>NC_068323.1:26833049-27174125 GCF_025860055.1 Xyrauchen texanus
CTCAAGGACATTCACAGAGTTGTCCCGTAGCCAATCCTTTGTTATCTTGGCTGTGTGCTTAGGGTCGTTGGAAGAGGAACCTTCACCCCAGTCTGAGGTCCAGAGCTCTCAAGCAGGTTTTCATCAAGGATGTCTCTGTACATTGCTGCATTCATTTTTAACCCTCAATCCTGACTAGTCTCCCAGTTCCTGCCACTGAAAAACAATGATGCTTCCACCAACATGCTTCACTGTAGGGATGGTATTGGCCAGGTGATGAGCAGTGCCTGGTTTCCTCCAGACATGACACTTGCCATTCAGGCCAATCTTTGTTTCATCAGACCAGAGAATTTTGTTTCTCATGGTCAGAGTCCTTCAGGTGCCTTTTGGCAAACTCCAGGCGGGCTGTCATGTGCCTTTTACTGAGGAGTGGTTTCCGTCTGGCCACTCTACCATACAGGCATGATTGGTGGAGTGCTGCAGAGATGGTTGTTCTTCTGGAAGTTTCTCCTCTCTCCACAGATAAATGCTAGAGCTCTGTCAGAGTGACCATCGGGATCTTTGTTACCTCCCTGACTAAGGCCCTTCTACCCCGATCGCTCAGTTTGGCCGGGTAGCCAGCTCTAGGAAGAGTGCTGGTGGTTCCAAACTTCTTCCATTTACAGATGATGGAGGCCACTGTGCTCATTGGGACCTTCAATGCTGCAGAATTTTTTCTGTACCCTTCCCCATATCTGTGCCTCGATACAATCCTGTCTAGGAGGTCTGCAGACAATTCCTTGGACTTCATGCTTGGTTTGTGCTCTGACAGCACTGTTAACTTTGGGACCTTATATAGACAGGTGTGTGCCTTTCCAAATCAAGTACAATCAACTGAATTTACCACAGGTGGACTCCAATCATGTTGTAAAAAACATCTAAAGGATGATCAATGGAAACAGAATGCACCTGAGCTCAATAATGAGAGTCATGTCAAAGGCTGTGAATACTTATGTATATGTGATATTTTCGTTTTTTATTTTATATAAATTTGCAAAGATTTCAAACAAACATCTTTCAAGTTATCATTATGGGGTACTGTTTGTAGAATTTTGAGAAAAATAATGAATTTAATACATTTTGGAATAAGGCTGTAACATAACAAAATGTGGAAAAAGTGAAGCGCTCTGAATACTTTCCGGATGCAATGTATGAAGGCATCCAGAGAGCGTACACTGAATATCACAGAGTCATTTGACACCTTTACTATATGTCCAATAAGAACACACCTCAAATACCTTTAATTCACCTCTCTAACGTGTACATATAGCTATGAACTTCCATGATATTGATCATATTCACGCATTCTCCTCACCAGAATAAACGAAGAAAACTCCCGCGGCGAGTAGAACGGCTTACAGTTAATAAAAAGCGCTTCCAGATAAGGACAGCACATCCTCTTTAGTGTTGTTACATCTGTCCACCAACTTTCGTTGATGTAAAAGCATGTTCCACAGCCTCTCGTTTTCCCCGTTAACTCCGCGATGCGATCCGCTCTGAACAGCTGGAAGCCCGGCAGATGTAATGCGCTGTCCGGAATGGCTTCACTCAGCCAGGTTTCAGTGACGCACAGTGCAGCAGAGTTTGAAAAGTCCTTATTAGTATGTGTGAGGAGATGTAGTTCGTCCGTTTTGTTGGGAAGAGAGCGGAGATTTGCGAGATGAATGCTCAGCAGTGCTGTTCGAACGCCGCTCTGACGGAGTTTAACCAGCGCGCCAGCTCGTCTCCCTCGCCTGCGTCTTGTAGCGCATCTAAACAACACAGCAGTGCCTCCAACTAAAATGTCCAGCAAAACGTCCGAATATTGAAAAACCGGGAAAAGATTATCTGGTATGTGCTGCCGAATGTTCAGCAGTTCGTCCCTGGTAAAACTGATTGGTAAAAGATTGCTAAACACAGGACAAACTAACAAAAACAACAAAAGAATTGAAGAGCTCCACACCGAGGCGGCCATCTGCGGCGCCATGTTGTATCACCCCACTCCTGCTACACTACCTGCACTCAAGACCTGTGAGGACGATGTGTGCCGTGTCTTTCGGAAGCAAAGGACAAGGTAGGCTCCAGGACCAGATGGCATCTCACCAGCTTGCCTTCGTTCCTGTGCTAACCAACTGGCCCCCATCTTCACTCAGATCTTCAATAGATCACTGGAGCAGTGTGAAGTCCCATGCTGCTTCAAACGCTCAGTTATTATCCCCGTCCCTAAGAAACCTAAAATCACAGGACTTAATGACTACAGACCTGTCGCCCTGACATCTGTGGTCATGAAGTCATTTGAGAGACTGGTGTTGGCCCACCTGAAGGACATCACTGGACCCTTTATGGACCCCCTTCAATTTGCTTATCGAGCAAACAGGTCTGTGGATGATGAAGTCAACATGGGTTTGCATCATATCCTGCAACATCTGGACAGACCGGGGACATACGTAAGGATCCTTTTTGTGGACTTCAGTTCGGCTTTCAACACAATCATACCAGATATACTCCGGACTAAGTTAAACCAACTCCCTGTTCCCACCTCTACCTGTCAGTGGATTACCAGCTTTCTGACAGACAGGCAGCAGCTTGTGAGGCAGGGAAAATTCACTTCCACCACCTGTACCATCAGCACTGGTGCCCCCCAGGGATGTGTGCTCTCCCCACTACTCTTCTCCCTGTACACCAATGACTGCACCACCAAGGACCCCTCTGTCAGGCTCCTGAAGTTTGCAGACGACACCACTGTCATCGGCCTCATCCGAGATGATGATGATGAGTCTGCATATAGAAAGGAGGTTGAACGGCTGGCTTTCTGGTGCAGTCAAAACAACCAGGAGCTGAACACGCTCAAAACAGTGGAGATGATTGTGGACTTTAGGAGGAACACCCCAACACTGACCCCCCTCACCATTCTCAACAGCACTGTGGCAGCAGTGGAGTCATTCAGGTTCCTGGGCACTACCATCTCACAGGACCTGAAGTGGGAAATACACATCGACTCCATTGTGAAAAAGGCCCAGCAGAGGTTGTACTTCCTTCGCCAGCTGAGGAAGTTCAACCTGCCACCAGTGCTGCTGAAACAGTTCTACTCAGCAGTCATTGAGTCTGTCCTCTGCACTTCAATAACTGTCTGGTTTGGTGCAGCTATGAAATCAGACATCAGAAGACTACAAAGGACAGTTCGGTCTGCTGAGAGGATTATTGGTTGCCCCCTGCCCCCCCCTTCAAGAACTCTACACTTCCAGAGTGAGGAAAAAGGCTGGTAAAATCACTCTGGACACCACTCACCCAGCCCACTACCTTTTTGAACGGTTGCCTTCTGGCCGGCGCTTCACAGCTCTGAACACCAGAACCGTCAGACACAGGAACAGTTTTTTCCCTCAGGCCATCCATTTAATGAACAATTAAATTGCCCCATTGAGCAATAATTATGTGCAATACACAGTTTAATTTTAATTATTTATATGTTGGATAATTTATATTATCCAACATATCCACTTCTGCCATTACTTACATTGCTCTGTACATAATATACAGTTTTTTGTTCTTTATATAACAGATTGTATTAGATTTGCACTACGTGTGTGTATGTGGGTATGTATGAAGGTGAGTGTATGTACGTATATGTATAATTATTTATTTTGTGTTCTTTTTTGGTTTTAATTACCTATGTCTTGCTGCTGTTTTTGGTATTGTTTGTATTGTTGTTGACTGGAAGCTCCTGTCACCTAGACAAATTCCTTGTATGTGTAAGCATACTTGGCAATAAAGCTGATTCTGATTCTGATTCTTAAATACAGCTAAATTGTTTTTTACATTTTACAATGACTAAAGTCGTGGTAGTACAGGAATCATGTAGTGATTCAAAACACATCACAGCTTCTTTAAAATAGCAAAAGTGAAGTGTAAATAGAAATAATAACAAACAATTGTATTGTTACTTAAGTTTAAGTACAGCAGTAACACTCTATAACGCATATATAATATTATGATAATAATATGCAACGCACCCAATAATGATTCAGCTGCTGCAGTGATTCGACTCTTATATTGAGATTCACATCAATTCAAGGTGCAGGCGTTTAATCCTCACTCTCAATAATGAACACTGTTTGCTGTTTAATCGAGTTTCTTTCTGACAGATTGAATGACGTGTACTAGTAAATTCAGTTCAGTTCCGTATAGTGAGACGTGTGGGCGGGTCCACAGCGCTACAACGGTGACGTCAAGAATCAGTGGAATGTACCAGTGTAGAGAGAGGGAACATTGGAGATATCTGTCTTTAATTACTGTGCTAATTAGTCTTGCTAAAATATTTTTAATTAATTCACAAATATTATAATTGTTTTAATGCATTGAACCAGCTGTTGTAACATAAAATATCGCTTAACCAATATAATAAATGGCATTTAAATGGCACACGCGCCGAAATGACCAATCATTTCAGAACAACGTGGCGCGGAAGTGAATGAGAATTAAAAAAAAAATTCAAGTAAAAGCCCAACAGTTCAATTTTTTTTTTTTTATCGTAAATTCAAATTCAATTTGTAACCAACAATTTGTAAAGTCAATTCTGGTTTTATTTATATATAAACACTTTATGAGCCTTTGATGAAAATATTACAGTGTTCACTAGAAAACTATTATTTTTCTTCTTCGTTTGTAGATAATCTCAGTAATTTCAGAATAGGCCTGTATATTTATTTACTTACACTGATAAACATTGAAAACATGTTATGAACATGGAATTTCATACCGTAAAACTTACATTGTTGATTTGTTTTTTTGTTTTTTTTTACAATATGGAGTGGTTTAAAACCAACTTTCACTCTTCAGGCAACATTGTATTGACTCCACAATCTGGGTGTCTCCAATTTTGTATATATTTACCGTTACAATTTGTTTTATACAATATCTATACAGTATTTATTCTATGTAGCTTTATTTGAACAAATAATACATACATAGTCAAATAAGATTTTCATGTTTATTAAAGTCCTCTATAAAAAGCCTGACAAACAAGAAAACAATATTGTCATATTTACTGGTAATTGGCCTTTATCAGTTTTGCAAAGCAATCTTTAGTAGTTCCTTAATGAAATGCTAATTAAGTTTTGTTTTATATTGCTGTTATACAGATTGATTAATCTAAAATCATCTATTTTTTATTCGACTTATTATTTGAATATTAGTGGTTGCTACTTTTTTATTATTTTATACAAAATATATGCAGTCACAAAACATAAAAGAGACAGGACAACAATTGTTTTTTGTTTTTTAAATAAACGATTTATAGCTCACATTCAAAGATGTCATATTATATTTTTCTTAAAAAAATATCCATCCATGCAACAACAATATAGAGGATAATTTTCAAGGGTATTAATCTTATTTCTCTACAGGTTCTATACCTATGAAAGACAAAGCACATCTACAGATGATTTCATCCCTTTAACACACATCATGATCTCTGTGTTCCTCAAGCTCCAGCACACTCGAAAGCTTCAGTTAAACAAAACTGCTACACGTTTATCAGTGATGTATTCATAATATTCTGAAACATAATTTCTGTACAATGCTTATTTATTGACAGAACACATCAAACATGTGGTATTTTTCCTCAAACATTCCCTTCAAAGTTTACTGAAATGATCAGACGTGCTATTTTTTCAAGCCATTAATCACATACACTGGCCATAAAAAGTTGTTGGATACATAAGCAACTATTAAAAGTGTCTGAATGAAAATAATTTACACTTGGTTTGATATTGTATGTTATGTTAACTAATGCATTGACATTCAGATATTTTTAAGTGTGACTTAATTGGCCAAATATTTTTAGGGCACAATTATATGTTCAGATCAATCATAATGGCTATGACTTTGGTAAACAGTTGCAAAAGATAAATGTAAGTGAGAGATGGCTATAGACCACAATCACAGGTCTAAAAACAGACACATCCCTACAGCAACACGACTGACCAACTAAAAAAAACAAGACATGCAGTTATTACAATTTGACAATATGGCCGGAAGTGATGTCTGTCTGTCAGAAAAAGGAGAAAAGTGCCCATTTGTCATTATAAGGATGACGCTACAGTGCAAGAATATTTCTACTGACACAGAGAACATCCTAAACAAGTCACTATGAGGAGACAGGAGATGTCCTCCAATCACTCACAATGCTGACAGGACACACAGGAACAAATCGAGGGAAGGTGGACTATTTTTTCCTTATGTTTTTCTTTCAGATGTGTTGCTACATGTGCTGAGGGTGGGCAAAATTACACTGTGTATCGGTGTAACTAACAGACAAGCCTTCAAATCAACCTCAAAACATACTAAAAAACAAATCATGCTTTTGTAATGTGTTTAGAATAATCTCTAGTGCAGATGGTCCACTGAGGTTTTCTTGTGTAATGATAAGCATGTGTTTGGGATAGGTAAAGGCTTTGCAACAAAAGGGTTATCTCAATTCAAGAATACAATTGAACAAACATTTCCACCTATTTCCCTAAGACCGCTTAAAAAAGAGGCTGGGGAAAAATAACTCCAAAAAGAAAACAGAGTAAAAACAGTAAAATGTTATGATTGCTCTAAATGAACTAAGTAAGATAGCTACCAAAAAAAGCAACATTTGACCTGTTATATACTGGATTTATCAACTATTGCCATACGGCAGAATTCATGGACTTAATAAAGGCTTTTAAAAGCCAGCCGCTCCTACAATAAAGCTTTCATCAGCTATTCTGAGCTGAACGTCTCCCTTTATTACTCCTGATAAATACTACAACCCCGAACTCCTGATCAACACACATGGGTGAATCTCGCCTCATATTTCACCCACAAAAATTCTAAATGAAGTTTTAGCACAAGGAAAATGAAGCCTATTTTAGGACCATTAATGCATTAATGCAATTTCCACATTCCTTACAACACATCCCCCCAATTTTCTTTGCTGTAATGGAAATATGATTTAATTGCAAAGTACAATTATAAGTGCACCATTGTATTTGTTGTACTGAATTTAAATAAAATAAAATACATAATTAAATAAAGGGAATAATAAAAAATCATTGTGCCATCATTGTGAATCATCACTGAGAATAATGCTAATTACAAACAAACACATGCTGACATTACACATGAGAATTTAGAGAGAAACATACATTTATTATTATTATTATTATTATCTCTGATGAAATTGAACCATGCTTTTACAACAGTAAATTTAACTATGGCATTTTAGTAAAACCACAAAACTTACAATGTTTTTTATTCTCCAGTAACCATATGTCTCCCATGATAATAATACAGGAAAACCAAAAGAATGGTAATAAAAATAATGATAATACTGACAAAAACATGGTTCATTTTACTATTGTTACACTATGGTTAATTTGTGGTACACGTCCCATGGTTTTAAAGCATTGGTTCTTACCACAAAAATGGTTATTACAGATTTACTATACTGAAACCATAATACATTTTTGTAAGGGCGTTTTCTTAGTGGAAACAACAGTTTTAAAAACCATACTTGTACCACACATTAACCATAGTTTCATGTTTTTTGGCAGAATGATTGTGAATTTTATACTATAGTTTTGTTTTCCTTTATTATTCCTATGGTTTTACTATGAATATCATAGCTAAAATATGGTTAATGTAGTAAAATCATGGTAAGTTTTGATGTTATGGTTTTACTATAAATACCATGGTCCAAAAGCTACTGTAGTAAAACCATAATTAATTTTCATCAGGGTTGGAAGGTATTGTGAGGGAACCCAAAATGCAGGAGAATGCAATACTCTTTCCAAAAATAAAATTTCTACCTGTCCTCTTAATGGGCTCCATAGAAATGAGAAAATTTCTGTCTAGTAGTGCACAGCTGTCATGAAAATAATGTCACATACAATCTAATTTGAATGGTCCTAAAATAGGCTTAATTTTCAGATTATTATGAGGTGAAATATTCTGAAATTTGACAATACTTTACGTTTAAATCACACACACTCACTCACTCACTCTCTCTCTCTACCAGTCACACACAGTAGAGGGAACCTGACCCTGGACATGCCCTGAGCAGTGTCTGTCTGCTTATAATGAATCATGACTGCAGTTCTTCAGCTGACCACATGGTGGCGATGAATTCATGAGAGAAACAGAGCTGAAGCGCCTACTGTGATGATGATGGGGGCAGGAGCCATTTCTGTTCTGAAGGCAGGGGAACAAATCAAGAACCTTTGTAGAGGTCACCTCCATTTCCTGCATTTATGAAAGCCCCCTGAGTTTAATTCAGAACTGACAGAAAAAACACATGTAAGTTTGTATCAATGTGCCATTTTTACAAAAGTTTCTCTGGGTTGTATAAGGATGGGCAGTTTCATTAGATGTTCTGTACAAACAAAGAAACGTTTCGGCTACTGATTTTCCTTGCAGATTTCCTTCAAAATGTTGATGAGGCTCTCCAGTCCAAATACATAGCCTCGGTCTGGTCCATCATGGATTGTTTGGTCATCACGAAAACCCTTAAATGTGCTGTGGGCGAAATCTATCATTCGCACGTCCACGCTCGGTGCTTGAGGAGGGGTGTGAGGGTCCAAGGCGTGGGGTTTCTCCTGCGATCTGTGCGGAGAGGCCTGACTTTCCTTCTCCGAGGCTTCAGCCATCTCGGGATCCTTGCCCTCGTATATGATGAGCAGAGAGCTGGAGTAGAAGCGGTATGACGCCTGGCGCTCCAGCACACATTTCAGACTGCACAGTTTGCTCAGAATGGGCTCAAACAGGTCTTTGCGCAGCTGCGTGCCATTGTGCATGAACTGAAATAGCGCATGTCGAAAGCCTTCGATAGACAGACCGCGGCCGTAGTACTTGTTCCTGCATAGATAATGACCAGTGTCCATCTGGTACACCTGAAGAACAAACACACCAGATAAGCAGAATTCAAATGAAAAAGACAGTTTTTTATCATTCAATTGGCTTTGTGGTTGTCAAAGCTGTGTAAAGCTTTTGAAAAAAATACTGCATCACTGCAGCTGGTGATAATGTTCTTTATTTAGCTGCATGACATCGAAATGTATCACGTGTGAAATTCTATCAAGGCTTGATTATACTGTTTTCAAATTTTCAATGGGTGAAGTAAACTGTATATCACATTAGGAAAGTAAATATTGTGAGAAACATATATTTAGTCAAGTGTGTCCAAACTTTAAGTAGTGTGTCCACAGTGATTTTAAAGTTCCTTACAGTGATAGGCAGACATACTGTAGAGGCATCAAAAGTCCAAAATGAACAAAATTCCAGATCGTAAAACCAAAATCCCAATAATAACCAGACAAAAGAAAAAAAATATTTGGTGCATAATGTTGAACTATTAAATATGAACAAGCCCACTCCAGATACACTGGAGACTCTTATTTTGAAATGTCTGTGCTTCCAGCTCACATAAATACAAAGAAAACAAACATACACTTTTACAATCATCTACAATATACTAAAATATTATCAGTAACTATCAGTGTTGATTTTTTCCGATAACTGAGCAACTATTGGCACCAATATATCGGAAAAACTACACCTCTTATTACATTATAATGAACATTGTCAAATTGGCTAATTCATACTGAATTAGCAGCAATTCATCAACAGTAGATCATCAGAAAATGCTTGTCATAACTGTCTGGTATTCCACTAATGCAGTATTTTAGAAAAAACTTTTCTCGAGTATTGATGATGACTATCACCCCTGGAGTTGCGAGTTTGAATCCAGGATGTTCTGAGTGACTCCAGCCAGGTCTCCTAAGCAAACAAAATGGCCAGGTTGATTTCGTGAATGTGCGTGGGGACATGAAACATGAATGTCAATTCGGACATGAATGTACCTTTAGGTCTATTGATACAATCCATTCCTGTGGGCAGATGTGTGATAAGATCTGTTTCTGAGTTAACATTTTGAATGGCCATCACAGAGATCTAGGCTCGGACAAAGCCTGCTGTCTTTATTTGGAACAAGAAAATAGTGTCTGTAAAACTCTTTGTGAGTTTGTAAGTCTGAAACAATGTCTTTCGCATCTTTCGCGAGGAGACTGTGAAATTCTGGCCATAAAAGTCTTGTGACGGAACCGTGGAAGGTATAATGCCATTGAATTAAGGCGGCCGGCATGCAAATTGGAGAATAACTGTACTCAATAGTTTTTTTGCACCCAGTCTGAGTGTGTGGTGTGTGAGAAATGTGAAGAGAATCCTCTTTTTGAGAATGTACAGTATGAGCATTCTTTGTTGGCAAACGACACACATGAATATGTCTGCTGCCGGGCGGGGTGGGGGGGGGGTCCTTCGGCGGGGGTTTCGTACTGAGGCGGGAAAGGCTTCCATTTGGGCCATCATTTATGTGGTCTCACAGATGGGTCTTAGGTGGATCTTGGCGCTGCTGAGGTGTGGGAGTGGGGTTTTTTGTGGGGCACAGGCTCAAAACAGAGCAAGAGCAGGTGGATGAGAGGAAAAACTTCTCTTAGGCAAACAGGGTTTCATCGCTTGCGACTCCTTTTCCACCTCCTATTTCTCCCAATGAAGAATTCAGAAAAGCCTTCCATGGTGTTTTTGAAGAGGCCGTCAGGGGTGTTGAGCAAGGCGGCTTTCTCTGCATCAGGCATCTCCGTGGGCATTAACTAGGCATGCCGGTCCAAAACCACCAGATGACCCATTGCATTTCTGATGGCATGCACAGTAAACTTAGTGGCTCGCAGCACCAGATCTGAGGCAGTGCGGCAGCCAGTGTTGACAACAGTCGGCATAGCGGTGTGGAATTTCCATCCCATAGCGGTAGAAGGATAGAGATGAGCTCCAACTTACTCTTCAATGGGGGAAGCTTAGCATATCCCTTTTCCTCCACATTGTAAACCTTTGTGAGGACAACAGCTTCTCCAATCTGGAAGTGAGACGAATAGGCACCCTATTCATCTCACGTGCACTAGGTCTTCATGAGCTCACCGTGGAATTTGTGAAGAACGGTACCGTTTTTCGGGCTGCGGCCTGCTGGTGGCGGCCAGCCTGCAGGAACCACTAGTTCAGGCGAGAATTTACCAGGTCCTCTGGAGGGGACCTCTCAAGTTCGAGCTCCTCAACCGCCCGTGTGAGGACACGAATGACTCAGTCAGTGTGTGACGAATATGACAACACCGTGCTCATCCATAGAGGGCCGGAGGTCGTTCTGCACTGGCGAGGATGCTGCGTGGGAAGTTCGAGGGGCTCAAAGGACTTGCGCTGGCACGAGATCCTCCTCGGGTTCTTCCATCTCTACCTTGCGGCCCCGCCATGCATCCTCATGTGGTCCCTCGAGTCAACATGAGAGCTGTTTCGGCGTGGTTGCGGCCCAGGCAGCGAACGCAGCTCTCATGTTGGTCAGATGGAGAGATATGCCGCTCACAGGAATACTTTTAACCCTCTGGGGTCTGAGGGTGTTTTGGGCCTTGGTGAAGTTTTGACATGCCTTGACATTTGTGCTTTTTTCAGTTGCTTAAAAACACATTAATGGCTTAAGTCTGATAACACTGTATTCAGCACAAACTAGGCTACAATAATATGTGAGCAACATGTATGTACAGGTTTGTATTTTTGAAATAATAACCTTTATGCATGGTATTTGAAAAAACAAACTTTTTAAGTAATTGAAATAAGGCCATATAACACATACTAAACATTTGTCCACAAGACATTTGAGAACTGGATCTTGTAGCCTAGAGTTTTTGTTACAAAATGATGTGAACACCATCCTGATCACTCATTCATACAAAACAATATAGTAATTTAACTTTTGTAAGACACTTTTAGTGTTAGAAAGGTCATATGCGAGGAGGCGTGAATGATCATGAATATGTATTGTAATTCACACCTGAGGAGACATAGACCCCTCCCCTGGGCCTATCAATGAGGAATGTGACAGAAAGAGAATGAATATGAAGAGACTTAATGATCAAGTTTTGAAATCAAGTTTTAAGTTAGAAGAAGTAATCTGACTATAAATTTTCTTTACTTAAAGACTTTACTTAATTTTAGACCTACAATACCGTTTAAAAGAAGTCTCTTCTGCTCACCAAGGCTGCATTTATTTGATCCAAAATACAGTAAAAACTGTGATAATTTGTACTATTTAAAAAAAAAAAAAAAATATATATATTGTAAAATGCAATTTGTGATCAAAGCTGAATTTTCAGCATCATTACTGCAGTCTTCAGTGTCACATTATCCTTCAGAAATCATAATATGGTGATTTTCTAATATGGGCATATTTAAAGTGCATTTTACTCATATTTGCAAGCACAAGCTTTGTTGATGATAATGAGGCATCATAAACATTAAATAAAATATAATCTAAACATTAATATTATTTTTATATCATATTACATATCATATTTATATTATACAGCATACAATTTAAATACCTGCTTTAGTCGAAACAGCATTTCAATGTAACTAAAACTTGCTTATTAGGACATATTTCAATACTCTGAATCCTGTCTGGCAAGTCTGGAAACAGTCCCACTAGTAAAATATGTACATGTTTATATAAAATAGCATGTCAGCTAATGAAAACTAAATGACTTAATCATCCGAAATTGTATCCTCGGCTGGATCAAGTCTCTCTTCAAAATACAAATGTTCATCGGAGTCCCACTCTTCTTCTGAGGAAAATGTTAACTCTTCCATACTATCCTGGAGCTTTCTCGCCTGAGTATCGTTGCAAACGCACAGAAAAATTAATGAAATGTTTACAACTTCACTGTCGGGGGCGTGTAGCATTTTTGCATTGATCGTCTCAGCACATTAGCGTATGAATGGAGCGCTCTGCTGGTGGGTGGGATCACTATTAATTTAATATATGAAGTGGTGGTGGCGTAGTGGCTAAAGCACAGGGCTGTTAATCAGAAGGTCACAGGTTCTAACCCCACGGCCACCACCGTTGTGTCCTTGAGCAAGGCACTTAATTCCAGGTTGTTCCTGGGGGGATTGTCCTTGTAATAATTGCACTGTAAGTCGCTTTGGATAAAAGCGTCTGCCAAATGCATAAATGTAAATGTAAATTTAATGAGCTCAGCCAGCTGAAACATGTACAGCGCTTTGTTTCATACAGATTACATTGCAGGAGAATATTTGTTTTAAATTTGAATTGTTTCATTAAAAAGTAGACATTTTAAGCTTTCTTTAGACAAATGTTTCATGTTTGTGTGATAAGTATTCGCGGAGTTTCAGTTATTTTCAGCATTTTTGTGACGCGTTTCAGATATATGCTCGCAAACCCAGAGACTGCTGACAGCTCACCCTTTTTATTTTCTTTATTTTACAAAAGCACAAGGTTTTGTTGAATTGTGAGTGTACACAAATAAAAGTAGACCCTTTATAGTCTCTAATGATGTCTTAAACTTATCTGTATACCCCAAAATTACGGAGTATTTTAAGTTGTTTCCGCTGTAATGACAAAAATATCCAGCAGGACGCGCCGGCACGTCTGTCGAGCCCAGAGGACACGTACACACAAGCGGCTCTTTAAATTTGTGTTTTATGTCACTTTATATATATAATATTTAGGGCTGTCAATCGATAAAAAATGTCCACAATACATTTTTTACACATTTTTGCTGAGAAAGCCCCTCATATAAAAATAATTCTAAATATAATGATGAAATAATTATACAGTTATCTTTAAATATAAAAAATGAAAATAAATAAATATATATATATATATATATATATATGTGTGTTAAATATATTTAAATACTTAGAACACATCTTGAGATCCGTTAGTTTGAATTTGCACTCCAAGTGTTTTGAAAGCAAGAACGTAATGCATGTTTGTGTTGTGCTGCCTGCTGAAGGGTTGTTTTGTTCACTGTATAAACTGCACATTGCCCATACAGCTGAAGTTTGTATTTCTCAGGAATCTTCCTTATTACAGGCATTGCGATTAATTGCGTAAAATTAATCAAATTAATCGCACTTAATGCGTTAAATCAACATCCCTAATAATATTATATATATTCTAAATATATATCAAAGGATAGAGCTCCTTCTGGAATGCTGCGGGAAACAGGTGGATGTGTCACTGAGGCGAAAAAAAAACTGATTCTGGCGGTGAGGCGTAGAAACTCTTCACCTGAACACTAGAGGGGATGGGTGAATCTTTCGTTTCAATAGGGAACCCCTGCATATACCTCTAGGTATACCTAAAAAAAAAATTCCATCAGCCTATTTACTGTCATATTCTGCTAATTGTATCTCACCTGCATCCCACACACACGCACTCCTAGCGTGGCAGATGTGCTCTGCTCGCATTTCTTCATCTGACGAGCGGCCTTCTCCTCTGATGCGTCATCACCGTGTTGTCGCGTCCCCATCTTCAGGTCCAGTATGCAGGGGTAACTGAAATGATGCACCACGTTCTCCAACAGCAGGAATTCTACAGGGTTTAGCGTCAAGGATTAATACATAGGCATAAACATGCATGCACACCCTCGCTTTACACTGCAGTTTCACATGTTTAAGAGTTAAGGTCTGTTGAAATAGGATGCGTATTTCTGTTACAAAATGGCTAGATGGAGTACAGCAGAATGGCACAGAATACAGGGGTCTCAAGACACATTTTGGATGATTGTTCGCATGTTGAACTGCTTTTAATTGGAACCTCCACTTAAAAACAAGGGATGCATCTAAATTTCAGCCATTGGAAATTTTCGGCCAAAAAAAACAAAAATAAAAAAACTATCTGAACACTGTTAATTTAAAAGCCTCTATGTTATGGTAGTAATGACACCTGAAGGAAGAACGTGTAATAAATCAGTGTGGCAGGGTGGAAGGCAGGGCCGGGTCGTCTTTTTGGACCACCTCACCAGGTAGTAGACCTAACAAGAAAAACTTAGGGTCTTTAGGGATGTCATAACCCATTATCCTCCCAGTAATTAAAAAGATACTGTCCCAGAATTGTTCTAACTTTGAGCACGTCCAAAATATATGACAATGATTGGTGTTCTGATGTCCACACTGTCGCCAGCATTGCTGTTGTTCACCCCTTTGATTACTAATAATATGAGGTGTAATGAAAAATCTGACCAGACTCTTCCACCCAAATTCCCTCCATCTTTTAGAGCTAGTAGACGTCTGTTGTGTCACACAAATCGAAAGCCAATCACCCTCTGACACTTCCATACACAGCTCCTTTTCCCATTTTGACTTAATATACAAGGTATTATTTCCATTTAGTTTCTGCAGTGCTTTATACAATTTAGAGATAGTTTTACTTGGTAGGAGCTTATAAGCATTAATAAAAACTTTAACAATGTCATTGCCTTCAGGAGAGATACCTTTTCTTATTTCACTGTTATAGAAATGTCTCACTTGAAAATATTTGAATAGATCTCAGTTCTCTTGTTTGTATTGTCTCTTGAGTTGTTCGAATGTCTTAAAGGTGTTGCCGTCTACAAACTGACACAGTGCCACAAGGCCTTGATCTTTCCAACTCAAAAATGAAGAGTCTATTTCACCTAGTCGAGAGCTCGGGTTGCAGGAGGGCCAGATCAAAGGTTTAATATCGTTAGCCAATTTGTACTTTTTTACAACCTCCTTCCAAACTAATAGCGTATCTTCAACTATACGATTCCCATCTTTGTTTGTGATAACTTTACCTCCTAGATGGGTTTGAGGTTGGCTCTGTCCCTGGGTTAGTTCAATCAGTCTCCATCGAGCCTCAATTTCTGGGGAACACCAGTAGACCATATATCTCATTTGAGATGAGTAGTAGTATTCCTTCAGATTTGGAAGGGCTAAACCGCCATGATCTTTATCAATCTGAAGTGTCCTACATTTTATCCTGGGTCTAGCCCCAGACCAAATAAATCATGATATTAACCGGTCCCAAGCGTTAAAATGTGAGTCAGCAATCCTGATAGGCAATGACATGAAACGATACAAAAATCTGGGAAGCAAATACATTTTCACTATTTCCAATCTAGCATTGAAGTCTAGTATCAGCATTGCCCAGCGCTTCATGTCTTTTTGTATTGAGTCAGTAACTTTCTCAAAATTCAAACTGAACAAATCATCTAGATCTTCAGAAATAAACACACCTAGATACTTTAACTTTTTAGCGTCCCATTTAAGTTTATAATTGTGTCGTATGGATTTACTGGGGGAGTAGTTAATGGTCAGGACTTGTGTTTTGGTAATGTTTTGGTGATAACCAGACAACTGACCAAACTCTGTCAGAGTACTCATAAGTTTAGGGAGGCTTACATCTGGGTTTTGGAGGTAGGCAATAATATCATCCGCAAAAAGTCCAATTACATGTTCAGTATTTGCAATAGTAATGCCTCTAAGCTCTTCATTTTGCCTAATCGCCTGTGCCAAGGGCTCTATGAATAACGCGAAGAGCGCTGGACTGAGGCAACAGCCTTGTCGAGTACCTCTAGACAGTTGAAAGCTATCAGTTAGGTGGCCATTAATTTTTTACCCTGGCCCTCGGACTATCATATAGTGACTGGATACACCTAATAAATTGATTATTAAAGCAAAGACGCTCGAGTACCTTGTATAAAAAGGGCCAGCTGACCCGGTCAAAGGCTTTCTCCGTGTAAGACTCAGTTGTTGTTTCTTGGCCTGGTCTATGACATGCAATGTTCATCTTATACTGTCGTGAGTTTGGCAGCCTTTAATGAATCCTGTTTGATCCTCATGAATCAAATCTATAAGATAATATTCCATTCTCTTAGTGATTATAGAGGTAAAGAGTTTGTAATCAACATTCAGTATTGAGATCGGGCGAAATAACTCACAATATTCTATATTTTTTCCTTCCTTAGGGAGGACAGATATTACAGCCTCTCTCCATGATGCTCTACTCAGAGTCCAATTAAAAGACTCCAGCAGAACTGTTTGTTGTCTTTTAAGTTTATAATTAAAATATTATTTATATTATCAAGCCGGTTCTCGCCTCCTCCTTCCCATTGAACCCCTTTACACTGGTGCCAAAGCCCGGGAAGGAGGAGGGATGCTCGTCGCTGAGTCCTCGACACTGCCGTCCACCCAGGGTAGCGGCACTGCCATCCACCGGGGGAGGGAGTAGCCCGGACGCGGTGAACGGCCGCCGTCTGCGAGGCAAGTGGGGACTGGACTCCCCGACCGCCTGGAGCGATGGAGCCGCTGCCAGGGACGGAGGACAGCCCTGCCATCCCCCAGAAACGCGGAGGCATCGGAGGAATACCGCCGTCTGTGAGGGGAGGAGGGAAGTTTTCCCTGACCGCCTGGAGCGGTAGGGCCGCTGCCAGGGGAGGAGGAGTGTCCCCACGAGTCGCCGAGAACGCGGAGGGGCGTTCTGACCGCCGGGGGTCGTGAGTCTGACTCCTGTCCGCCCGGGGAGAAGCGGCTGTCGTCCACCTGAGAGGGTGGAGAAGTGATCGAGGACCATGTGACGGTGTATCGGAGAACCGGCGAGTAGGTTTTTTTTTTATCTCTCTCTCTTCTCTCTCTCTCACTGCCGCTCTGCGTTGGCCTTTTCCCTCCCGTTTAAATTTAGGTGTTTTTTTGGGAGGGTACTACACTGTTACAGGAAGTACCCCCCCCATTTGAATTATTTCTGTTTCCCTCCCCTTGTCCCCTCCCTCGTCCAGATAGATGGGGATGACCTGCCAGCAGACCAGGCTTAAAGCACGCCCTCCCCCAGGGAAGGGGGGGGGGGGGGTGTACGTCAGGCCGGGGGAGGAATGTGGCAGGGCGGAGGGCAGGGCATGGTCGTGATTATACACACCTTGTCCCTTATCAGGCTAATCTGCCGATGGCAGAGCGGTGGTGCGACGAGAGAGAGATAGTTTACGGACATGTCCGTCATGTGTGTGTTTGTTGTCTTTTAAGTTTATAATTAAATTATTATTTATATTATCAAGCCGGTTCTCGCCTTCTCCTTCCCATTGAACTCCTTTACAATCAGAAAAATTGTAAAATGTTAATTTGGGTGCATCATTACTATTAAAAATGTGGCGTTCCTAGCGCAAGACACAAAAAAAGCAGCAAGATGATTGACAATAGTCAAATTCGTCTGTCTACTGTATGTTTACATTAAAAAAATTATAATTTGCTTTCAATAGCATGTCTTCAGTTCCATTCTGTTGTGATCCATCTAGCTGTTTTTAAACTCAAGATTGCGTCCTGTGTGAACGGCATGTCAGGTTTCCCACTTTTTTCAAGGTACAATTTCCAGGACATTTTATGTGTTTATGGGTGTAATCCATCCATCCATCCATCCATCGTCAACCGCTTATCCTGTGTACAGGGTCGCGGGGTATGGGTGTAATATTTAAACAAAAACACAAACGGTCATGATATACAGTATATTGTGGTAATTGGATGGTTATTTTTTCTGGATTCCATATTCGAATGTTTAATAACCTTTTATTATCAAAATGGTATTTAATGTAATGAATTCATTAAATCGATAAAATCAAATGAAAATACCATTATTTTAATTAATTACATTTTTCTAAATAACATTGAATCATTTTCATTAAAAGTTTTTACTAAAACATCACAGCACAATCCAAAACACTGGAGATAATATTTACATTAAATATTACATTACTATACAGAAGTATTACATTGTTTTGTTTTCCTAATTTCACGTGTTCAAGCCTTTATTTTGGCATTTCTGTGTGTTTTTGATGGCAGTATCTCACATCTGGATAAGCAGTTCAATACATGCCCAAGTGCAATTATTAAACCCCCAAAAGCTGCAAACACACAGCGTGATGACCATGATGAGGTGTTTTCAGTGTATACAGGTGAAACTCGAAAAATTAGAATATCGTGCAAAAGTTCATTAATTTCAGTAATTCAACTTAAAAGGTGAAACTAATATATTATATAGACTCATTACAAGCAAAGTAAGATATTTCAAGCCTTTATTTGATATAATTTTGATGATTATGGCTTACAGCTTATGAAAACCCCAAATTCAGAATCTCAGAAAATTAGAATATTACATGAAATCAATAAAAAAAAGGATTTTAAATACAGAAATGTCGACCGTCTGAAAAGTATAATCATGCATATGAACTCAGTACTTGGTTTGGGCCCCTTTTGCATTAATTACTGCCTCAATGCGGCGTGGCATGGATGCTATCAGCCTTTGGCACTGCTGAGGTGTTATGGAAGACCAAGATGCTTCAATAGCGGCCTTCAGCTCTTCTGCATTGTTTGGTCTCATGTCTCTCATCTTTCTCTTGGCAATGCCCCATAGATTCTCTATGGGGTTCAGGTCAGGCGAGTTTGCTGGCCAATCAAGCACAGTAATACCATGGTCATTGAACCAGGTTTTGGTACTTTTGGCAGTGTGGGCAGGTGCCAAGTCCTGCTGGAAAATGAAGTCAGCATCTCCATAAAGCTTGTCTGCTGAAGGAAGCATGAAGTGCTCTAAAATGTCCCGGTAGACGGCTGCGTTGACTCTGGACTTAATAAAGCACAGTGGACCAACACCAGCCGATGACATGGCTCCCCAAACCAACACAGACTGTGGAAACTTCACACTGGACTTCAAGCATCTTGGATTGTGTGCCTCTCCATTCTTCCTCCAGACTCTGGGACCTTGGTTTCCAAATGAGATGCAAAATTTGCTCTCATCAGAAAAGAGGACTTTGGACCACTGAGCAACAGACCAGTTCTTTTTTCTTTAGCCCAGGTAAGACGCTTCTGACGTTGTTTGTTGTTCAGGAGTGGCTTGACAAGAGGAATACTGACATTTGAAGCCTCAGTCCACTCCTTGTGAAGCTCCCCACACATTTGAATGGCCTTTTCCTGACAATCCTCTCCAGGCTACGGTCATCCCTGCTGCTTGTGCACCTTTTTCTTCCACACTTTTCCCTTCCACTTAACTTTCTATTAATGTGCTTTGATACAGCACTTTGAGAACATCCAACTTCTTTTGCAATTACCTTTTGAGGCTTTTCCTCCTTGTGGAGGGTGTCAATGATGTTTTTCTGCACAACTGTCAGGTCAGCAGTCTTCCCCATGATTGTGAATTCAACTGAACCAGACTGAGAGACCATTTAAAGGCTCAGGAACCCTTTGCAGGTGTTTAGCTGATTAGAGTGTGACAATTTGAGCCTACAATACTGAACCTTTTCACAATATTCTAATTTTCTGAGATTCTGAATTTGGGGTTTTCATAAGCTGTAAGCCATAATCATAAAAATTATATCAAATAAAGGCTTGAAATATCTTACTTTGCTTGTAATGAGTCTATATAATATATTAGTTTCACCTTTTAAGTTGAATTACTGAAATTAATGAACTTTTGCACGATATTCTAATTTTTCGGGGGCGGCACGGTGGTGCAGCGGTTAGCACTGTCGCCTCACAGCAAGAAGGTCGTGGGTTCAAACCCTGGTTGCCCCGGCCTTTCTGTGTGGAGTTTGCATGTTCTCCCCGTGTCTGCGTGGGTTCTCTCCGGGTACTCCGGCTTCCTCCCACCATCCAAAAGACATGCAGGCTAGGTTAATTGGTGTCTCCAAAAAAATTGCCCTAGGTGTGGATGTGGATGTGGATGTGGAGGTGAGTGTGAGTGTATGTCTGTCTATGTGTGGCCCTGCGATGGACTGGCGACCTGTCCAGGGTGTCCCCCGCCTTTCGCCCAATGTTAGCTGGGATAGGCTCCAGCCCCCCGCGACCCTGTACACAGGATAAGCGGTTGACGATGGATGGATGGATGGATGGATGGATGGATGGATGGATTCTAATTTTTCGAGTTTCACCTGTATATAGGCTGCCAGCTTCACACATTCACTTTGAAGCGTGCAGAACATGAAGATTATGAACTTTCCACCTATTGCAGTTTACTAATCATAATAAGACAATTTTTGTGACTGGAATAAGTGATTCCGTTCATATTTTCCACACTGCAGGAATCATAGGGCTCTTCATGTGGTAACGGCGTAATAAGCAGACTCTGACCATAAAACTGTAAATTTGTTGATTTGATTCATCAGGTTATATATTAACGTTATATTAATATGTTAATGTAGTGTTGAGGATACTGTAGAGTTTCCTGTCTTTGGACTCAGAGCGCATACGGCTGAGCTGTTGTTTATGGCAGCGCAGACTCCAGGGGTTGTGACTGATCTTCTCAGAGCTCAGACCGCTGTTGCTGTCCAGCATCTGAAATGGGACGTCTGAATGCATCTCCAGACGAGGACTCTTCAACTCCTGCACACTGCACACACACACACACATAAACACACATTTTTATCTCATTGTAAGTGGGTCATGTTCTCTGGGCCTTTATTTTCTGACTTACAATGATGAAACGTGTGCTTGTATATTAAATATATACTGTAGTTTTTAATGGTCTTATCTAGCCTGATCAACTACGAATGGTTCAGGATGGGTGACTAGTTAACCTATAAGTAAATTACTAAGGTTGATTAGTGAGTTCATATACATTGCTTTAGTTATTTTAATTGGTGATGCTTTTTGCAGCTTTTAGTCCATACCTATTAGCTTTAAGATAATCTATATGCTTGCATACTTTTAAACGTTGACAAAATTAGTTGATAGAAGATAAAAACTTTTAAAATCTCTCTAAGCAGTTTCTCTCTTTCGGCTAAAAGGACCCAGAAAAATGTAAGACTCACAATTTACTGCATTAATTTTGTCCAATCAAATGCTTTCTAGAATGACAATGCACCCTCCCCTTACATCTGTTGTTCAGCAAACTGTGTTTGCTGTGTTCTCACCTGCGCTGATGATACCTTCGTAGGGAGCAAAATCAATTGACATATAAGTCCATCGACTTTGGTCCAGTTATTCCACAAATCATGTTGTACATAAAACAGATTGGTCGGCTCTAATGTCATCTGATGACAGTCTCTCACTCCTCATGATGATATCATCTCATCACAACTTTCATTCATGATCACGTTACTTGTGTATTTATATGCCTGTCACTCACTTCTCATTTGCTTCACTGTCATGAGCCAGTCTGTCATCTTTGATCTCACTGCTGGAGCGGTGGAGACTGCGGCGAGAGTGTTTCCGACGAGGTTGATCTCTCTCAGGCAGCTCCTCATGCTCCAGGCCCTCACTTTCCTCATATGGATATGCCACCAGATTGATGTAGCCATCAGAATCTCCCTCGAAACACACCAGCACTACACCTACAACACACAAATTTGCATGTCAACATCACAAGTGTGCTCAGTGTTCAGAATAAACATGTACACTGATCTAATTTACAAACACTGCACATTATGAGATGATTTAAATGCTGATTCTCTTAAAAATGGATTTCCATTTATTTTGGGCTCCTATGTACTACACTCCACAACATTTATGAGGCAGAAATCTGGACAGAGGGGCAAAATAATCCCATCATGTTGAAGCTAATTTTTAGCGACATGATCCGTCCTCGATGATGTCAGCACAGTGACAGGAGCTGGGGAAACAAGACAATGATGATGTCACTGAGCTAATTGAGCTAAATGAGGCAGAGCTCTGTTTAATAGGCATTAGCCGTTAACATTTGAACTTGTTTCGCAGCGGTTCAGAAGACACGGAGTGCTGTACACCCAGCTGATCTCGAACAGAGTGTTTACAGTTTCCGCAGGTATCTGCTCTGTGACTGTGTATTTTGTTTTGTTAAAACTTATATCATCATGGCAACAAAGCTGTGTATTTGGCTATAACTTCACACAGAAAACGTTAGTAAGCGATTAAAATAATGTTAACGCACATATTGTTTTACGAGTATTTTAACGTTTACAGATTGGCCCCATTCACTTCCTATATAAGTGCTTCACTGTAACACAGATTAAGAAAAGGAGGGACTAGTTGAAATACATTTTTGTGGTAACATTATGACACAAATGCTGAAGATTGAGCTTAACGTCTAGGTTACGTATGTAACCTCCGTTCCCCGATGGAGGGAACAAGACGTTGTGTCGGAGAAGCGACACTAGGGGTCTCTCTTGAGCGCCGCTATATACCTCTGTTCTATGAAAAAAGGCCAATGAGAAGTTGGCAGACGGTATTTGCATATCCCGCCCCCGGACATACGGGCATTTAAGTGGGGCGAATACGGGAGTTCATTCAGGATTTTTCTGAGGAGCCGGAAATGGTCCGGCCACAACAGTGGCTCGGCTCAGCGACGTGGCTGTTAAGACACAACATCTCATTCCCTCCATCGGGGAACGGAGGTTACATACGTAACCTAGATGTTCCCCTTCTGTCGCTCTCTCCACGTTGTGTTGGAGAAGCGACACTAGGGGTCCCACTTCAAACATGCCATGCGCTGAGCCGTGTACGTGAACTGCTGATACAGGAGCGGGCAGGTATTCTTACGTGCAAAGGCGACCAGCTGTATCAGGCTGCACGTACCCTTCCCCAATGCCCCATTAAAGTCATCAGAATCCTTCTGGTTACCCTAGTGAGGGGAACAAGGTGATGCTTGCCAACCTGGGAACGGGCCAAGCCTGGCTGGGCCTCTTTTCTCTCTATGCTTCTCGCATAGAGCAACTACGGCCGGGGCCCTTACATGCATTAAGGGAAGGGGGTCTTACCCCCTCAATTCGGAGATTGTAGAATCTCGCGAAAGTGTTAGGTGTTACCCACCCTGCTGCTCTGCAAGATGTCTGCTAGGGAGGTGCCCCTGGCCAGTGCCCATGAGGACGCAACACTCCTGGTTGAGTGCAGTGGTGGACAGTAACGAAGTAAATGTAATTCGTTACTGTACTTAAGTAGCTTTTTTGCGTATCTGTACTTTCCTGAAGTATTTCAATTTGGGGAGACTTTTACTTTAACTCCACTACATTTCAAAGTCAAATATCTTACTTTTTACTCTACTACATTTTCAAAATCAGTCGTTCCTTTTTATTTATGAATGGATAAAAATGTAACTGGTCAAACGAGTCACCAATCACAGTACAGCGCGCACGCTTTGTTTTGAACTTGCCTTGGCGGCATCTACTAAGTGCGAACCAGGGGTGCGTTTCCCAAAAGCATCGTTAGCCAACTATGGTCGCAAGTTCTGTCGTTATCATCATAGTTCAACGAGTCGGTGTTTCCCGAAACGACAGCTCTCGACCTGTGGTTAGAAGCAGAGTTTCTTGTTATTACAACATGTGGGCTTAATAAATTATTATCTTGAGCCAAATAAGCAAGATGACATTCAGTACAATCAGTATCTTTTATTTAGAAGACATACAAATGTCCTTTATGTCTTTTAGTTTGTCAATAGATTTAAAGCACCGTTTTTGAAGAGTGCGCATGTGTGAACGTGCTCTAGTGCGTAAGAACGAGCCTATGATTGAATCTGGAAATAAAGCAAATAACTGAGAAAAATATGAGATAGTCCTCAGATGACATGTCCTTAATTTATAGCAAAACATCTAGCATTAAATCGATCGCAAACAGATTAATTAAAAGTAGTTTTTACTCCACCACATGTGTGACATCATTAACCAACGTGGTTGAACAAGGAATTTGCGACAATACGGTTTCGATAAACAGTCGTGACTAGCAAGTTGATTTCTTCAACAGTGCATCGTACTACGGTAGTGGAGCAGCAAGTTACATCGTTGTACGGGAAACGCACCCCAGAGCCGTTAAATATGAGAGTTGCGAACATAGACGGTTGCGACAATGATCTAACCGCCGCGCGGTCACGTGATTCGTGTAGCTCTCAATAGTTCCAAACAAATTGCGTTGCCAATGATTTTAAGCGGGGCAGAGAGCAGCAGCTATTATTGCAGCAATTATTGGTAAATATTGACGCATAATATACATTGCATATTATGTTGACACTAAAATGACTTGCATATAATAGCATTTTTTTTTCTGGGGAGTAGCAGAAACACTGCATTAATACGTTTTTGTGTTTAATTTTGGAGGGAAATTGGCTGCTCCCATAACATAGAATATATATACAGGTGAAACTCGAAAAATTAGAATATCGTGCAAAAGTTCATTAATTTCAGTAATTCAACTTAAAAGGTGAAACTAATATAATATATAGACTCATTACAAGCAAAGTAAGATATTTCAAGCCTTTATTTGATATAATTTTGATGATTATAGCTTACAGCTTATGAAAACCCCAAATTCAGAATCTCAGAAAATTAGAATATTGTGAAAAGGTTCAGTATTGTAGTCTCAAAGTGTCACACTCTAATCAGCTAAACACCTGCAAAGGGTTCCTGAGCCTTTAAATGGTCTCTCAGTCTGGTTCAGTTGAATTCACAATCATGGTGAAGACTGCTGACCTGACAGTTGTGCAGAAAACCATCAATGACACCCTCCACAAGGAGGGAAAGCCTCAAAAGGTAATTGCAAAAGAAGTTGGATGTTCTGAAAGTGCTGTATCAAAGCACATTAAAAGAAAGTTAAGTGGAAGTGAAAAGTGTGGAAGAAAAAGGTGCACAAGCAGCAGGGATGACCGTAGCCTGGAGAGGATTGTCAGGAAAAGGCCATTCAAATGTGTGGGGAGCTTCACAAGGAGTGGACTGAGGCTGGAGTTACTGCATCAAGAGCCACCACACACAGACGGGTCCTGGACATGGGCTTCAAATGTCAAACGTCTTACCTGGGCTAAAGAAAAAAAGAACTGGTCTGTTGCTCAGTGGTCCAAAGTCCTCTTTTCTGATGAGAGCAAATTTTGCATCTCATTTGGAAACCAAGGTCCCAGAGTCTGGAGGAAGAATGGAGAGGCACACAATCCAAGATGCTTGAAGTCCAGTGTGAAGTTTCCACAGTCTGTGTTGGTTTGGGGAGCCATGTCATCGGCTGGTGTTGGTCCACTGTGCTTTATTAAGTCCAGAGTCAACGCAGCCGTCTACCGGGACATTTTAGAGCACTTCATGCTTCCTTCAGCAGACAAGCTTTATGGAGATGCTGACTTCATTTTCCAGCAGGACTTGGCACCTGCCCACACTGCCAAAAGTACCAAAACCTGGTTCAATGACCATGGTATTACTGTGCTTGATTGGCCAGCAAACTCGCCTGACCTGAACCCCATAGAGAATCTATGGGGCATTGCCAAGAGAAAGATGAGAGACATGAGACCAAACAATGCAGAAGAGCTGAAGGCCGCTATTGAAGCATCTTGGTCTTCCATAACACCTCAGCAGTGCCACAGGCTGATAGCATCCATGCCACGCCGCATTGAGGCAGTAATTAATGCAAAAGGGGCCCAAACCAAGTACTGAGTACATATGCATGATTATACTTTTCAGAGGGCCGACATTTCTGTATTTAAAATCCTTTTTTTATTGATTTCATGTAATATTCTAATTTTCTGAGATTCTGAATTTGGGGTTTTCATAAGCTGTAAGCCATAATCATCAAAATTATATCAAATAAAGGCTTGAAATATCTTACTTTGCTTGTAATGAGTCTATATAATATATTAGTTTCACCTTTTAAGTTGAATTACTGAAATTAATGAACTTTTGCACGATATTCTAATTTTTCGAGTTTCACCTGTATATATATATATATATATTTATATATATTCTATGTATGTGTTTGCGCGCGCGTGTGTGTGTGTATATATATATATATATGTGTGCATGTGTGTGTGTGTGTGTGTGTATATATATATATATATATATATATATATATATATATATATATATATATATATATATATTTAATGCGTTGTGCAGGTTTATGTGAATGTATCATAACATTAGGATGTTAATAATTATGACCATAGACACTCGAGAAAAATATATACAGTAAATACTGTAAATGTATTATTTATACCTTATGGGAGCAGTCCCCATCCCTCCAAAATTAAACACACAAAAAATGTATTCAATTCAAATATATATATATATATATATATATATACATCTGACTAATTAATGTCATTTTATTAATAGATTGGTGTGCCAAGAGTGACATTAGTCTTCATGTAGACTGAGTTAAGCAAGAGTCTTGTGACAAATTATAATAGGACATTATGGCCATAAAAAATCATAGTACTTGGATACTTAAGTACATTTGAAGGCAAATACTTTTATACTTTTACTCAAGTGAATGTTTAAAGGCAGCACTTCTACTTTTACTTGAGTAATATTTTACCTTGAGTATCTTTACTTTAATTCAAGTACATGGTATGTGTACTTCGTCCACCACTGGTTGAGTGAGCTCAGACCCGCAAGGGGGGGGGCACGGCCTGGGTGTGATAAGCCAGTGAAATGGCGTTGACAACCCAGTGGGCGAGCCTCTGTTTGGAGACAGCATTCCCTTTCTGCTGTCCCCCGAAGCAGACAAAGAGCTGCTCAGAACGTCTAGAGCTCTGCGTGCGGTCCAGATAGATACGCAAAGCACGTACCGGACACAGCAACGAAAGGGCTGGGTCTGCCTCCTCCCGGGGCAGCGCTTGCAGGTTCACTACCTGATCTCTGAAGGGTGTGGTAGGAACCTTGGGCACGTAGCCCGGTCGTGGTCTTAGGATCACGTAAGTGTCTGCTGGACTGAACTTCAGGCAAGTGTCGCTGACAGAGAACGCTTGCAGGTCCCCGACCCTCTTGATGGAGGCGAGTGCGATCAGCAGGGCCGTTTTGAGAGAAAGGGCCCTGAGTCCAGCTGAGTCTAGCGGCTCGAAGGGGGGTCTCTGGATGCCATGTGGTGGGGGCGTACTCCGCCTTGGCGATTTATGTAGGCCACCACTGAGGTGCTGTCTGACCTGACTAGGGCATGTTTGTCTCGAATTAACGGGAGAAACTTCCTCAGGGGAAAGAAAACAAGTCAAGTCAAGTCAAGTGGTTTTTATTGTCGTTTCAACCATATACAGTTAGTACAGTACACAGCAAAACGAGACAACGTTCCTCCAGGACCATGGTGCTACATAAAAACAACAAAGGACCAACATAGGACCACATGAGACTACACAACGAAATAAAATACCTATATAAACTACCTATATATACCTATATAAAGTGCACGTGCAAACATGTGCAAAAAGTACAGGACAGTACAACAAATTACTGACAATGAACAGGACAATAGACAGTGCAGCGCCGACCAGTACTCAGTAGTGCAAAAAGATGACAGTTTCTAAAAATGTAAACATAACATACTATGAGATAATGTTCTATGCACATAGCAGTTATTGAGGTAGCAGACAGTGACAGTGACAGTGACAGTTATTAAAGTGCAACTCAGGACACGTGTGTGTGTCAAACCAGTCTCTGAGTATTGAGAAGTCTGATGGCTTGGGGGAAGAAGCTGTTACACAGTCTGGCCGTGAGGGCCCGAATGCTTCGGTACCTCTTGCCAGACGGGAGGAGGGTAAAGAGTTTGTGTGAGGGGTGTGTGGGGTCAGTCCACAATGCTGGTTGCTTCTATGGATACAGTGTTTTTGTAAATGTCTTTGATGGAGGGAAGAGAGACCCCAATGATCTTCTCAGCTGTCCTCACTATCCTCTGCAGGGCTTTGCGGTCCGAAACGGTGCAAGTCCCAAACCAGGCAGTGATGCAGCTGCTCAGGATGCTCTCAATAGTCCCTCTATAGAATGTAGTGAGGATAGGGGTTGGGAGATGTGCTTTTCTTAGCCTTCGAAGAAAGTAGAGACGCTGCTGGGCTTTCTTGGTGATAGAGCTGGTGTTGAGGGACCAGGTGAGGTTCTCCGCCAGGTGAACACCAAGAAATTTGGTGCTCTTGACGATCTCCACAGAGGAGCCGTCGATGTTCAGCGGAGTGTGTTCACCTTGTGCTCTCCTAAAGTCAACAACCATCTCTTTTGTTTTGTCGACATTCAGGGACAGGTTGTTGGCTCTACACCAGTTCAGTCAGCCGCTGCACCTCCTCTCTGTATGCTGACTCGTTGTTCTTGCTGATGAGACCCACCACGGTCGTGTCATCGGCGAACTTGATGATGTGATTCGAGCTGTGCATTGCTGCACAGTCGTGAGTCAGCAGAGTGAACAGCAGTGGACTGAGCACACAGCCCTGGGGGCCCCAGTGCTCAGTGTGGTGGTGGTGGAGATGCTGTTCCCGATCCGGACTGACTGAGGTCTCCCAGTCAGGAAGTCCAGGATCCAGTTGCAGAGGGAGGTGTCCAGGCCCAGCAGGTTCAGCTTTCCAATCAGGTGCTGGGGAATGATTGTGTTGAATGCTGAGCTGAAATCTATGAACAGCATTCGAACGTATGAGTCCTTATTGTCTAGGTGGGTGAGGGCCAGATGGAGGGTTGTGGTGATGGCATCGTCCGTTGAGCGGTTTGAGCGATATGCAAACTGCAGTGGGTCTAGTGAGGGGGCAGCTGGGTCTTAATCTGCCTCATGACGAGCCTCTCGAAGCACTTCATGATGATGGGTGTAAGTGCGACGGGACGGTAGTCGTTGAGGCAGGACACTGAAGACATCTTTGGCATGGGGATGATGGTGGTGGCCTTGAAGCACATTGGAACAACGGCGCTGCTCAGAGAGATGTTGAAGATGTCGGTAAGAACATCTGCTAGCTGGTCTGCACATCCTCTGAGCACTCTGCCAGGAATGTTGTCTGGTCCAGCAGCCTTCCGTGGGTTGACTCTACGTAGAGTTTTCCTCACATCTGCCGTGGTAAGACAGAGCACCTGGTCGTTGGGAGGAGGGGTGGACTTCCTCGCCATCACGTCGTTCTGCACTTCAAACCGGCGTAGAAGTCGTTCAGCGCATCTGGAAGGGAGGCATCTTTGTCACAGGCAACTGATGTTGTCCTGTAGTTGGTGATGGCCTGGATGCCCTGCCACATGCGCCGCATGTCACCGCTGTCCTGGAAGTGACTGTGGATTCTCTGGGCGTGTCGGCGCTTTGCCTCTCTGATTGCCCGTGACAGTTTGGCCCTAGCTGTTCTTAGGGCTGCCTTATCGCCTGCTCTGAAGGCGGAGTCTCGGGACCTCAGCAGCGTGCGCACCTCCGCAGTCATCCACGGCTTCTGGTTGGAGCGTGTGGTGATGGTCTTGGAGAAAGTGACATCATCAATGCACTTGCTGATGTAGCTGGTCACTGATGCTGTGTATTCCTCCAAGTTGGTAGAATCGCCATATGTTGCAGCCTCCCTGAACATGTGCCAGTCAGTACACTCAAAACAGTCCTGAAGAGCAGAGATGGCTCCTGCTGGCCAGGTTTTCACCTGCTTCTGAAGCCAACAGCCAACAACTCTAGGCAGTTGATGTGCCAGCACAACGGGGCCCCGTTCCAAAGGCCCGCGGCTACGTGCCCGTTGCACACGACGCCCAAACCCGATCTGGAGGCGTCGGTCGTGACCAGGACGCGTTGGGACACCTGCTGCAAGGGTACTCCTGCCCATAGAAAGCAGAGGTCTGTCCAGGGTTTGAAGGTTTGGCGGCAGGCGGTGGTGATTCTCACACGGTGCGTGCCGTGGCGCCATGCTCATCTCGGGACTGGAGTCTGAGGCCAGTGCTGAGGTGGTCTCATATGCATCAACCCCAGTGCCGCGGCAGCCGCGGAGGATGCCATATGCCCCAGGAGCCTCTGGAAACGTTAAAGGGACCACGGTGCCTGGCTTGAAGGAAGCGAGGCATTTCAGCACCGACTGTGCACGCTCGTTGGAGAGACGTGCTGACATTGAGACTGAGTGTAACTCCATGCTGAGAAAAGATATGCTCTGAACCGGGGCGAGCTTACTCTTTTCCCAGATGACCTGAAGTTCCAAACGGCTGAGGTGCCTAAGCACCTGGTCTCTGTGCGTGCAAAGTAACTCTCGCGAGGGGGCCAGGATGAGCCAATCATCGAGGTAATTGAGTATGCGTATGCCGGCTTCTCGGAGCGGGGCAAGGGCTGCCTCTGCGACTTTCGTGAAGACGTGAGGGGACAGAGACAGGCCGAAGGGGAGGACTTTCGTACTGATACGCCTGACCGTCGAACGCGAACCGTAGAAAGGGTCAGTGTCGTGGCAGGATCGAGACGTGAAAGTATGCGTCCTTCAGGTCTACCGCTGCGAGCCAATCTAGATGCCGGACGCAAGACAGAATTTTCTTTCTGGGTGAGCATCTTGAACGGGAGTTTGGACAGAGCCCGGTTGAAAACTCGCAGGTCCAATATCGGTCGTAAGCTGCTGCCTTACTTGGGTACAACGAAGTAAGGGCTGTAGAAACCCTTCTTCGTTTCGGTTGGAGGGACAGGCTCTATATCTATTGCTTTTTTAGTAAAAGAGAGGCGATTTCCTCACGCAGGGACTTGGCGTGTTCGCCGTTCGTATACTGTGGAAAAATTGACGCCCACGAAGGGGGCGGAAGCCTGGCAAACTGAATTGCGTAACAGAGTCGAATGGTCCGGTGCAGCCAGCGTGACAGGTTGGGCAGTGAATGCCACGCCTCTAAACTCCGTGCTAGGGGCACCAAGGGGACGAGTATTTTGGACGTACCCGGTGGGGCTTCGCAGCGGGGCGGAACAGGTAATACGGCGTCCCGAGACTCTGGTGCTGAGAACAGACTCGAAGCACTTAGCATTCAGGAAGCCGGGACCGTTGAGATCTGGAAGCAAAGTGCCGTGAGAACGGCATTTGCGGGCCAGGTGACCCAGAGACAAAAGGAAATAGCTCTATTATTGAGAATGTAATGAATTGAACAAAAGATTCTCCTCCCGGCCCACCGGGAAACAGAGCGGTCTTACCAGCTCCGGAGCTACCGTCTCGGTCTCTGGGTCAGTCATCTCAGGAGCGCCTGGGAGCCTTCCGGGTCCTCGAGGGGGTCCATGAGACGAGAGGCGTCCAACTTCTGCGGGGAGCTTGACGCTGGGGCTGAGAGCTGGGCCCACTCTCTTTTGTTAGTTGAAGCGGAGCACCACTTTCTTTCTTTCTTGAAAGCCACAGGAGGACGCCCTCGGCGAGCAGACAGGGCATGGCCCCTGGCGGCAGGGCAAGATGTAAAAAATAGCCTCCGTCTGTTTCTTCACCACTGATGGGACTGCTGGCGGAGTCATCAAGTGTTGTCGCCGAATGGACGGAGCTGGGAGATGGGAGCGTTTTGAGAAAGCGTGCTTTGTCTGCCTCCTGTACTGCGACCAGTTCCTGTCCAAGCAATTTCCTCTTTCTCTGGGTCACCTGGCCAGCAAATGCCGTTCTCACGGCACACCGGTGCCACACCTCAACAGTCCCGGCACATCAGACGCGGACCTCCCACCTCCAGACCCACGACTGTTTCCCCCCGGCTGATTCTGACATGTCTAGAGGACGCCTCCATGGGACCTCCTCCTCAGTCACTAACCCGCCCCCTGCCAGGTGTGCGGAGAAAGGTAAGTGCTTCGAGTCTTCCCTCAGTACCAGAGCCTCGGGACACGCTTTTTCCTCCTGACGCCGTATTTCCTGCTCCGCCCAATTCCCGTATTACCTTCACTTCCCAATCCATCACGCTGGCTGGCCAGCTGTGTGTCAGCGCGTCTGTCCCGAGGGGAGCCTCTCTCGGGAGGTGAATAGGTCTACCTGTGCCTTGTCGAACCATTCCCAAATCAGCTGAACTCAGTTGAACTCAAATCAGTTGAACTCAAGGCCCTCTCCCTGAAGATGGCCCTCCTGATCGTGCTTGCCTCCATCAAGAGGGTCGGGTACCTGCAAGCGTTCTCTGTCAGAGACACTTGCCTGGAGTTCAGTCCGGCAGACACTCACGTCACCTAAGACCGCGACCGGGCTACGTGCCCAAGGTTCCTACGACTTCCTTCAGAGACCAGGTAGTGAACCTGCAAGCGCTGCCCCGGGAGGAGGCAGAAACAGCCCCTTTGTTGCTGTGTCTGGTACATGCTTTGCGTATCTATTTGGACCGCAGACAGACCTTTAGACGTTCTGAGCATCTCTTTGTCTGCTTTGGTGGACAGCGGAAAGGGAACGCTCTCTCCAAACAGAGGCTTTCCCACTAGGTGGTTGATGCCATAGCATTGGCCTATCACACCCTGGCCGTGCCTGCCCCCTTGCTCTCGCACTCGATGAGAAGTGTGGCATCCTCGTGGGCACTAGGGATGGGCATTTTTGTCGATTTCTTATTTCGATCGTTGATAGGTCTCAAAAACGAGTACTCGAGGGGCAGGGCGTGAGCCGGGGGGGGGAGGACGTGTCCATCATGGAGATAATGAAAATATGATAAGATTGTTATGAAAATGTTAAATAAAATAACATGAAAACATGTCTATGAAAACATGAACATATGACTATAAAAAATAACACTGCTTATGCTGCATCAATGTTATCGAAAAAGAAACATCTGAAATAGAATAGCTGCATTAGGTGAAGCTGAAGAATAAATGAACTCCAGTACACTGAAGCAGGTTCTATGACGCATCCTATGAGATTAATCAGATATCCTAGATACACAACATAAACGTAACATTACAACTTGTATCTGCACAAAAGGATGCAAATGCAGTTACGTGCTATAGTCAGAGAGTGTAACTCCCATTGTGGATGCGCTCTTCTAACAGCGCGCTGAAACACGGGCAAGCAAAAAGAATTCACAACATTCTATTGTGTTCTCGTAATGTTATATATATTTCTGATTACATTACAGTAAGCATACACTCTTAGTGATTACCAGCTCTGGAGCATCTACTTTATCAAGTGATTGCTGACATCGCCTATATATTGGCTAAAATTATGAAATTTTAGTCGGAGTAAAACTGACTTAAATTATTGAACAACACATGATGATTATTGATGAATTATGAATAGAATTTAAAGGATATTTTCATCACGAGATAAAAACTGTGACAAAAAGGTGTTGATTTTCATCGTCTCTCCGAATATAGGCCATTTCTGTAATACTAAACCTTAATTCTGCTAATTTAGGCTACTTTATTCAACTATAATTTTTTAATTAAGTGTTGTCTTCAATATTACTTTAGCAGCGTATTTCAACTGTGCTTTTGAAACAACAACAAAAACGAACAGCTTAGTTTTTATTTTCAAAGCTACAGAAAAAAGGTTTAACAAGTTTAAATTGTATTTGTAAATAAAACAGACAGGATGATTTATAAAACTCAAAACAAAAACATCCTGTATATTTACCATGACTGATGAAACTTAAGCATAGGCTACATCCTACATATTTTTGTTCAAAAAGAGGAGTCGGTCTACCTGCACAGGTGAGAGGCGTGTGCGGGGTCTATTCACAATTAGCCCGGCTCCGCTGGAACAGATGTCGCAGGAACAGCGAAGTACAATGCTTATCTTGTAAACCGATTCTCATTTACCTTCCACCACAGAAAATGATCCTGGTTTACGGCGATTCATGGCTCACTGAAGTAACTTTAGATTTCGTTGTCACGCAAACAAAAATCACTCGTGCCGTAATCCTCACCAAAAAGTGTGTCGAGCGCCGTAATTGCTGCTCGATCAGGCAGAGAGTCACTTTGTATGGGTGTGACAGAATTTGTAACATTGTTGTAAAGCTGTTTCAGATGCTCCTTTACTCTCTCTCTCTCTCTCTCTCTCTCTCTCTCAAAGCTCTGTCTCAAGAAACTTCAGATGTTTGTGTGTTGGATCCAATGTTGCGACAGTAATGGATAAGTTTGTGTTCAGGTTCTTTCTGCTGTTGTTATTTGTGGCTCTGGCTACATTGCATTTCTGTCTGACGGTAAAAGATGCGATGCTCGTCTGAGTTGCCTCGCTGGTATCGCAAGACATTTTATGTACAAATACTAGATGATAACGTATTGTACTTGTGGTACATTTGTGTAACCGTTTGGCGCTGCACATCTTGCATTGAATTGTATTTGCATCTATTTTGTCGAATTGAAGCCAGACATCACTATGCAACTTTGAAGCCATGTTTCTCTCTGTTCTTTGGTCTGGACTTTGGACCGCACGCTCTGGCAACGCTAACCAATCAGAGCTCAAGGTGCCGCCCAAAATTCTGCTATAACCAATCAGAAAAAATGAAAAATCTGTCTTTTTTTAAACTCACGATCATTGTTTTTATGATCGATCGTCGCTGTCACGTTCGAGTACTCGAGTACAATTGCCCATCCCTAGTGGGCACTGGCCAAAGGCACCTCCTTAGCAGACATATGCAGAGCAGCGGGTTGGAAACACCCAATACCTTTACGAGATTTTACAATCTCAGGGTTGAGTCAGTTTCATCCCGTGTTTTCTCAGGTCCGAGCCGGTAGAACTCGGTAACGTGGTAACAACTGACCGGGTGTACCGCTTGCACCTAGCGCCCTTTCCCTCCACTGAATTAATATTGTGCGCTCTTATCCCAGGAGATCCCACTAACTCTGCTCCCTGGATGACTCCTCCCTAACCCCCTGGTCTGCGATTTTAGCGGAGGAATTCCCCGACCAGACCCACTACGAGTACTCAAATTACTCTGTACTGGAATAGGTGCTCCACAGGTCGGGCCCCCGTGTGGACTTGTCCCCCTGTGTGTATTTTCCGCGGTACAGTCCCCTTTACAAGTCTACCAGTTTACCAGTTCCCCCCGGTCGCCGTGTTTGTAGCAACTGCTCCCTCCCAATGAGGTAGGATCTACCACCGCGCCATTCTCCAAATGTGACCTAAAATCCCATGTGATGTATTCCACCACTCTTTTCCTCCCCCAGCCTGGGCAGGTGTGGTCTCCGCAGGGTCTTTCCCCCATGAAAGAATAGGAATTGGGAAAGAACGCCTTCCACGATGCGTGTGATAGCGTTAAGATGGCTCCAGCCGCTTTAACTCTATGCGAGAAACATAGAGAGAGAAAAGGCGCGGCTAGCGCAGCTTGCTCCCATGCTTAGCACGTCGCCTTGTTCCCCCCATATCGGAGTGTAGGGAACCAGAAGGTTATGACGATCTTATGGGGAGTTGGGTAAGGGTACGTAGAGTCTGACACAGCCTGTCATTTTGGCACGCAACTGCCTGCCCGCACCTGTGTCAGCAGCGCACGTACACGGTTAAAATTGGACCCCCGATGTCGATTTCCGACACAACGTCGAAGTGAGCGACAGACAGGGAACATCTAGGTTACTGTTGTAACCTCCGTTCCCTGATGGAGGGAACGAGACGTTGTGTCCTCCTGGCCACGTTGCTGAACCGAGCCACTGTTACGGCCGAACCTCATTGTCGGCTCCTGAATGAACAGATGCATTTCCCTCCCTTTACACCCATATGTCCGGGGGCGGGACATGCAAATTATGTCTGCCAATTTCTCATTGGCCTTTTCTCAAGTTCAGATATGCGCAAGGCTCTCAAGAGAGACCCCTAGTGTCGCTTCTTCGACACAACGTCTCGTTCCCTCCATCAGGGAATGGAGGTTACAACAGAAACCTAGACGTTTTCCTGAGAAAGACATTTTAGAAGCAAGTTTGTTTTCAGCGCAAAGTCTAAATTCTGAAAATATAGTGGAAAATCTAATTATGTCCCTGACAATCAGAGATGTGGCTGTTTAATGAAACTAAAATGTATGAGATTTCTAGAGGTCATGGTTTATTTTTCAAATGTAATTATTTTTTGTGTGTTATTGTGTATTACTGTTTATATTTACATTAGCATTTACGATCAAATTTGTATTGGTATTTTGCCACCTGTTTCAGTAGAGTAATTATTTTAAGTCACTGCAAAAGAGGCCGGTGGAAGAAGTTGGAGAGGTTAAAATGTTTGGATCTGGGTAGGTGGTTATATATGATTATTTTGACCACAGTATTATTTTAAGTAATTTTTCATTTATTTTCAAATGTAATTTGAATTTAGAAATATTTTTGTTTTAAGTTTTTTGTGTATCCATAAATAAATTACATTTTTAAAGCAAAATCAACTGATCCCTCCATTCATAGTCGATACAATCACTGTTAATCCTAGCCATGATTGTGAGTCAGTAGATCAATTGGATTAATAATACTTACATTCTCTAGAATTTAATTGAGCCTACATCCAAGTCCAGACAAGAATCACATTTTCTATGCACATTAAAGGAGCGTGTCACTAAAAATATGCACAAAAGAACGCGAGTAAATATATTCTTCTAATTCATTGCATACAGACTATTTACACTACCCAATTCTTTCGAATATACTGTCTTTGTTTATATCGCTGGTGCTTGACAGGGAACGGACTATACAGTATATAAGGATGCTGATAGTGTAAAAATTAGAAATGAAACTCAGAATTAAATTGCACTTGACCCAGCCCATTAGCACTTTGCGCATGCTTCTTTGCCAACCCCAGTTTTGCCTAGATCTTTTGCATGCTTGTGCGAAAATACCAAAATTAATGGCCATGTCCACCATGCCCACTGACTGCATATGATGTATCGCATAGTGCTGCACTTAGAACTTAGAACTCTTACATTAGGGCTCATGATCTCCCTTTACTTTAAACAACCATAATAATGTTACAGATGTTACAGTTAGAGGTGCTTCAAATCAAACTCAAGTCAAGTCAATTTTATTTGTATAGCGCCTTTCACAACACACATCGTTTCAAAGCAGCTTTACAGAAGATCAGGCATTAACAGACGATAAAAATGTAATGTCTATAATGTCGATGAATCATCATTGTGTAATTAGATAAAATATGATTGTTAATCGTGTTTAAAAATAAGTAATTAAATAATAATTGTATTAATAACCCCAGTGAGCAAGCTGAAAGTGACAGTGGCAAGGAACACAAAACTCCATAAGATGTTGATTAATGGAGAAAAATAACCTTGGGAGAAACCAGACTCACTGTTGGGGCCAGTTCCCCTCTGACTAACATCATGAATATAATGTAAAGTCATGGTTTAAAATTATTAAACTAAGTAAGTGTTAAGGGACAGTGTTTAAACGTCGATTTTGTTTGAACTGTAAGACTGATGTCTTTGAAGTCCATCCTGGATTAACTGCAGAAGTTCACATAGATGCAGTTGTCCTTGTTAATTGGCTGATCAAGGCTTTTGTTGGCAATTGATTCCATTTCAAGATCGTAGTCCATCAATAGGCCGAGGTGATGCAGGCAGAGATTAGGGATGTGAAACGCAGTTTAACCTGGCCGGTAATTTCGGCGAGGGTCGGTGTGGTCCATCCTAAATCCAAGGTTCAGACAATGGCATATGAAGTATCCCATGTAACTGTATGAATATTATATGAATATCAATGAGAGACTCAAACATCCACTGCTCGTTCTTTTACCTTGATGATTCCAATGGATCACTAACCACTGCTTTTATCTGTGACATATTTCCAGCTTTCTTTAACCAAATTTGGGAAGAAATAAATCTTGTGATTTGAATTGTAATATAATAAACATCATCTAATATTGCTGCGCTGCTCAGCTTGCTCACGCTTGACTGAAGTCGAGAATGAAAACTATTTTTTAAAACTCAGCCTTTTTGCAGATTAGTAATCGTGCATGGCCATATGGCGGATTCAATCTTATTTCAATTTATCATGCAGCCTTGGTGGATCTACCAATTTCTCACAGGTCAAAGTCTGCAGGTTTAACGCAATACAATTATAAGATAAACTTTTTATTAGTGAAATAAAATAATAATTGAAACTTTAAATTTGTTTCCAATAGTAGTATTGTTTTGTTTAGTAGGAACTAAGGACAAACTAAAAAAATCACCATTATAATTTGAATCTGAAAAGAGTTGTTGTTTGATATTTTAATCAAAATAAAAAAAAAAATTATGAAATTTTTTTTTTTTTGTTTTATTTAACATGTACTTTGAACATACTAAATAAATACCATAATTATTTGAATCAATCTATTGAAGAGTTGCTACAATACAGGATATTTTATTTTTTAATTATTAATTTACAAACATAGTAGTGTTTGTTTAGTATGTAGTTAAAGGGGAGGGCGGTTTTCTTCAATATCAAAATTAGGGGTCTCTGGATGGCAAAATGTTGTCCTGTTCAGTTAAACTAATCCACATAGACTTCAAAATGGCTTCCAAAAGTAAGAACATTTTTCATCTTACAACATCAGTTTACTTGTGCAATCTGTTGGGAAAATGAGGAAAACATTTTATCTTTTGATTCACTAACAAATGAAAGCTTTTATTTGCTTGCCAGCAACACATAATTAACTGAGGTTGAAGGTTAGCTGAAGAGGTGATATGGTTTTGTGGCCTCTCAAACTCATACGTCATGTAAGCTGTGGCCATATCCACCTATTTATAACACATTTATAACACATGATTGATCGTCCAATTCTGTTGTCATTTAAAAACAATGCTGAGTGATTCATAGGGACAGGCCTATTTCTAAACACGACTGCAAGAAAATGTACAGCCTCCACTGCTACTCTAGCGAGACCTGAAATAGTCTGTGGTAGTTACAGATGTCCGGTATTCACTCCAATCACAATGCACTGGAGAATCGATGGAGAATTGAGAATGATATTCATGACTTTCGGTTCCATTAACAGTTCTTAAACGTTAAATTTTCTCTGAGTCGATTCTTTTAAATCTACAGCACATAACACACAGTAGTGTCCAGTGCAGTTTGATACCTGAAGAAATTTCTCGAATAAGATGATTCTATTAAATTACAGCACGAAACACAAAGCATGTCCAGTGTAATCCTGTTCCCCAACAAATGACTAATGTCCATTTCTTACCAATCTATCCCGCAAAACACAAAGCGTGACCAGAGTTGTCCAATTCCCCAAGGAATGACTCTTATGAGCCAGTTCTTTTGAATCTACTGGCTTTTTCAATGCTGAAGAAAATTTTAGTGGTTCTTTCCAGTGCAAACTCGCCACCACTATGCTAGGGTATGGTTCATGGTTGCCAGGATGTCACTGTGCAATTGCTAAGGTGTTCTACAGTGTTTAGCAAGTTTACAAAGCACCAATGACTCTTTCTGGCCAGAGTGAAGCAATACAATCTAGAGTGCTACCATTAAAAATACCTAATTTGTTGACACTGGAAACGCCCAATTCAGTTGTCCGACAGCCCTTTCCTTTGTTTGTCACCCTTCCGAGTTACTGTATATAAGAGTTGCTGTAAGACTCTTAAACAAAGAAGTGATGCAGTATGTTTGTTTGTGGAAATATTATGTCAGTTACATCATTGTTTGACTCTAACTGTTTGACTCTCTTTGAGTTTTCATTCATCTCTAGATCTCTGATTTTCCTCAGACATGACACTGGACATCATAACATCCCTCCTCTTGCTCCTGACGACTCTGTTTACTGCAGCTGCTACAGCACAATCTGCTTCAACAAATGACATTCAGAATGCGGAAGAGTTTTATTCCCCACAGTAATGAACATCTCTCTTCTACTGCGGCCCTTGATTCTCATGACAGTTCACATTCTGTCTCAATAAGGTTTTGTACATCAAAAACAGATCTTGCCATCTGACAGCAAAAACACATACACAGAGTAACTAAGAATGTCTTAGTAACTAAGACGTGTCAGGTATCAGAGTTGTACAGCTGTACAGACTGTACACGCATTAGAATGTCAAATCAGGAACTGAGAAGACAATTACTTTTTTTTATCCCTTTTTCTCACCAATTTGGAATGACCAATTCCCACAACTTAGTAGGTCCTCGTGGTGGTGCGGTTACTCACCTCAAACCGGGTGGCGGAGGACAAGTCTCAGTTGTCTCCGCTTCTGAGACAGTCAATCTGTGCATCTTTTCACATGGCTCATTGTGCATGACACCATGGAAACTCAAAGCATGTGGAGACTCATGCTACTCTCCGAAATCCATTCACAACTTACCACGCGCCCCATTGAGAGCGAGAACCACTAATCGCGACCACGAGGAGGTGACCCCATGTGACTTTACCCTCCCTAGCAACCAGGACATTTTGTTTGCTTAGGAGACCTGGCTGGAGTCACTCAGCACATCCTGGATTTGAATTTGCGACTCCAGTGGTGGTAGTCAGCGTCCATACTCGCTGAGCTACGCAGGCCCGAGAAGATCCAGTGTTAACGTCACTTGTGTGTTCACAGAAATCACTGTACTTCTCAGCTAAGGAGCTCTAAAATACTTGGACATTTTCAACAGAGACATTTTCAACAGAGCGTCGCACTGTGGCTGTAGAGTTCCGACCATCTGCAGAGGCAGAATTTCTGATCTTATTTGAACTTCGGATACATTGAAATATTTGTGCGTGAAGTGAGAAACACTGAAGGTTTTTGTCCTAAACTTTAATCTAAACACCTGCTACTTCAACAGATGAAGTCCAAATTATCATTCACGCAAATATATGTATATATATATATATATATATATATATATATATATATATATATATATATATATACATATATCAAAACAAAAGGCTTTTAAAATTAAATGTGTACATGTCATTTATTCCTATACTTGCCTTCATCAGAATGCATTTTCATATAACCTTTAGGGTTAACTGTCTGTCGAGTTTGGGGTGACGCTGAAAGCTGTTCAACCACCACTGTAATGGTCTTACTCTGATGAGACCCAAAAGGAACCACATATAATGCTGCTGTAATCAATCCCAGCAGCCTCTGAAACTGATGCAACCACATGTGCTTAACCGAAATTACTGCCCCAAAGTGGTCCTTTCACCACTCTTTGAGGAGTCAAAGATGCTATCATTGGCAACACATTCAGATGGAGCCCGACAAACACTGTTTGTTGTTGTGGTTCCAAATTGCTCTTTTTCAAGTAATCCTGAAACCAAGGGACTGTATATGCTTGACCACTATCTCAGTGTTCTTGCCAACTTTGTGTAGCGCAAACACCACTCTGGTGAAGACTCATAGGGACAGGGAAGTCCAAATGGAAGGACCCTGAACTGGAAGACCTGACCTTGAAAGGCAAAGCGGAGGAATGGTTGGTGTTCCTGACAAATGGGCACACGGAAGTACGCATCTTTAAGATCTATAGAGGTGAACCATTTGCCTGGTTCGATAGCCTGCAGAATCTGTGCCGTGGTCAGCATTTTGAAAGGCAATACCTTTATGAAAGTGTTTAGTCAACTTAGCTCTAAGATGGGTCAAAGCCCACTATCTTTGTTCAGCACCAGGAAGTAGTTGGAATAGAACCCAGTAAACTGTTCTTTGGGACTTACTTGTATAATTGCCTGCTTTTGTAGTAAGGCTGTAATCTTGTTGGCAATAAGGATATTGGATTGGATCCCTGGTGGTTATATGGATCCCAGAGAAAGGGGGAGGATGCCAAAACTGAATCTTGTATCCTCTTTTGATGGTTTCAAGTACCCAAGTATCTCAAGTATTTGTTTTCCAGCTGTCCAGGTATTGCTGGGAACAGGCCTCGGCAACCTCCCCGAAACTGCCATGCGGGGCCTGAACCTGTGGGAGTATGTTTCTTCAGAGGCGCCACCTTAACCTAAGCTCGGGACTGACCACCTTGTGGATACTGTTGTGACTCTCTGACACTTCGATTCCTGGCAGATATCTGAAAGCTACTGCTCTGCTTTCTGTCATATTCCCATGATTCAGAAGGGGAGAAGCAGGGAGGCTGAGGGGGTTGGTCTCCTCTATAGCCTTATAGTGTGACCAAACGCTCGCTGCACCAACTATTTCCTGTGCCGTGCCTATTCAGCTGTGTCCGGTACAGACTGGGAATCAGGATGAAAGATTCGCCCTGGCACCACTGGCATATGTGTAAGTTCTTTGTGGATAGTCTCAGGTAAAGATGTCTGGGATAACCAGATCTGCCTGTGTGCCAAAAACGCTGAGGACATAGCAGCTACGATATCTCTGGAATGATGAGAATGAGTGAAGAATGCAGCTTCAATTAGGCCCAATGATGTCATGGTCTTCTGACTTTTTCCTCAATTTTCCTCAAAGAGGCTAAAACTACTGCCAGTGCTTTGCCAGACCGGGATGCACATGTGGCTGCATTGTATGATTGGTGCACCAGGCACTCTGCTACTACATCTCTCAGGGACACATGGAACCCACAGCGCATAATGAGCACATTAGAATTGCAGCATGTGCGGAGCGCAGCATTAGTGCAGTACGAGCATATCATATAAACATGTCCAAGCCTGAACCTTTATTTCCGGCACCAAAGCGGTTGCAGTCCGCTATCTGGGATTACTTTGGGTATGTAAAAGACCCACGAGGCACCATCAATGTTGATGGTTACCCACTCTGTAAAGTTTGCCGCAAGAAAATATTGGCTAAAACGGGTTACAGTTCAAACTTTAAGCACCACCTCCATGAGCACATCACACAGAATTTGCATAGATGAATGTAAGTGGAAATAGAGTATAAAGGATAATAAATGATATCCCGTTTCATAAAAACACCAAATTCAATGTAGTTTTACATAATTTGTAATGATTAGGAAGGTTAAAGTTATGTTTATGTCACACTCACAAATGCAGCAAATGGATTTAAACACTTTTCAACTTTATGATGTAATGTAACTGTTTTTTAATTTGCCTAATTGCAGTGGAACTAAGGAACTAACTTAGGAAACTAAGGAAAGCTCACCTGTCCCCCCATATCCTGCTGAACTTTTACCGCTGCTCTATTGAATGTATCCTAACAAACTGCATCACAGTGTGGTATGGCAACTGCACTGTCTCAGACCAGAAGGCGTTCCAGCGGGTGGTGAAAACTGCCCGATACATCACTGGTGTTCAGCTACCCTCCATCAAAAACATTCACAACAAACGCTGCCTAAGGAGGGTGAGAAGCATTATCAAAGACACCTCTCACCCCAACTAAGGTCTGTTTACTCCTCTCCCATCTGGGAGACGTTATAGGAGTCTTCGCTGTCGCACCAGCAGACTCAGGAACAGTTTCTTTCCCTCAGCTGTCAGCCTACTGAACTCTAAACTCTACATCCCTCTCGGACTACATATTTATTTATTTTTTGCACATTCCCTTGCACATTTCTTTCCACATAACTTCTACCTCTTGCACTGTTATGGTCACCGGCCATATAAATATATATTTATACTTGCATATGTACAATGCACCTTCAGTTTTATACTTCTTTATTTGCACCTTGTACTGTATTCATAGACATTTGCATTGAGCTGGTCTCTGCTTCTCCACCTCATAACTTTGCACTCAAAAAAAAAACATTGAATATACTCACATATTTATATATACATATTGCATTTAATCTCATTGGCTCTGTATATATATATATATATATATATATATATATATATATATATATATATATACACACACATATATATATATATATTATATATATATATATATATATATATATACATACATATACAGAGCCAATGAAATTAAATGCAATATGTATATACAAAATATATATAGTTCAGCAGGAGACGCAGATATAAACACGGAGACAGCATGCAATAGCGAAAGCCACCAGGCAGGGCAAGTTGATGGAATAACTGTCCACACCCCTCGTACAACTAACTGGAGGGGAGCCCGCTGAATATATTTTGTACTGGGAGAAAGAATTTCGAACTGCAGCCCTGCCTACACAAGCCTAATTATTTAGGGTTTCCTTAAACTGACTAGTTGAACAGACAATAAACTGACTAGTTTTGCACATTCCTAAGAACAACTAAGGCAGATTTGACAAAGTTTACGAAATTCATGGCATGAAATCTTTGAATGATTTTCATGTAAACTAAATATCAGTGAGCAAAATTGCTATTGTGTTTGTCTATTAAGGTGGCATCATTGATTTAAAATATGCCCACCCGTAAATGTCCCATAAAAGAGCAAATGGTTTTTGGTTATTTTACCGGCCAGATGGTGTTTTCCTGTCTAAGTGGCCGGTTCTTGGTCAGAATTGGCTGCAATAGTCAAAAGAAACATATGAAAATAAAAAATCTGTTTCAGCAAGACTATGGTAATGCCTTGATTGTTACCTTCCTGCTGTGAAAACGCATTTGCTGCTATATGGGTGGCAGTTAGGGTAATATATGGAAACGACTCAAGACTACTTCAACCAGGAAAGAGATGGAATTATCATGTGTGAAGCCATGAGCCTACTTGGGTAAATTTCGTATTGACATCTCTTACCTTTGTACTCTGGGGTGAACTCCTTCATCTCGGGTGGGAGGGACTCATAAAATCGCTGCTCTCGGGTGATGAGTGGCTTGCAGACAGTGTGGTCGTCATAACGCATCATGCTTGTGTGGCCGCCGACCTGATGAACGAAGGGCTCCAGAGGAACACCACCGCGAATGCCCTGCCCGGCGCTGTGTTTGCCCACCTCCATAGTGTGCGGGACACACATGGCGTTAGAGGACCGCGTGGAGCTGGGGGCATGGGCTCGGGCACGCAGGCCTGGCGAGCGGGGGGTGCAAGGTGGCGGCTGAGAGCGCACGCTGCCGCTGGGTGGAGGAGGAGCCAGCCCGCTGAGGAGGAACGGATCCGTGACACTACCTCCTACAAGAGATTGAAAAGAATACATTTAGGTTGTAATAAAATCAACTCAAACAAAAGTATTTCAACTTACACTGTTTAGATGTCAAAATATCTGAAAAATACCAACAACTCAGAACCAAATTTAGCTTTACAGAAAATAACTGAAAATGAAGCTGTAATGATTGTAATGTCTTAAAGACGTAATTGTGCGGTTTGATGAAAAATATAGATTATATTTGATAAAAATAGATTACGCCTTAAAATATTGTTTGTCTTTAGAACCCCAGTAAGCAAGCCAAAGGCGACTGTAACAAGGAACACAAAACTCCATAAGATGTAGTTAATGAAGAAAAATAACCTTGGGAGAAACCAGGATCAGCCAGCTCCCCTTCAGATAAACAGCATGAAAATAGTGCCAATATTAGTTTTCTAGGGTGCTTCTCATTTCTTAAATTGTGCATCCTCGTTTCCTCATTCCTCAGTCCTCAAGCCCTTGACCTGGAAACTGATCAAAGTCCACCATCATACAGGACGTATTGATTCTCTAAATGCACCCCGAGGAGGCGAGGATCGAGGAAGGTGGAAGCATGGTGTATCCTTTTTTTTTTTTTTTTTCACTTTTTTTTTTTTTATTTCCAAAATTATATGACAAAATACAGTAGATACAAATGTTTCATATATACTGTTCAAAATGATTACAAATCATCATAAGATATGAAGAGCATTAAAGATAACATTCATATCAATGAAATTAAAGAACATTCAATCACACATTAGAAAAAAAATCTTTATTTTATAATTAAAATAAAGAAGAGGAATTTAATTTTTTGAGGATATCCATCGTTCTGGTTGCTTTGCGGTTTGAGAGTCCTTTCAGTGTTTCAAAATAAATCTTCATATCAGCTTTAAAATGGTAGATGTTAGGTATCCTTTCAGACCATTTACATTTATGTATGTAAAACTTACCAAGTAATAAGATCAAATTTAACATAAAATCGTGACTCTTGTCTATATCTTTTTTTTCATAATAAAAAAAAAAAAAACTCTTTTCTCTATACTAATCTTAATTCCACTCAACATATTAAATAAATATTCCACATCAATCCAAAAAATACTTCACATACATACATTCAAAGAAAAGATGTAATACAGTTTCAGTATCCTTTTTACAGAATGTACAGGATTCAGAAAGGTCATTTTTATATCTTTTTATGAACTCATTTGTTGGATAAATTTTATGTATAATTTTAAAGTATATTTCGTACACTTTGTTATTAATACAATATTTATTAGTATAGGTCCAAGTCAGTCTCCAATTGATATTAAGCACGGTGTATCCTATGCGGAAGACTTTTTGTTGAAACACCTGACGCACGCATAAATTCTCCTCTCCCTTCACATCTGACACAAGTTTTAATTCATGTTTCACATTTGCAGTTTAAATAAACCATAATTGTCACATCCTTCAATGGTGCATCTTGAATTATTCGATTTATTAAATCAAGATTCAACAACATAACGGCAAGCACTCCAAAGTAACGCAGCTGCACAGAGACACTGCTTTGAAGTGACGCGTGAGCAGGACATTCCATTTTACAAATCCGCCTTGTTTCGATTCCTCCATCCTCATTGATCATTTTCTTACCTTACATCCTTTCCTTGTTTCCTAAGAGGGAGGAGCTAACAAGCTAGGAAAGGAAGTATGGAAAATAAGGAGTAAATGTTGATGGCCAATGTTTAAAAAAAAATATTTAGTTTGAACTGTAAGGTTAATGACTAAAAATCTTTAAAGTCCATCCTGTATTAACTGCGGAAGTGCACATAGATGCATTGTCCTTTGTTATTTGGCCGATGAAGCCATTAATTAAATATGCTTTAAGCGATTTTACCGTTCTGAAGATTTTACGTGACTGAGCCGTTGAATTAGCCACGCCCCATCTTTCCAAAACCCAACCTCCAAAGATAAATTTGAGACCAAAACCGAGAAAAAGAGCAGCATTGTTTGTTCCTGTGTCTTATTCAACAGTGGCACAATAGCACCCTCAACTGACAAACATTATGAATCACAGCCTCAATGATCCACTTCAAATACAACACTATGAGAAAGAGCAAAATGATTGACAGGCGAAAAGCGTCAATGTCTGCGGTGTTTGCGATTTTTGTTTGCTGTTTACAAAGTCTACAGCTTTCACAGAGACAGGTGAAATATCTCAGGACACTTATTTCATTAATATCTTTAAAGGAGTAGGATCATTTTTTGCATACTTTTCCATGAAGAAAATCGCTTACAGCACCATTAATTAATTGTTATATATTCCGTTTTAAGAGTGTACTCCTTCTTATGATCTAAAAGATGTAAATACATTCTTTTTTAGAATATTTATGTAATGTGCTGATACCTAATATTATATAATATACAGTATATGGTGTTTTATCTCAATGTACATTTAATACTGTATGTATATTACTGTGCCTGCTATATTATCCAGGCATTAAAAACAGCAGACAGGTTTCGGCAATTTGTTTTAAAAAATAAAAAAGAATCTTGTAAAATATCACATAAAAAGACACAACATGCAACACTTTACTAGGGGTGCAGGCAAACGAATTGCAGAACCTCACTGCTTTTTTATTGCAAGGATAAAATTACAAAGTATTACTGTAACGGTGCTCTTTTTCTCACCATGCACAAGAAACCCTGAATCCAATACAAATGTGCAATAGTTAAATAAAGACCATGAGGCTGTCTTCTTTTATGATATTTTTAATGTTATGCATAATATTTTATGCTATACCTGTTTTACTTAATGTACATTGTTTCATATGTATTTATGTCACTGTACCTTGTGTTATTTTATCTGGCATTAAAAAAGAGAAGCTGGGTTTGGGATTCCATTTGGAATATACTCATAGCAAAATGCATGCATAAAGACAGAAGGCACGGGCAGAAGACACTCGCACAAAAAACAGATTTTTTTATGACCCTAAACAAATCAAAAAACATGGAAAGAACATAATGAAACATTTATGCCAAATTAGGTACATAACTGCCTTAACTGTGTTAAATATATTAATCTCATGCATTGACAGCTGAATGATTAAAGATCTATGCACAATAATAAATGCTTGTAGAACAGCACTGCTAACAGTACAGGGGTGAGAACAGGCCTTAAATCTAAAGTTGACCAAAACTAAAGTTGACCAAAAAGAGACATATTTTAAGTATTTGAAAATATTTAAATATTTGAAGAATTATTTTTCATGTCATTCTACTCCTGTGTAAAATATTCCAAATTTCTAAAGCCTTAAAAGGAAATCATATATCTGTTTTATAGTACATGATTCCAAGTTGAATATGAATAAGGCTGAACAGATCTGAACTGATTTTTTGTTCCGCTTGTTCACATTCACAGAAGACACAATATCTGTGCTTACATTAATCTCCCGCCCAAACTCCAATGATTCCATTACTGATCACTTTCACTTAAGAGCGTCAGCGTTCTCCATTGGGTTTTAAATGGCCTTGTGCTATTACATATTTTAAAGTAGGCACAATTGCATGCGATTGCAATTAAAAAAAGCGACTTTTCACTGCTGCCACTGTAAGCACGGCTTTAATGATTTCAACATTTATCAGATGGACAGGATAAGTTTTCCGGACATTTGTCCATTAGGTAATTATTACAGAGGACATCTGTAATATTTACCATCAATTCACATGGAGTATGCGATGTATTTAAATATTGCAGAGATGCAAGTAAATGGTCTGCACTTATATAGCACCTTTTTAACCTTAGTGGTATTAAAAGCGCTTTACACTGCATCTCATTCACCCATTCACACACACACGCACACAATATATACTGTATCTGTGATTATAAGAAAACAATTATTGGAATATCTGTCTAAATACAACAGAACTGGTAACATTAACAAGCCTGTAATGTTGTATTGCACTCTTGAATTAAAAATATGGGCAATCCCTTCACATTATGAAGTACAATATTAAGGGGTTGCACACAAGATGGGGTATACAGTGAAAACTCACAAACCATCATTATCAACCCCTCTGTACTAGTGTTATGTGCATTGTAAATGTAATTACATGTAAATATTTTACTGCACAATAACTGAATATGCGGTTATCAAGCAAAAAAATAAAATAAAATAAAAGAATTACACACAAAAATACCATACATTAAGGTGAAAGCTGTGGGCATTGGATGATCCTTAATAATTTTGTATGAAAATATTGTGCCTCAGTCAATGCAAGAAAACTTCTCTAAGGTTAAAATAGACATACAATAAACCATTAAACTAAAAACACAAATGAGGATTCAATAATTAGGCCTGTTGCAATTATTACATTGTCTGAGGTTGAAATAAGATATATGGCCATATACGAACAAACATATATTTGAGCATTTATGTACAAATTTAATTTCCAGAAGTTTTTTTGGAAAAATATGTTACATAAATGAAAATGCCAATTTATTTTAAATATATGTTGCATTTACTGTATGTATAAATGTGACCTTTTAATATCAGTAAAAAACGTCTAGGTTACGGATGTAACCTCCGTTCCCTGATGGAGGGAACAAGACGTTGTGTCAGAGAAGAGACACTAGGGGTCTCTCTTGAGCGCCGAATATGCCTCTGATCCATTGAAAAAAGGCCAATGAGAAGTTGGCAGTCAGTATTTGCATACCCCGCCCCCGGACATACGGGTATAAAGGCGAGGCAAATACTAGAGTTCATTCAGGATTTTTCTGAGGAGCCGGAAATGGTTCTTGCCACTACAGCGGTTCGGATCAGCGACGTGGCCGGGAAGACACCATCAGGGAACGGAGGTTACATCCGTAACCTAGACGTTCCCCGTCTGTCGCTCTCTCCACGTTGTGTCGGAGAAGCGACACTAGGGGTCCAATTAAAATCCGCCATGTGCTGAGCCGTGTACGTGTTCTGCTGACACAGGTGCGGGCAGGTATTTGTTACGTGCCATACGACTAGCTGTGTCAGACTGCACGTACCCTTCCCCAATGCCCCAAAAAAGTCGTCGGAATCCTTCTGGTTACCCTAGGCAGGGGAACAAGGCGACGCTTGCCAACCTCTTTTCTGGGCCTCTTTTCTCTCTATGTTTCTCGCATAGAGCAATAGACAGCCGGGGCCCTTACACGCACTGAGGGAAGGGGGTCTTACCCAATTTCCCATTCTTCCAGGGGGGAAAAGACCCTGCGGAGACCAGCCCTGCCCAACTGGGGAGGTACAGTGGTGAATACATCACATGTGTTTTTAGGCGACACGTGGAAGTGGCGCGGTGGCAGATCCAGCCTCAGCGAGGGTGGAGTTGCTACACACAGCGACCGGGGGGCAGCCGAAACTTCCCCAAGGAAAACGCGGGTCTGCTCGTAAGGGGACCGTATCGTGGAAAATACACACAGGGGGAGTCCGCGTAGGAGTCCCTACTCTGTGGAGCACCTATTCCAGTACAGGGTAGATCTGAGTACCCGCAGTGGATTGGGTCGGCAAGTTCCTCTGCCGAACTGCGGACCCATGAGGGCTAGGGAGGAATCGACCAGGGATTCGCGTTGAGTGAAGTCTCCTGGGAAAAAAGACACACTGTTTTACCTCAAGCGAGGGAAAGGGCGTATATGCAAGCGACCTGGCCAGCCCTTCAGCGTGTTACCGAGTTCTACTGGCTCGGACCTGAGAAAACACGGGATGAAACTGACTCAACCCTGAGATTGTAATATCTCGCAAAGGTGTTGGGTGTCACCCAACCCGCTGCTCTACAAATGTCTGCCAGGGAGGTACCCTTGGCCAGTGCCCATGAGGACGCAACACTCCTTGTCGAGTGAGCTCGGACCCGCAAGGGGGGGGCACGGCCTGGGTGTGATAGGCCAACGAAATGGCATCTACAACCCAGTGGGAAAGCCTCTGTTTGGAGACAGCGTTTCCTTTCCGCTGTCCCCCAAAGCATACAAAGAGCTGCTCAGAGCGTCTAAAGCTCTGCGTGCGGTCCAGGTAGGTACGCAAAGCACGTACTGGACACAGCAATGAAGGGGCTGGGTCTGCCTCCTCCTGGGGCAGCGCTTGCAGGTTCACTACCTGGTCTCTGAAGGGTGTGGTAGGAACCTTGGGCACATAGCCCGGTCGCGGTCTTAGGATCACATGAGTGTCTGCCGGACAGAACTCCAGGCAAGTGTCGCTAACAGAGAACGCTTGCAGGTCCCCGACCCTCTTGATGGAGGCGAGCGCGATCAGCAGGGAAGTCTTAAGAGAGAAGGCCCTGAGTCCAACTGATTCTAGCGGCTCGAAGGGAGGTCTCTGGAGGCCCGCAAGGACTACCGAGAGGTCCCAGGAGGGGAACAGGCTTGGCCGGGAGGGATTTAACCTCCGGGCGCCTCTTAGGAACCTGATGATTAAGTCGTGCTTACCAAGGGACTTGCTGTCTACTGCGTTGTGGTGAGCCACGATAGCAGCGACATACACTTTTAGGGTGGAAGGGAGGAATAAGAGCACCGACCTAACTGCACACCTCTGTGGGTCTTCCGCCCTGGAAGAACAACAATCTGCGAACAAGCGGCACTTCTGGGCGTAAAGCTGCCTGGTAGAAGGGGCTCTGGCTTGGTTGATCGTGTCTACGACGGTAGGTGGTAGACCAGCTAGATCTTCCGCATCCCGTCCAGGGACCAGACGTGGAGTTTCCAAAGGTCTGGATGTGGATGCCAGAGCGTGCCCTGCCCCTGAGAAAGAAGGTCCTTCCTCAGGGGAATTCGCCAGGGAGAGGCTGTCGCGAGGAGCACGAGGTCCGAGAACCAGGCCCGGTTGGGCCAGTAGGGAGCCACTAATGTGACTTGTTCCTCATCCTCCCTGACCTTGCACAGCACCTGTGAAAGAAGGCTCACTGGGGGAAATGCATACTTGCGTAGCCCCAAGGGCCAGCTGTGCGCCAGCGTGTCTGTCCCAAGGGGAGCCTCTGTTCGGCCGTACCAGAGCCAAGCAGGACTACCTGGGCTCTGCCGAACCGTTCCCAAATCAGCTGGACCGACTGGGGGTGGAGCCTCCACTCTCCGCTGGGTAAGCTTTGTCGTGACAGTGCGTCCGCTACCACATTGAGCTTGCCGGGAATGTGAGTGGCACGCAGCGACCTGAGTCTCTGCTGGCTCCAAAGGAGGAGACGACGGGCGAGTCGTGACATGTGGCGGGAGCGTACGCCGCTTTGGCGATTTATGTACGCTACCGCAGTGGTGCTGTCTGACCTGTTTAGGACGTGTTTGTCTCGAATTAACGGGAAAAACCGCCGCAGGGCAAAGAAGACAGTCAACAACTCTAGGCAATTAATATGCCAGCGCAGCGGGGCCCCTCTCCAACAGCCCGCGGCTGCGTGCCCTTTGCACACGGTGCCCCAACCCAATCTGGAGGCTTCGGTAGTGACCAGGACGCGTCGGGACACCTGCTGCAGGGGCACTCCTGCTCGTAGAAAGCAGAAGTCTGTCCAGGGTTTTAGTATTTTTCGGCAGGCAGGGGTGATTGTCACACGGTGCGTGCCGTGGCACCATGCTCGTCTTGGGACTCAAGTCTGAAGCCAGTGCTGAATCGGTCTCATATGCATCAACCCCAGCGGCGTGGTCGCGGCGGAGGATGCTATATGCCCCAGGAGCCTCTGGAAGAGTTTTAGAGGGACCGTCGTGCCTGGCCTGAATTTGGCGAGGCATTTCAGCACCGACTGCGCACGCTCATTGGTGAGACGTGCGGACATTGAGACTGAGTCTAACTCCATGCTGAGAAAGGAGATGCTCTGGACCGGGGTGAGCTTGCTCTTTTCTCGGTTGACTTGAAGCCCCAAGCGGCTGAGGTGCCTGAGCACCTGGTCTCTGTGAGCGCATAGTAACTCTCGGGAGTGGGCCAGTATGAGCCAGTCGTCGAGGTAATTGAGTATGCGGATGCCGGCTTCTCGGAGCGGGGCAAGAGCTGCCTCTGCGACTTTCGTGAAGATGCGAGGGGACAGAGACATGCCGAAGGGGAGGACTTTGTAATGGAATGCCTGGCCATCGAACGTGAACCATAGAAAAGGTCGGTGTTGCGGCAAAATTGAGACGTGGAAGTACGCGTCCTTCAGGTCTACCGCTGCGAACCAATCTAGGTGCTGGACGCTTGTCAAGATACACTTGTGCGTGAGCATTTTGAATGGGAGTTTGAGCAGCGCTCGATTGAAAACTCGCAGGTCCAAGATTAGTTGTAAGCTGCTGCCTTTCTTGGGTACAATGAAGTACGGGCTGTAGAAACCCTTCTTCATTTCGGTTGGAGGGACAGGCTCTATCGTGTCTTTGAATAGAAGAGTAGCGATCTCCGCGGGCAGGAAATTTGGCATGTTGGCAGGGCACTGCGGTAAAGCGGACGCCCATGAAGGGGGGCGGGGGCCTGGCAAACTGAATTGCGTAACCGAGTCGGATGGTCCGGGAAGTGAAAGCCATGCATCCAATCTCCGTGCTAGGGGCTCCAAAGGGGCGGTTATTTTTTACGTACCCGGCGGGCTTCGCAGCGGGGTGGAGCAGGTAGTACGCCGTCGGGAGGCGTGGACGCGTCCCGAGGCTCTGGTGCTGAGAAAAGACTCAAAGCACTTACCTTGCTACGGACATCCGGCTGGGGGCGGGTTGGTGACTGAGGAGGAGGTCCTGTAGTGGCGTCCTCTGGACTGACTCATCAGAACCGGCCGGCCAGGGAACAGTCGTGGGGCTGAAGGCTGGCCTGGGGCCGCGTCCAGCGTGCCGGGACTGTTGAGATCTGGGGGCAGAGTGTCGTGAGAATGGCATTTGCGGGCCAGATGACCCAGAGACAAAGGAAATAGCTCTTTTATTGAGAATTTGTTTACTGCTGCCCCGGTTAAGGGGAGCGGCAAAATACATTTTTTTTAAAGGAAATTGAGTTGGTGTCGTTCCTGGACCACGAGGGTGGCCATCGCCTGCCCGAGTGACTGCGCTGTGACCTTCGTGGCTCTGATCGCTGCCCAGACACACGTGACAACGCCTGTGGCCGTCTGAAGCGGAGAGCACTCTACCGCATCCAGGAACTACACAGGGGCAGAAAGGCATCTTTACAAAGACGCGTCCTGAAAAGGACGTTCAACGCCGCTGTGTATTTGCTCTTTTAGAGAAAATTACTCTTTTAAAGAAAATCACTCTTTTAAAGAAAATCACTCTTTTATAAACTCGTCTGAGTTTTTTTTATACTGCGCTGTTGAAACACCCAGGGGCAATATGCACTGCCGTGCAAGGAGAAGAATCGCTGCTGTAATGCGCCCTCAATCCAACAGCATGCAGTAGCATCAGAGGAATACAGGAACGGGTGTGTTTTCACGTGAACAGCATGCACAACCATCGGCTCCGAAGAAAATTTCTGAATGAACTCTAGTATTTGCCTCGCCTTTATACCCATATGTCCGGGGGCGGGGTATGCAAATACTGACTGCCAACTTCTCATTGGCCTTTTTTCAATGGATCAGCGGCATATTCGGCGCTCAAGAGAGACCCCTAGTGTCGCTTCTCCGACACAACGTGGAGAGAGCGACAGACGGGGAACATTTATTTTCAGCAAGTAATTGTTCAGCATATATGGCCATTTTCAGATTTGCAGCCTACTGTATTAAGCACTTCAATTCTAAGACAAAAACACAATTGCCATCCGCTGAACTTTATTACATTAGCCTGCATCTCAACAGCTCATATACACACACACTGACAATGTGTCCAACTCCATGTCTAATCACCATACACTATGTTAGCAGCTCACGCATTGAGTGAGTCTCATCAAGCACTGCAAACACACAAACACACGGATGTTTCACAAGCCCTCAAAATTGACAATGTCTTTGAAGTGTTGGCATGGACAGAATGAGTCTGATGTGATAGAATGGCTGAACTGTCATCGGCCGCATTGATCCCTGCTGTACAAAGTGGGATATGAAGATCCTTATCTTAAGTATTGATCCAGCAGTGGCCAGAAACACATTCTGGGCATTCACTATTGAGCCATCTGGCCGTCTTTCAGTGTGAATTCCCACATCAAAAAGATGCCATCTAATTTTTCAAATCACAGAGACAACAATTCCTCACACCTGCTGGAACAGTTCAACACTTGTACACACACATTATATGATACATTTATTTAGAAACAACAACTAAAGCTGTCTTTGCACAAGTTAAACCTGCTCAAAATTCTGTGTAAAGACACAATGCTGCATTAATCCAGACTAAATGGAACCTGCTCTGATGCACCTCAGCCCTTAAAATGGTCTTAAAATTGTGTTTTATCAACAAAGTTCGGGAGGAGCAACTTAATTCTAAGTAGCATTGAGAGTTTCCAGCTTTCGGCCCCAAACATTGCCCAAGAACAGACCCATGCAATTGACTCAGAACAGCTCTTCCATCTAAATCATCTAATTTCTACAGAAGCTGCCACAGCAGCTGTTTCACAGCATCGACTGCTACCACTTAAGTGCTACTTTTACTGTCTTTCCTCTTAATCAATTCTTTCCACCTGGAGTAGTCCATTCGTGTGAAGCTGCTTCTGCAACCCAGCTACTTCTGTGCCTCATACACGTGAAATTGCTCTCTACGACTGTTCATATGTTCTCTAATCTAAACTTTCCACCCGGTGCGGTCCATCGCATGAGCTGTTTCCGCGAATGGGCACTGCTCCGGGTTCAAGCCATGCAAGCTCTACAACAGCTCCATTCGAATGAGTAAAACAAAGATTAACTATTTAATTCAACCATCATGCCAACGCTCCCCAGAGTTTCTATCCGGTTCTCCCGCACAGGTGATTCCTGTCAGTCTCATAACCTCGCCGTGCGGCTCATTTAGGGCGTGATCCATTAAGCGATTCCATTTCCAAGTAATTTTTGAACATCAATATCACGATTGTTCTCCCTTCAATGTGCCCTTCGGAGTGCGATTTAACCAATTCGGAACTCAGGGGAAATCATGTAACAAACAAATTCTTTCAAAACGCCACTACTCTAATTACAACATTCTATAACATAACAATGGTGATCAACATTTCACCCACTCTAAACTACTTTTGTCTTTACTTTTCTCCTGATTTAAAAAGAAGAGCCATAAAAGACGAGAAAACATGGAGGCTGTTTGGCGAGGAAGATGAGAAATGCACACACCATCGTCTCTGACTGGGGTATCTTCTCTTCACTTCAGTGAACATGGCTTTTACCTGTACACCCTGTTCAACCTGCAGCAGTATTTCGGCGTGTTCCGAAAAAAGCACACAGATGGTATAGAAGATCCGATTATCGCTATCTAAAGGAACTGGATTTCTCAGCATCAATACAAACACAGCGTTCAGTTTCTACCACAGTTAAAGCTGCACTACTGAATGTGAGATCAGTATCAAATACAACATTTCTACTGCATGATTTTAATGCAACCGAGACATGGCTTGATCCCGGTGATACCTGCCTTCTTTCTGAACTGTTGCCTAGGAAATACAACGTGTTTAATACCCCTAGAACCACTGGTCGGGATGGGGGTGTAGCCACACTTCTTAAAGACTGTTTTAAATGCAGTTTACTCCCAGAGGAAAAATATAAAAATTTTGAGCTACAACTGTGTGGCAGCGGGGGCGTGGTCAAGCGCCCGTCCGGGAGAGGAAAGCGGTAAGGGCGCTTACACCTGAGCTAAATTATGCCTAACACCTGTCTCTAATTCCAGTGAGCACGAGGAGAGCGGCATAAAAGCAGACACCGAGCCTCCAGTCGGGGAGAGATGACAAGCCAACTCAGTGCGCTTGATCACTATTGTGTATTATAAAAAGAGAATTAAAAGCGTACCTGTTGCTGAACACCTGTTCCCTGTCCTCCTTCTTGTGGGAAACGTTACACTGGTGCCGAAACCCGGGAATTGTTCATCCAAGTATGGAGATGGGTCGCCCCGTAAGAGTCCTCCCAGCTGACGGAGATCCTCCAGTTCCTCGCGGCACTACACCAGAGCCACCAACAAACCCTGCTTGAGCTCCGGCAGGACCAGGATCGCCGGTTTGTTGAGATCATGCGGGCTCAGGCAGAGGACCGGCACGCCATCCGGAGCCTCCTCAGCCAGGAGGCCGCGCCGGCCACAGCCGCGACCCCGGACACCCGCTCCACGCTGCCCCCGCCCACGTTACAGAAGATGGGGGTAGCAGACGATCCTGAGGCCTTTCTGGATTTGTTTGAGCGAACGGCAGAAATCTGGGGCTGGCCGCATGAACAATGGGCAGCCCGCCTAGTTCCTCTCCTGTCCGGGGAAGCTCAACTCGCGGCTCAACAACTGCCGGCAACTAACCTCCTGGCCTATCCAGACCTAAAAAGAGCCATTTTGCAACGGGTCGGTCGGAGCCCGGAAGAGAATCGTCAGCTCTTCCTTGGCATGAAGTTGGAAAAGTCCGGTCGCCCGTTCGCATTTGCCCAACGGCTCCGGGACGCCTGTCGGAGGTGGCTGCTCGCGGGGGACCGCTACGTCGAGGGTGTTATCGATCAGGTGGTACTGGAGCAATTTAGTCAGCGGCTGCCCCGGAAAACGGCGGAGTGGGTCCAGTGCCACCGCCCGGCGTCGCTGGAGGAAGCCGTTCGTCTCGCAGAGGACCATCTGGCGGCGATCCCGAGGGCGGACGAGCCCTCTTCTTTATTACATTAGCCTGCATCTCAACAGCTCATATACACACACACTGACAATGTGTCCAACTCCATGTCTAATCACCATACACTATGTTAGCAGCTCACGCATTGAGTGAGTCTCATCAAGCACTGCAAACACACAAACACACGGATGTTTCACAAGCCCTCAAAATTGACAATGTCTTTGAAGTGTTGGCATGGACAGAATGAGTCTGATGTGATAGAATGGCTGAACTGTCATCGGCCGCATTGATCCCTGCTGTACAAAGTGGGATATGAAGATCCTTATCTTAAGTATTGATCCAGCAGTGGCCAGAAACACATTCTGGGCATTCACTATTGAGCCATCTGGCCGTCTTTCAGTGTGAATTCCCACATCAAAAAGATGCCATCTAATTTTTCAAATCACAGAGACAACAATTCCTCACACCTGCTGGAACAGTTCAACACTTGTACACACACATTATATGATACATTTATTTAGAAACAACAACTAAAGCTGTCTTTGCACAAGTTAAACCTGCTCAAAATTCTGTGTAAAGACACAATGCTGCATTAATCCAGACTAAATGGAACCTGCTCTGATGCACCTCAGCCCTTAAAATGGTCTTAAAATTGTGTTTTATTAACAAAGTTCGGGAGGAGCAACTTAATTCTAAGTAGCATTGAGAGTTTCCAGCATTCGGCCCCAAACATTGCCCAAGAACAGACCCATGCAATTGACTCAGAACAGCTCTTCCATCTAAATCATCTAATTTCTACAGAAGCTGCCACAGCAGCTGTTTCACAGCATCGACTGCTACCACTTAAGTGCTACTTTTACTGTCTTTCCTCTTAATCAATTCTTTCCACCCGGAGTAGTCCATTCGTGTGAAGCTGCTTCTGCAACCCAGCTACTTCTGTGCCTCATACACGTGAAATTGCTCTCTACGACTGTTCATATGTTCTCTAATCTAAACTTTCCACCCGGTGCGATCCATCGCATGAGCTGTTTCCGCGAATGGGCACTGCTCCGGGTTCAAGCCATGCAAGCTCTACAACAGCTCCATTCGAATGAGTAAAACAAAGATTAACTATTTAATTCAACCATCATGCCAACGCTCCCCAGAGTTTCTATCCGGTTCTTAGTCTCTCTCTCTCTCCCCTTCCCTTGTGTCTGCCACTGCCCTCGCCCCTCCCCTTTGGTCTCTTCTTCTGTTCTCTCCCCAGGGCCCGTTCCTGCCCCGCGCAGGTGTGGAGGGTTCCAGAGACCAGCTTCCCGGCCTTGGGAGAATGTACCCTCCCACTCCCCGTCTTTCAGCCGCTCTCCTCCTCAGGTGGGGGCGCCCGCCAGCACAAGTGCGGCCGCAACGCCTGGGCCGGCCTGTTGGAAGTGCGGAGACCCGGACCAGTTCCGGGATCAGTGTCCGCTGATGGAGGTGGGGACGGTGGTGCGGGTCTCCGACGTCCCGCAGGCTGCCCCCTATCGGGCTGGAGCATACCGGATTCCGGTAAGGATCAGGGGTATTTACCAAGCTTTGCTGGATACCGGCTGCAATCAGACCACCATCCACCAACGCTTGGTTCAACCCGGGCTTTGGGTTTAGCTAAACTGGTGAGGGTGAGGTGTGTGCATGGGGATGTTCACAAGTATCCCATGGTGACTTTGGTGATTAAATTCAGGGAAAAAAACATAGTGTGGAGGCAGCGGTTAGTCCCGCCTCACCCATCCGCTAATCTTGGGTACCGATTGGTCGAATTTTAAAGATATTTTAGAGGGTATTTGTGCGGATGGGTCCTGCATAAAGAGGTGTGTGGTGTGCGATGCTTTGGCAGGGGAGGCGGAGCCGGGCCGTCCTCGGCTGCTCGGGATGACGAGGAAAGGGGCGAGGTGGCCGCCCTCTCAGGGAATTCCCTGAGGGGACTTCCCTCTAGAGCAGTCGCGGGATCGAAACCCTTAAGCATGCTCTTGACCAAGTGAGAGTAATTGATGGTCAACAGCTCCGGCCGGGCATCGCCATTTCATACCCATATTTTGCCATGATTAGAGATCGGTTATATAGAGTGACGCAGGACGCTCAAACAGAGGAGGAAGTAACACAATTATTGGTTCCACGGAGCCGCCGGAAATGGTTTTCCAGGCGGCTCACTATAATCCTATGGCTGGTCACCTAGGGGAACGGAAAACACTTCTCCGCCTAATAGCCCGCTTTTATTGGCCGGGCATTGGCGGTGACGTCCGCAGGTGGTGTGCGGCGTGCCGTGAATGTCAGCTGGTAAACCCACCGGCCACCCCAAAAGCGCCATTGCGCCCTCTACCATTAATCGAGGTCCCCTTCGAAAGAATTGGGATGGACCTCGTCGGGCCATTAGAACGGTCAGCACGCGGACATCGCTCGTGTTAGTCCTAGTGGATTACGCGACGCGATATCCGGAAGCAGTGCCTCTGAGCAACATCTCCGCACGTAGTGTTGCGGGGCACTCTTCAAGATAATCTCCGGGTGGGGATTCCGAAAGAAATCCTCACCCGATCAAGGCACGACTTTTATGTCACGAACACTTCGCAAACTTTACGAGCTCTTGGGCATTAAATCGATTCGCGACTAGCGCTTACCATCCGCAGACTGATGGCCTAGTGGAACGATTTAATAAAACGCTCAAGAACATGATTCAGTAAATTGCGTACACGATGATGCTAGAAATTGGGATAAGTGGCTAGACCCCCTGTTGTTTGCAGTACGAGAGGTCCCACAAGCCTCCACAGGGTTCTCCCCGTTTGAGCTGCTGTACGGGCGACGCCCCGTGGTGTCCTTGACGTCATCCGCGGCGTGGGAGGAGGGACCTTCTAATAGCAAAAATGAAATTCAGTTCGTTCTCAATCTAAGAGCAAAACTCCACACACTGGGGCTGATTAACACAGGAGAATTTGCTCCAAGCTCAAGAACGCCAACGCCGGCTGTATGACAGGGGTGCTCGGCTACGGAATTTGCACCGGGGATAAGGTACTCGTATTACTCCCAACATCGAAGCTCTAAATTACTCGCCAAGTGGCAAGGACCCTTTGAGGTCACACGACGAGTAGGGGATCTCGATTATGAAGTTAAACGTACCGATAGAGGGCGCGACGTCAAATTTATCACCTCAACCTCCTGAAATTATGGAGGGAGGAGGCGGCCTCTGTGACGTTGGCCATGGTATTTCCGAGAGGGCGGAGCTCGGACCGGAGGTAAACAAAGACTACAATCTTAACACTCCGGTTACTTGTGGAGACCAACTCTCACCGCGGCAACTCACAGAGGTTTCCGAATTACAAAAGGAATTTGCGGATGTGTTTTCCCTCTACCGGGCCGTACAAACATCATACACCACCACATCGAGTCCGAGCCGGGCGCGGTGGTGCGTTGTCGCCTCTATCGCTCACCCGAACATAAAAAGAAAATAGTACGGGAGGAATTAGATGCGATGCTTGATATGGGCGTAATAGAGGAATCCCACAGTGATTGGTCCAGCCCGGTTGTTCTTGTTCCCAAGAGTGATGGGTCTGTTCGATTCTGTGTGGATTACAGGAAAGTCAACGCGGTGTCTAAATTTGACGCGTACCCAATGCCCCGTGTTGATGAACTGCTCGATCGGTTAGGTACTGCTCGATTTTATTCGACCTTGGATTTAACAAAGGGTTATTGGCAGATCCCCTTGACACCAATGTCCCGTGAGAAAACAGCCTTCACAACGCCGTTTGGATTACACCAATTTGTGACGCTTCCTTTCGGTTTGTTTGGGGCGCCGCCACGTTTCAGCGACTCATGGATCGGATCCTCAGACCTCACACCGCGTACGCCGCTGCCTATTTAGATGATATTATCATTTATAGCAATGATTGGCAGCGGCACATGCAACATCTGAGGGCCGTCCTGAGATCGCTGCGGCGGGCGGGCTCACGGCAAACCCTAAGAAATGCGCGATTGGGCGTGTGGAGGTACGGTATCTGGGGTTCCACTTGGGTCATGGCCAGGTGCGTCCCCAAATTGATAAGACCGCATGGCGATTGCGACTTGCCCTAGACCTAAGACCAAAAAGGGGGTGAGGCAGTTCCTGGGGCTGGCTGGCTATTATAGAAGGTTTGTGCCTAATTATTCGGACGTCACCAGCCCGCTGACTGACCTCACTAAAAAGGGGCTCCAGATCCGGTTCAATGGTTGGAGCAGTGTCAACAGGCGTTTATGCAGATTAAAGCCGCACTTTGTGGGGGCCGCTTCTTCATGCACCTGATTTTTCTCTCCCTTTTATTTTGCAGACGGACGCTTCAGACAGAGGGCTGGGGGCCGTACTCTCGCAGGTGGCGGAGGGGAGGAGCCCAGTGCTGTACATTAGCCGGAAGCTCTCTTTGAGGGAAACTAAGTACAGCACCGTGGAGAAGGAGTGTTTGGCCATCAAGTGGGCGGTCCTCACCCTCCGGTATTACCTGCTGGGGCGGGCCTTCACCCTCTGCTCGGATCACGCCCCACTCCAGTGGCTCCACCGCATGAAAGATACTAACGCCCGGATCACCCGTTGGTACCTGGCTCTCCAGCCCTTTAAATTCAAGGTGGTCCACAGACCGGGGTGCAGATGGCTGTCGCCGACTTTCTCTCCAGAAATGGGGAGTGGTGGGCAGGCCGGATGGTGCCCGGCCTGAGTCGGGCGGTGGGGGTATGTGGCAGCGGGCGTGGTCAAGCGCCGGTCCAGGAGAGGAAAGCGGTAAGGGCGCTTACACCTGAGCTAAATTATGCCTAACACCTGTCTCTAATTCCAGTGAGCACGAGGAGAGCGGCATAAAAGCATACACCGAGCCTCCAGTCGGGGAGAGATGACAAGCCAACTCAGTGCGCTTGATCACTATTGTGTATTATAAAAAGAGAATTAAAAGCGTACCTGTTGCTGAACACCTGTTCCCTGTCCTCCTTCTTGTGGGAAACGTTACAAACTGCTTAAATTGGATCTGACTCACATAGTGTATTGTGCTTTGATCTACTGCCCACCCAAATATGACAAGGATTATATCCAAGACTTTTCCGATTTTATTGTTCCCAGCATGATTATCTCCTGATCATTGGGGACTTCAATATCAATGTGTGTTGTCCATCTAAACCATTGTCAAGGCACTTCTCTGAACTTATGGACTCTTTTAATTTGACTCAGTCAGTTTATGATGCTACTCATAGACATGGTCACACACTTGACCTGGTTTTATCCATGGGTTTATCCATCAATAATGTGGTCATAGAGGACAGTTATCTGTCTGACCATAAACCTGTCTTTTTTAATGTCAAACTTCCTTCTTTTACATCTAAGAGTCGATTTCGATATGTTAATGAGTCTACAGCCAAAATGTTTGCAGAGGCATATGCAGCATGTTCAGTTTATACTATTATTGAGACCCCAGAGCCCTCTCTAGGTACATAGAAGCTGACTGCACTGTTTAATTCTACATGCTTATTATGAATGTTGGTGCCCCACTTACAAATAAATGTCACAAATCTCAACCTCAACCATGGTTCAATAATGAGATACGTGCTCTTAGGCAGATCTGTAGGAAAGCCGAACGCCAGTGGAAGAGAGAAAAGCTTCAGATTGCTTATGAAATATTAAGGGCTCAATAATTATCAGCATGCGGCTAAAGCTGCAAGAACAAAATACTTCTCATACTTAATAAATATAAATGATCACTGCCCAAAAGTCCTGTTTAGGTGCTAAAACTGGCTATCACACCCTTACATTCAACTCCAAATGCCTGTGAAGACTTTTTAAACTTTTTTGCAAATAAGATTGATCTTATCAGATCACGTATAACTTCCTCTAATATTGAATTATCATCTCCCATGTAGAGTATGAATGGAAAATCATGAACTCATTAATTCTGAATGCAATGCACACATTTTTGCAAAGGATCCTAAAACCCCCACACCCTGTGACTCTCCATCTAAATCACCAGGTAGTGCCAGTAAGACTGGGAGTTAGAATGCTTCTTGACGTTTTTACAACCCAAAGAGCCTCTCCAGAGACACTCGTGATATCGCCATCTACACACTGAAAATCTATACACTCATTTCATTTAAAACCCAGAAATGGCTTAATTTTAAGGAAATATGTTTTATTCCCGTATGCTTGGGTATTTCTGCTGTTATATCAAACTAGTTAAGATTGTTTAGTTGTGTAGTTAAACTCTGAGGATATATTCACTTTTAAATGTACCAAATACAAGTTTCTTGGTATCAAATTAAACCTTACGACTCGCCCTAGATGAATATATATATATATGGTTACATTAAAATGTATTCTGCTATGTTTTACCATCTTTTGAGTGATTCAAACCACATCCAGGACCCTGTCATAAATTAGGCAAATGAGTAGCCTTGACAAGACAAAGGTAACCACCTCACGCCAAAACTGAGGGGCCTCATTGGGTCATTCCTCCCAAAGGAGGTGTGACCTCCCTACCTTAAAAGTCCGGATCTGGTGTTAAATCGTTCTCTTTTGTCCTCTTGCCCTCTTGTTCTTTTATCTCTCTTCAAGCTCTCTTGCTTTTTCTTCCCTTTTTGTTTTACTCTCGTCAGACATGTCTTTTGTTTTATTTGGCGTTTATCTCAGTCTTTTTCTGGTCTTCGGACAAAGCTCAACACTCTACGTTTTTGGAGCAGTCCGATATCCTCCGGGTGAAAGGACTCTCTCTCAGTTTCAACCATTACTCCTAAGATGCTTTGAACTTCCCGCGGGCGATCCACGCTCCGGAAGCACCAACAGAAATCCTCCAGCTCACGGACGCAACGAGGACATTCACGCACACACGCAGTCTTGTTCAGCGACACAAAGGTCCATTTTGCAAGTATTATCCCATCTAAATTCAAATGCGTTAAAGTGTGTAATTCCCTTGCTGGCTCTTAAGGTTTAACTGTTGTAACAAGTTTGCTATCCCTGTGTAATCTCTTTATTTTCCTTCCTGTCTTACTTTGTTTGTTATATGTAAAATGTTTGTTGTTAAATGTGTTCTACGTTTGTTAAGTTTGTGATATATCCTAGTTCCTTGTATTAAACCCAATTATACGCTTGATTGTCTGTGTTTGTTGGTCATAAAACAAAGCCTCTTTAATGTGCGATCTAAAGCTACGAGCTGATATTATCAAAGTTAACGTGCTTTGATTAAGTAAGCTTATACTAAGAATAAACCTTCTGGAGAATTGATCAAGAGTGTCGAGCAAAGTGGTTCGGTGGACGAACTGATTGGTTGCGGTACGGGTTAATTCCATTAAGGTGTTCTGAAAATTAATACAGCCTGTATGCATATGATGTATATTCCTAATTAATTATAATTCGTTGTGTTTAATTATCTATATGTATCTGGAGCAGACTTTTGGGCTATATAACCCCTGTTTTGGGGCAATTTAGAATGTATTGGTATCTAGTTCAAACCATATGATTAATCATTGATTACAATCATTAATATTAATTGTCCATTCCCCAAACCTGAATCAAGAAACCCTACACCCATCTCAAGTTCTTGGATAATCAACCATTTTGATCCTGTCTCTCTTCCAACCTTAGCGGCCATAATGAATCATATTAAACTGACATCCAGTCCTTTGGATCCTATTCCTACTCGATTTGTGAAAGACCTGTTTGACATTATAGGCCCTAGTATTCAGACCATTGTAAACAGCTCTTTGATTAATTGTATTGTCCCGTCCTGTTATAAACAAGCAGTGGTTCATCCTTTAATAAACAAAATAGGTCTTGACTCCACAGTGCTGGAAAATTTTGTCCAATCTCAAAATTACCATTTTTATCAAAAGCGTTAGAGAAGGATGTTTTATCTCAAAACACCCCTATTTTTTTTTTTTTATTAGTAAATGACATCCTAGACATATACCAGTCTGGATTTAGAGCTGGTCACAGCACAGAGTCTGCCATGTTAAAAGTTACAAATGATTTATTAGTAGCTGTTGACTCTGGGATGGCTGTAGTGTTAATCATGTTAGACCTCAGTGCAGCATTTGACACCGTCGATCACTCTATTCTCTTGGACTGCATGGAGTGTGATAGTGGCATGCAAGGGACTGCACTGAATTGGTTTGATTCATATCTTCATGATAGGTCATTTTCTGTGAACACTGGAAACTATTCATCCTCCTCTGTTACCCTGAAATATGGCCTCCCTCAAGGCTCTATCTTGGGCCCAATTCTGTTTTCACTATACAAATGACCTCTAGGATATATTTGCCATGACATTCTATTTCTTATCATATTTATGCAGATGACACACAGCTGTATCTACCCCTGAAAATTGGGAATGATCAGTCTCTTAAGTCCCTGATGGTCTGTCTGGAAGACGTTAAAAACTGGTTGTCTAATAATTTTCTCCAGCTAAATGAAAACAATTCAGAGATTATTATATTTGGGCCTCCTAAATATATTGAGAGGATAGCCAGTATTCTTGCTCCCTTGGTGTTAACTGTGAAAGATAAGGTGAGAAATATCAGTGTCATAATTGATTCAGCACTTAGGTTTGTGATTCAGATCATTTTGTTGTTAAAAACAGCTTTTACCAGCTCAGAATGATTTCTAGGCTAAAACGCTTGCTTAGTTTTAAAGATTTAGAGACAGTTGCTCCGACTCTGACCACACTACAGCTCACTATAGCTATACACAGTCTATGTCCGAACAGACACAAGCCGATTTCGGCCCCGCCAAGAGGCGGATCGCGCTACACATCACACTTATTCATAAATCGCCTCACAGCCCCAATACATGAAGCAAATGCTTCTACAAACTTTCACTTTACTTATAGACAGTCAACTACTTTTGCCCATATCATTGGATTACAAACTCTTAACAAGCTCGACCATAGAACCTAATTGATGCATAACTTGGTGTTCAGCAACCTGTCAAAATCTTACGCTCCACCAAAGTCTAAAATAACAGGCTTAAATCAACGCCAGATGATTCAGCTCGGCTCCTTGCTTATACTAAAATATTTCAGTTTTCTGTAGAATTATTACAGGTCTTCACCTCACTACTGCAAATGGCACCCAGATAGTATCTATTAAATCCATCCCTCAGGCACAAACTCATAATGAAATTACTCACATTATGTTGGAAAACAATCTACAAAGCTCCAATCTAGGGATGCACCGATCCGATAACTGGATCGGTATCGGCTCTGAGACTGAAGCTTTTAGAAGGATCGGGTATCGGTCTGACGAGCCCAATCCAAATCCGATACTGTGTGCTAATCATGTTCGTTACTGTCAAGCTCCAAATATGACAAAAAAGAACCATAAAAACTCCATTAAATAGTTCATATGACTCATACATTTTATTCAAAGCCACTTGAAGATGTGCAAAATCTCTGTGAACCACAAAAGGCTGTGTTTAATTAGTAAATATATAGTATGGCCTACAGGAGCGGATTCACGTGTTAGGCTACCTCCGCTGGAAAACCCTGCCTCAAACCCATTCCCCTCTTCACCTTATTGTTAGCACACTTCCTCCATTACAGAGGTCTCAAACCAAACTCCTCTCGGGCCATTCATCGTCAGCGACAATATCAAGCAGTTTCCCGAGTCTGGTTCCAAAACACCTCTAATCTGTTCTGACCAAATCCAGCATCCTAAAACATTCCTTCTGTATTGGCACTGCAACCACAGCAGCCCTCAAAGGCCAGTCCGAGCATCAAATACGCCCACTGGGCCACTGGTCATCCAACTAATTTATTAGCTATATCCATTCTAATCATATTCACATCAGAAATGCACAACAAGCCCTCATCAGCTCACCACGAGGCATTCATGTTGAGGGTCAGGGGGACGCTTGCTTATACTTGTCAATCATCACGCCTCCGCTCAGGCCAATTCTGGGGGGCAAAGTGGGACAAATACTCGTGTCACAATAAACATGTCTAAAATAGCTTTGTGTCGGTTGACAATGAGAGCATTGATGAGATTTGTGTGTCATTTGCTCCAAGATACATTGCAGATGTGTGCTGCTCAGTGTAAAACAAAAATGTCAGCTCTGTCAGCAGGTGTTTCGTGAGGCAGCTGCTATAATCTAGAGACCGACAAAACATTATTAATAATTCTGATGCCATTCCGAATAGACTCGCAGCTATGTATTTATTGTTTTTCACTTATTCCAGCGAACTAATTGCCTTTAGCCAATTAAACAACACTTAAACCTTTAAACTGTAGTTTAAAACCATGGTATGCAATTATTATTGTAACAGGGCTCAACATTAAGCACCGTCATGTGCTTGTCCTCCAGACAAGTCAATTGTTCAATGCTTGTACGAGTAAAAAAGTTACTTGTCCGGAGAGAAAAAAGGACATTTAAGTAACGTCAAAGTTTCTGTTGTATGTTTCCTAAAATTACGACCAATGCCCAACCTAATAGTGTACCTATGCAATCAACTCAATTCTCTGCGACAGAAATGTAAATGCCACTGGGTAGAGGAGGGAGCTATTGTCATATGATAATTGTTTTATGTCACGTATGGTACTCAAATAAAAGCCTCCATCGCCATCATTTTCAGCAGGGGTGCCCATAGTTCTATGAAATGAGTTCTACTTTTTCATCATGTTATTGTAGCAAGATCTACCATGTACAATAAAGGCTATACATTATTGTAATACCAACATCTCAGTAGTCTGTAGTGAAATGTGACGATTCTCAATACCAGCTTCAAAATCACAACACTAACTAATATGTTAATTACAGAAGAATGGATTCAAGTTCTTAAGTAATTCTTCAAGACTAGTAAACAGTCAGTAATAAAATAACAATAAAAACAGCAATGAATAGAAATAGATTAAATATAATTGAACAAAAATTCAAATTAAGAAAATTCAGAGCTATTTCTAACAGCAGTAGGCTATCAAGTATTCAAGTAAACATTCAGAATGAAATGCAACATAAAAAACTGCTGGTACTCACTGTATGATTAATACATTAATATTTTTTAAAGCTACTAAAGTTATTCAGTTAAGAGCAGTGAGTTTTTTCTCGTTTTCTTGTTCCCTGTCTGTCGCTCACTTCGACGTTGTGTCGAAGAAGCGACACTAGGGGTCTCTCTTGAGCGCCGAATATGCCTCTGATCTATGAAAAAAGGCCAATGGGAATTAGGCAGACAGTATTTGCATACCTCGCCCCGGACATACGGGTATAAAAGCGGAGAAATACGTTCGAGTTCATTCAGGAATTTTGGCTCGAGGTGGATGAGCTCGCCGCTGCATTGGAGAGCGCTGCGTCTGACGCTGATGACTCCCCTGGGCTGCCGCCTTTGGGCCAGCACGCCCAGGCTGACGCTGACGCGCAGATGTCCGATATGCTTGCCCAGGCCGCCGCCAGCGTGGGGCTGGACTGGAACCCTCCGTCCTCCCCACAGCCATCGCGGTTGGATGACTGGTTCCTGGGGGATCCGCGCCGCTCACAGCCATGCCCCCCTCCCGGTCCCGTTTTTCACGGAATTGCATGAAGAGCTGACGTCTGCATGGAGGGCACCCCTCTCCACACGTCACAAAGTCATTCGCTCATCCGCCTCCCGACGCCGTCTACCTGCTCTGCCCTGCCGGGTATGTCAAAAATAATCGTCCCTTTGGTGCCCCTAGCACGGAGCTTGGATGCATGGCATTCACTTCCCAATCTGTCACGCTGGCTGGCCCCCGCCCCCCTTCGCAGGCGTCCGCTTCTCCGCAGTACACGGCGAACATGCCAAATCGCTGCGCGCACAAATCGCTACTCTTTTACTCAAAGATGCGATAGAGCCTGTCCCTCCAACCGAGATGAAGAAGGGTTTCTACAGCCCTAACTTCATTGTACCCAAGAAAGGTGGCGGCTTACGACCAGTCTTGGACTTGCACAGCCGGCCCTCTGGGCTGCGCAAGTACACATTTCCCCTAGTGAGCCTTCTTGCACAGGTGTTGTGCAAGGTCAGGGAGGACGAGGAACAAGTCACCCTAGTGGCTCCTTACTGGCCCACCCGGGCCTGGTTCTCGGACCTCGTCCTCCTCACAACAGGCCCTCCCTGGCAAATTCCCCTGAGGAAAGACCTTTTTCTCAGGGACGGGGCACACTCTGGTATCCGCACCCAGACCTCTGGAACCTCTGGATGGAACACGGAAGATCTAGCTGGTCTACCACCTACCGTCGTAGACAGGATCAGCCAGCCAGAGCCCCCTCTACCAGGCAACTTTACGCCCTGAATTGCCGCATGTTCGCAAATTGGTGTTCTTCCTGGGCTGAAGACCCACAGAGGTGCGCAGTTAGGTCAGTGCTCCTATTCCTGCAGGAGAGGTTGGAGGGGAGGCTGTCTTTGGGGCATATCTTTGGGTAAGCACAACTTAATCATCAGGTTCCTAAGAGGCACCCGGAGGTTAAATCCTTCCCGACCAAGCCTGTTCCCCTCCTGGGATCTCTCAGTGGTCCTCTCGGGCCTTCAGAGACCCCCCCTTTGAGCCGCTAGAATCAGTCGGACTTAGGGCCCTCTCCCTGAAGACGGCCCTCCTGATCGCGCTCGCCTCCATCGAGAGGGTCGGGAACCTGCAAGTGTTCTCTGTCAGCAACACTTGCCTGGAGTTCGGTCCGGCAGACACTCATGTGATCCTAAGACTGCGACTGGGCTACGTGCCCAAGGTTCCTACCACTCCCTTCAGGGACCAGGTAGTGAACCTGCAAGAGCTGCCCCAGGAGGAGGCAGGCCCAGCCCCTTTGTTGCTGTGTCCGGTACGTGCTTTGCGTATCTACTTAGACCACACGCAGAGCTTTAGATGTTCTGAGCAGCTCTTTGTCTGCTTTGGCGGACAGCGGAAAGGGGACGCTGTCTCCAAACAGAGGCTTTCCCACTGGGCAGTGGACGCCATTACATTGGCCTATCACACCCAGGCCGTGCCCCCCCCTTGCGGGTCTGAGCACAGTCAACAGAAGTGTTGCGTCCTCATGGGCACTGGCCAGGGGCACCTCCAGAGCAGACATATGCAGAGCAGCGGGTTGGGCAACAACCAATACCTTTGTGAGATTTTACAATCTCAGGGTTGAGTCGGTTTCGTCCCGTGTTTTCTCAGGTCCGAGCCGGTAGAACTCAATAACACGCTGAAAAATTGACCGCGAGGATTGCTTGCACCTAGTGCCCTTTCCCTCTGCTGAGGTAAAATTGTGCACTCTTATCCCAGGAGATCCCACTAACTCGGCTCCCTGGATGACTCCTCCCTAGCCCCCTGGTCCACGATTTCAGCAGAGGAATTTGCCGACCACATCCAATGCGGGTACTCAATCTACCCTGTACTGAAATAGGTGCTCCGCAGGTCAGGCTCCTACGTGGACTTCCCCCCTGTGTGTATTTTCCGCAGTATGGTCCCCTTGTAAGCGGACACGCGTCTCCCTTGGGCAGTTCCCACTGGCCCCTGGTCGCTGTGTCTGTAACAACTCCTCCCTCCCAATGAGGTAGAATCTACCACCGTGCCATTCTCCACATGTGACCTAAAAGCCCATGTGATGTATTTCACCACTCTATACCACTCCCAGTCTAGGCAGGTGTGGTCTCCGCAGGGTCTTTCCCCCCTGAAAGAATAGGAAAACTGGGAAAGATCGCCTTCCCCGATGCGTATGGTAGCGTTAAGGCTTTGACAATTTTATGGGGCGTTGGGGACGGGTACGTGCAGCCTGACACAGCCGGTCGATTTGGCACATAAAATACCTGCCCGCTCCTGTGTCAGCAGTACACGTACATAGCTCAGCGCATGGCATGATTTAAATTGGACCCCTAGTGTCGCTTCTTCGACACAACGTCGAAGTGAGCGACAGATGGGGAACGTCTAGGTTATGGATGTAACCTCCATTCCCTGATGGAGGGAACGAGACGTTGTGTCCTCCCGGCCATGTCTCTGAACCGAGCTACTGTTGTGGCCGAATTTCATTGTCGGCTCCTCAGAAAAATCCTGAATGAAACAGATGCATTTCCCTCCCTTTATACCGTATGTCCGGGGGCGGGACATGCAAATTCTGTCTGCCAATGTCTCATTGGCCTTTTCTCATAGATCTGAGATGCGTTACATCCTTAACCTAGATGTTTTCATACAGAGTATTTTGCTGATGTACAAGCCACTGTGGAAGGCGAAGTGTAAGACATCTTGTAGAGATATTGTAAGGGTTTGCCCCAAGGACGACAGGAGAAACAGCTTCTTGGCTTCAAGGTAATGCCCCTTTTAATTCACACAATATATATATATACAATTTTACAGAAAATCTAAAATTGTAAATTCTCTCCCGAGGCTCTGTGGCTGCTGCTTTATATGCCGTTCTCCCCATGCTTACTGAAATTAGACACAGGTGTTAGACATAATTTAGCTCAGGTGTAAGCACCCTTACCGCTTTTCTCTCCCAGACGGGCGCTTGACCACGCCCCCGCTGCCACAGATATATAACAAGAAATTAGACACAAAGACGTGCGTTTGACGATACGTGATTATATTTTGAAGAACAGACGAAAGAAAAGCTATCGATTCACGTCTGATTTGATGTGTGCGCAGTGAGCAATGAAAGCGCTTCTCCAACACACAAACATTCATAGAGTTCTGGGACTCGTTTCCTAATAACTATTGATCTTAGTTGTTAAGAGCATTTTCTATGAGTGATTTTATGAACATACATTTTCTTTTGAATGGCAACCAGAATGTGATATAGCACGAGACTCAATCCAGTTCACGAGCTCCTCATCCAAATGTATTTCATGCACGAGTAATTTTGCTCATCTACCTGCAAAAGGTGGGTGACCTGTGAGATGTCTTGGAGTGACACATGACAAGAAATGCTGACGTGTTTGAAGAAGCACACTTTATTTTAAAGAACAGACTGTGGCAGGGCAGTGGGCGGGGCCGGGTCGTGATTATACACACCCGGTCCCTTATCAGGCTAATTAAGCCTCCGAGAGGGATAAAGGCCGACTGCGGAGGATTGTGCGTAAGAGAGAGATAGTTTACGGACATGTGTGTTTGTGTCTTCTGTTTAAGTTTATTAAAAAAATATTATTTATATTGAAAAGCCGGTTCTCGCCTCCTCCTTTCCATTGAGCTTCTTTACACAGACAAAAGAAAAGCCGTCAATGCTCTTGTCTGAGTCGCTGTTCAGAGGCGTGCAACAGGACCCTGTCTCGTGAAACAAGCGCATTTAAAGAGTTATCACTCCTTTTCTCAGTTTCATTCAACTGAAAACTGTTTGCAAGAATAATGTTGTGTATCAGAATGCTGCAAATGATCTCCGATCATCACGTGAGGGGCTGTGACGGAGCGTTTAGCTCTTACACATTGTGAACGTAACTCTGCAGGTTCAGTCATATATACAGGTATCTTTGTATTAAATAAACAAAGACGAATGCGATAAAATCATAAGGTAATACAAGACACGTTCACCTTGAAGCTAAAATTGAGTTCTATTTTTTTTCTTTAGGCAGCATAAATTTGACCAAAACGGAATACAAACACATTTGATAAGAACGCACACTTGGCAGCATTTTTTGGGAACACAAGAATTTTTTAGGCTTATTTATTATGATGATTATTACAATTATCTTTACATTTATAATTGTCTTTAGTTCTAAAGTTGTATGCTAGTAATTTTCACCTGTTGCTGCATACTGATGCTTGCATGAGAGTAAATGGAGCTGTTGGAGATGGTAAATGTTTGGATTTGGGGAGGTGGTTATATATAAGATTTTTTTTATCACTTCGTTATTTGTATTGCTTTTTCATTCGTATGAAGTGCAATTTGAATTTAGAAATGTCTTTTGTTCAACTCTTTCTTGTTTCAATAAATTAATTTTATTTTTAAAGCAAAATCAATAAAGCAAAAATATTCACCAACCTTGGGTATTGACCATATAATCGGATATTGATATTTTAAATGAGATTATCATTAAAATGTTTTTTACATATCGCCCAGCCCAAAATGCAAGTAACATTTTTCATGAAGTCAAATTAAGTACTCAATTCCATATTGCAACATGTTGCCTATTAATATTTGCATATGTGTAGTCTATGGGCAATATAAGCATTTTATTTTATTGAAAATAGCAAATTATTCGTTTGTGGTATGGCTCTTTCGAAAAAATGCATCTACCAAAAATTTTTAAATTGGCTCCTTAGTGAAAAAAGGTTCCTGACCACTGTCCTAGAGGAACATTGTCTCGTTTCGCTGTGTACTGTACTAACTGTATATGGTTGAACGACAATAAAAACCACTTGACTTGACTCTATGCGCAACTCTCCACTACAATGAGATGAAATCACTACAAAACAAAATTTCGCATTATGCGACTAAAATTTATATATTTAGCAATTGGCTGGAAATGGTTAATATTTTACAAATATTTTACTCAGCAGTGATTGTGTAGTATAGTGGTGGCGTGTTCAGCATTGAGATCCTTTCACTGTGTGTTGAGAGTAAAAGTTGTTCTATGTAATCAGTGTCCAAATACGAGATCAACTCAACTATTTGAAATTTAACTGAATAATTCTCTTTTAATATTTGTTAAAAGTTCTTGATCAAAAACAACAAAAAACTAACATTTAATTCTAATAATGCATAGCAGAGATGAGATAGTGCTTTGAGTCCTCTCTTCTTTACATGTGCTCATCAACAGATTCTCTTTACAGAAAAGCTGGTTTTGTCCTAGTCTGTGCTGGTTTAGTTTAATACACGGCGACTCACCAATCAATTTGCCAATGCCAAGGTAACTTCAGTGCTTTTAGTTGTTTCTAGCTTGCCAAGTTTGCTAATTATATTCGGGTGAAGTTAATAAAAAGTGTATGTTTAGTGTATCTTCATGACTTTATGATAATGGTTTATCTAGTATTGTAGCCAACGTTTATTTTTCTACAAGCCTTTTTCTTCAGGGAAGTAGATAACTACTTACTCATTAAAGCTCAATATATATTAATATATTCTCATATACTATTTACTTATAATACTTTGTTAATAAATATCCTTTTTTAGCTAATTTGGGAACACAAGCCCTTAGCAAATAATGATAAACCTCTTGCTTTTTTTTCATAGCTTTCCTATTTTCAACATGTCTTACTGTGTATTAGCAGAGTAAAACCAGGGGAAAAAAGCAGTCCTAAAACTGGAATATGTAATCATCCTCCAGTGTTCACCTCTCATACTGTCGCCAACAGAGGCTCTGTTTTGGACATTATACTTATTTCACCGCACCGCTGTTGAAAAATTTACTGTGACCACGCCGATTGCCCCAGATCGCCATGGCAACTAGAACTGTTCAGCCCGATGTTGTTGTTTCGGGCTGGTTGGGATGCTCAAACAAACAGAACAATAGAGTTAGAGTTAAATTTACCTCAGGTTTTTTGTAAACCAGTACCTCAATTAATGTTATAAATGTTTAGGAGTTATGCCCTCATCTCTTTAATATTTCTCAACCTCTCTCTTATGAATAATGTAACAACAATAATAACATAACCAAAATTGCAAAGAAATAAAAGGCTACATATTATACATGCCATTTATTACTCAAGGTGGCACTGATGTTTCAGACATTTGCTTGATTTATATTTGACATTGCTATTTGACGAAGCAGCAATGTGGAAGTACATTATAACAAGTATAACACATGAACTGTATGATATATGACTATTGCCATTTGGGAGAATTGCTGAAATTGTGCAAGTTGAGCATCTATGTAAACTCAATAAGTGCCTGGGAAAATACATATTTGTAGCTTATTTGTTACTTATGCTTTATTTGTTTGATATGTGTTTGACAGCGTTGCAACTAGAGGTCAACCGATATATCGGTTTTGTGATTAATCTGATAACAGATTTCTGGAACAATCAGTTATGGGCAAAATCCACACTGATATTTTTTCCAAGTTGCATCCGTTGCTGGAGCAGCTGGGAAGGGTCTGCTGTCCTTATACAATATGAGAGCAGCCTGTAGAGGCAAAATAAAAACATCACTTCACTGATTCATTGTGGTGTATGCTTTGACACGTGAGACTACAATCTGCATGTAGTGGAACACTTCAGATGCAGATTTAAAATATCAACAATGAAAAGGTATACATTACACTACAGTACACGTTGTCATATCACTATAAAGTAATTAATTTGTTGACTAGATGCTGCATTAGTGGAGAACATCAGTATGTTTGCCAACAAGGCTGAGAGGATGCTAATGTTAAAGCTATTATATAGTGAACTAATAGGAACTCAAGTTCCTATTATATGTCAAATTGCAATTTCCACAGAGGGAAAACAAGCTCATGTCAAGTTTATAAGAGATCAGTGTGTGGAGAGCCACAGGAAATGGGATCCAGTACCTAAAAGAAAGCAGGTGTCAGGGAGTGCCCAGAGTTCACTAGACTCTGGACACACTCCAGTCTGATGCGCTGGGCGGCTCACTTTCATTCAGCCAATGACGCAATAGGATGGCAACTGAGATTCAAACGAGACACTCTGAATACTACGCTCTGATAACCTCACTTGGAAAAACAAGTTCGCACCAGGACTCTTAGGACTCAAGATGGCGCCAAGGATTGCTGCTGCTTTGCGAGCACCGACACAACACTGCAGTTTATTGTTTGTTTTGTTTAGAGTTTTTTTTTTTTTTTATCTTGGATGTTGTCTGCCTTATTGTATACGACAGACAAATACTTTTGGACATTGGTTCTGCAATTACACACCGAAAACCGGACTTCAAATTCCTCAATACCGACCCGCTGTTTACAAACACGCCAGCGGCTGCCTGGCCGCAGAAACGCAGAAGGAAAAGGGGAAAAAGAGCCGGCGTTCTCATCAGAGTAAAGCAAATCGACCCCCGCAACCCAGTATACTACTGGCAAATGTTCAGTCTCTAGACAACAAGCTCTGCGAGCTGAGAGCGCGGATCTCTTTCCAACGAGAGACGAGGGCTTGCTGCATTATCTGCCTTACAGAAACCTGGATGTCTGCGGAGATTCCAGACTCGGCCATTTATCCGTGCACCGAGCGGACAGAGCGAAAGACCTCTCAGGTAAAAGCAGAGGTGGAGGTGTATGATTTATGATCAACAAATCATGGTGTGATCAGAGGAATGTACATTTTATCACGTCTTTCTGCTCTCCTGATCCGGAATATCTGGACAGGTGAATATCCGCAAAGCCGCGGGTCCAGACAGCATTCTGGGCCGCTTCATCAGAGCATGCGCGAGCCAACTGGCTGGTGTTTTTACGGATATTTTTAACCTGTTCCTCTCCCTGTCTGTAGTCCCCACATGCTTCAAAACGTCCACCATTTTGCCTGTACAAAAGCAATCAAAAATGCATTCGATTTAGTAATCCATCCATCCATCCATCCATCGTCAACCGCTTATCCTGTGTACAGGGTCGTGGGGGGCTGGAGCCTATCCCAGCTAACATTGGGCGAAAGGCGGGGGACACCCTGGACAGGTCGCCAGTCCATCGCAGGGCGATTTAGTAATCTTGTTTGTAATTGAGATTGATTCTAAACAGGCCTACCATCCAAAAAATAAAGAAAACTAACTAGTTTACACCAACAAGGTAAAACTATGCTTTTTTTCTTCTTCAGATATTAGCATTCGTTACAATAAAAAATGCTAAGGCCATTAATTTGTTGGTGTTTTTTTTTTAATCTTTTTGCACTACGGCTGCCATTTTTTTCTGCAAGCCTTAATCACTTTTTAAACTTTACAAATAAACCATATTAGTATTATACACATTGTATGCTAACTGTTGTGCAGGGATTAAGCATTGAGAATATGTGATCTTTTCGATCATAATTTCTACAAGCTATACAATTGAAAATAGGAGCTATATTTGGGAGAACAACAGAAATATATAATTTGAAATCTAATGTTTTGAAAAAAAAAAAATTCTGTATTGTTATGTTCTTGTCATTTTAGGGTTAATAAAATTAATGTATGAACAAACAGTTCGCCTGTCGTATGGTTGCAAGTGCTGTGGCGAGCTAGTCTACCTAAAAAGCTACATATAAAAAAAAAAACGGGTAAAATTGTACTTTGTTGCGTTGTGTTATGTAAGGGGTTCACCTAGGTTACGGATGTAACCTCAGTTCCCTGATGGAGGGAACGATACGTTGTGTCGAAGAAGCGACACTAGGGGTCTCTCTTGAGCACCAAATATACCTCTCTATTTTCCTCGGTTATCCGTGCACCGAGCGGACAGAGCGAAAGACCTCTCAGGTAAAAGCAGAGGTGGAGGTGTATGATTTATGATCAACAAATCATGGTGTGATCAGAGGAATGTACATTTTATCACGTCTTTCTGCTCTCCTGATCCGGAATATCTGGACAGGTGAATATCCGCAAAGCCGCGGGTCCAGACAGCATTCTGGGCCGCTTCATCAGAGCATGCGCGAGCCAACTGGCTGGTGTTTTTACGGATATTTTTAACCTGTTCCTCTCCCTGTCTGTAGTCCCCACATGCTTCAAAACGTCCACCATTTTGCCTGTACAAAAGCAATCAAAAATGCATTCGATTTAGTAATCCATCCATCCATCCATCCATCGTCAACCGCTTATCCTGTGTACAGGGTCGCGGGGGGCTGGAGCCTATCCCAGCTAACATTGGGCGAAAGGCGGGGGACACCCTGGACAGGTCGCCAGTCCATCGCAGGGCTATTTAGTAATCTTGTTTGTAATTGAGATTGATTCTAAACAAGCCTACCATCCAAAAAATAAAGAAAACTAACTAGTTTACACCAACAAGGTAAAACTATGCTTTTTTTCTTCTTCAGATATTAGCATTCGTTACAATAAAAAATGCTAAGGCCATTAATTTGTTGGTGTTTTTTTTTTAATCTTTTTGCACTACGGCTGCCATTTTTTTCTGCAAGCCTTAATCACTTTTTAAACTTTACAAATAAACCATATTAGTATTATACACATTGTATGCTAACTGTTGTGCAGGGATTAAGCATTGAGAATATGTGATCTTTTCGATCATAATTTCTACAAGCTATACAATTGAAAATAGGAGCTATATTTGGGAGAACAACAGAAATATATAATTTGAAATCTAATGTTTTGAAAAAAAAAATTCTGTATTGTTATGTTCTTGTCATTTTAGGGTTAATAAAATTAATGTATGAACAAACAGTTCGCCTGTCGTATGGTTGCAAGTGCTGTGGCGAGCTAGTCTACCTAAAAAGCTACATATAAAAAAAAAACGGGTAAAATTGTACTTTGTTGCGTTGTGTTATGTAAGGGGTTCACCTAGGTTACGGATGTAACCTCAGTTCCCTGATGGAGGGAACGATACGTTGTGTCGAAGAAGCGACACTAGGGGTCTCTCTTGAGCACCAAATATACCTCTCTATTTTCCTCCATCAGGGAATGGAGGTTACATCCATAACCTAGACGTTCCCCGTCTGTCGCTCACTTCGACGTTGTGTCCAATTTAAGGGGTCCAATTTAAATTACGCCATGCGCTGAGCCATGTATGTGTACTATGGACACAGGAGCGGGCAGGTACTTGACGTGCCAAAATAACAAGCTGTATCAGACTGCACGTACCCTTCCCCAATGCCCCATAAAGTCGTGGGAAACCCTTATAGTTACCCTAGACAGGGGAACAAGGCGACGGTTGCCAACATGGGAACGGGCCGAGCCTAGCCGGGCCTCTTTTCTCTCTATGTTTCTCGCATAGAGCAAAACTTCTGGGGCCCTTACATGCATCCTGGGAAGGGGGTCTTACCCAGTTTCCTATTCTTTCAGGGGGAAAAGACCCTGCGGAGACCACACCTGCCCAGCGAGGGGGAGATAAATGTGGCGAAATACATCACATGGGCTTTTAGGTCACATGTGGGAAGTGGCGTGGTAATAGATCCCGCCTCTTTGGAGGGAGGAGTTGCTACAGACAAGGCGACCGGGGGGCAGCTGGAACTGCCCAAGGGAAACGCGGGTCCACTCATAAGGAGACCGTACCATGGAAAATACGCACAGGCGGAACATCCACGTAGGAGCCCTAACCTGCGGAGCACCTATTCCAGTACAGGGTAGATTTGAGTACCCGGAGTGGATTGGGTCGCCGAATTCCTCCGCCGAATTGCTAGGGAGGAGTCATCTAAGGACCGAGTGAGTGGGCTCTCCTGGGAGAAAAAGCGCACAGTATTACCTCAGCCAAGGGAAAAGGCACTGGGTGCAAGTGATTAACCCGGTCAATCTGTCAGCGTGTTACCGAGTTCTACCGGCACGGACCTGAGAAAACACAAGACGAGACCGATTCTACCCTGAGATTGCAGAATCCTTCAAAGGTAGTAGGTGTTGCCCAACCCGCTGCTCAGCATATGTCTGCCAGGGAGGTGCCCCTGGCCAGTGCCCATGAAGACGCAACACTCCTTGTTGCTTGTGCTCGGACCCGCAAAGGTGGGGGGGGGCACGGCCTGGGTGCAATAGGCCAATGAAATGGCGTCCACCACCCAATGGGAGAGCGTTCCCTTTACGCTGTCCACCGAAGCAGACAAAGAGCTGCTCAGAACATCTAGAGCTCTGCGTGCGGTCCAAGTAGGTAGGCAAAGCACGTACCGGACACAGCAACGAAGGGGATGGGTCTGCTTCCTCCCGGGGCAGCGCTTGCAGATTCACTACCTGGTCTCTGATGGGCATGGTAGGAAGCTTGGGCACGTAGCCCGGCTGCGGTCTTAGGATCACATGTGTGTCTGCCGGACCGAACTCCAGGAAAGTGTCGCTGACAGAGAACAGGGCCGTTTTTAAGGAGAAGGCCCTGATTCCAACTGATTCTAGCGGCTCGAAGGGGGGGGGGGTCTCTGTAGGCCCGAGAGGACCACTGAGAGATCCCAGGAGGGGAACAGGCTTGGCCGGGAGGGATTTAACCTCCGGGCGCCTCTTAGGAACCTGATAATCAAGTCGTGCTTACCCAAAGACTTGCCGTCTACTGCGTCGTGGTGGGCTGCGATACATACATCTTCAAGGTGGACGGGGACAGCCTCCCCTCCAACCTCTCCTGCAGAAATGAGAGCACTGACCTGACTGCACACCTTTGTGGGTCTTTGCCCCGAGAACAACACCAATTCGCAAACAGGTGCCAATTTAGGGCGTAAAGTTGCCTGGTAGAAGGGGCTCTGGCTTGGCTGATCATGTCTAAGACAGAAGGTAGTAGATCAGCTAGATCTTCCACGTCCCTTCCAGGGGCCAGAAGTGGAGGTTCCAGAGGTCTGGGTGCGGATGCCAGAGCGTGCCCCGTCCCTGAGAAAGAAGGTCTTTCCTCAGGGGAATTTGCCAGGGAGGGGCTGTCGCGAGGAGAATGAGGTCCGGGAACCAAGCCCGGGTGGGCCAATAGGGAGCCACTAGAGTGAATTGTTCCTCATCCTCCCTGACCTGTGCAAGAAGGCTCACTGGGGGAAATGCGTACTTGCGCAGCCCCGTGGGCCAGCTGTGTGCCAGTGCGTCTGCCTCGAGGGGAGCCTCTGTTCGGGCATACCAGAGCGGGCAGAGGGAGGTCTCTCGGGAACAGGTCTACCGTTCCCAAACCAGCTGGACTGACTGGGGGTGAAGCCTGCACTCTCCACTGAGCAAGTGTTGTCGTGACAGCGCGTCCGCTACCACATTGAGGTTGCCGGGGATGTGAGTGGCATGCAGTGACTTGAGTCAACTTGAGTACAGGGCGACCCCGTTCTCAGGGCACAAGTGGATTGCAACCACCCTATCCACCTGGGGAATCGCCATGTACCCGTGGGCCGCTCCGCGGTCAAGGGTAGTGAGAGTGGATGAGCGAGGGGCTTTTTGACGAGCAGAGAGGGGTGCTCTCCATGCAGTCGTCAGCTCATCATGCACCTCCGGGAAGAAAGGGACTGTTAAAATCTGTTTTTGCATGAGCATTTTGAACAGGAGTTTATGTAAGGCCCGGTTGAAAACTCACAAGTCCAAGATTGGTCGTAAGCCGCCGCCTTTCTTGGGTACGATGAAGTAAGGGCTGTAGGGACCCCCTCTTCATCTCGGTTGGAGGGACAGGCTCTATCACGTCTTTGAGCAAAAGGGTCGCGATTTCCGCATGCAGGGACTTGGCATGCTCGCCGTGTACTGTGGAAAAGCGGACGCCCGTGATTGGGGGCGGGAGCCTGGCAAACTGAATTGCGTAACTGAGTCGGATGGTCCTGGCCAGCCAGCGAGATGGGTTGGGAAGTGAAAGCAATGCATCGAAGCTCCGTGCTAGGGGCAATAAAGGGACGATTATTTTTGATGTACCTGGCGGGGCGGAGCAGGTAGTACGGCGTCGGGAGGTGAAAGTGCGTCCCTGGGCTCTGGTGCTGAGAAAAGACTCGAAGCACTTAACTTGCTCCGCACACCCGGCAGGGGGCGGCAGTTAGTGACTGAAGAGGAGGTCCAGCGTCAGCGTCCTCCAGATTCGTCAGAACCGGCCGGCCAGGGGACAGTCGTTGCCATGCTTGCGGCGGCCTGGGCAAGCTTGTCGGACATCTGGGCGTCAGCCTCAGCCTGGGCATGCTGGCCCGAAGGCGGCAGCCCAGACGAGTCCTCCGCGTCAGATGCCAGACCGCTCTCCGATGCAGCGGCGAGCTCATCCATCTCAGGGGGCTCAAGAGGATAGGCAGGCTGGCTGTGAGGCGAGCCGCTGTTGCCTCGAGCCCGGATGGAAGTCAACGAGCGTGCCGAGGGTTTCGCTGGGATGTACCTGGCGGAACCGCGCCCGCTGCCATCCCCAGATCGCCTCCATCACCAGCCGCGTCGTCCTCAATCCCATGGGAAGAAGGAGCGACGCGTGGGGGGGGTGGGAGGGCTGAAGTGGCGTTCCTTCGGTTGAAGGAAATCCGTGACCGCAACGTTGCCATGGTCATATTCTCGCAGTGAGAACCATCCACAAACGCTGCCTCGGTGTGATCGCAGCCCAGACACACGAGACAGCGCCTATGGCCGTCTGAAGCAGAGAGCACCACATCCAGGAAGGGCAACTTGCGGAAGGGCATCTTTATAAAGATGCGTCCTGAAAAGGACGTTCAACATTGCTCTTGTGTATTGCTCTTTTAGAGAGAATTACTCTTTTAGAGAAAATCAGTCTTTATACAACACTTTTTTATTTGACAGCGTATTGCGCTGTCGAAGCGCCCAGGGGCAAACTGCACTGCCGTGCAGAGAAGGAGAAATCCGCTGAAGTGCGCTATAGATCCAACAGCAGTAATCGCTCAGAGGAGAGAGGGAACAGGCGTGTGACTCACAGCTTGCTGCATACACGACCATTGGCTCCGAAGAAAATTTCTGAATGAAACAGATGCATTTCTCCGCCTTTACACCCATATGTCTGGGGGCAGGACATGCAAATTCTGTCTGCCAACTTCTCATTGGCCTTTTTTCATAGTTCAGAGGTATATTCTGTGCTCAAGAGAGACCCCTAGTGTCGCTTCTTCAACACAACGTCGAAGTGAGCGACAGACGGGGAACTATAATTAATTAGCCTATACCTATAAATGCTAATTAATGCTATTAATTAGCATTTTCACCTACATTTGTCTTCGCAAATTCTGTACAATATTTTTCATGGAGATTGTACTTCAGGTTTGGAGTGTTTCCCGCATGATACTGCTCTTTTTTTCATCACAATTTACAAACTTGGTAACCATCATTAACATTTTTAAATACCTAAAGTATTCCTACATCACGGACTTCAACTGCACCATTCAGTCTCCGACATTCAGTGTGCTGCACTCTGAATAGCTTGTAGAATAACCTGACATGATAAAATAAATTAATGTTTCATTCATTTATTTTATCATGTCAGGTTAGTGAACCTGTACATGTAGCAGACTGTGTTTTTATTTATTTTTTTTTACTGATATTTACAAATGGAAAAATTAATTTCTTTACTTGTATATAAAAAAAAATCATAAAAAATCAGTACACTGTGAACCTCTATTCTGCACACAGAATTTATCCTTCGCATGATAAAAACATCATAACTATGACACACACCCTTCACAGTGTCGGCTCTGCTTTTGTTCACACAGACACGTCCCGTGATTGATCCCAGCAATGTTACTAGGATCTGATTACGAGATTACATTTTCTGGCATAAAAAAAAAAAAACGACCAGATAAAGTAATCTTACTAGACAAGATGTGCCACAAATGTAAATATTTAATTGTAGGAGCCAATGGATCCCAAGCAATTGACTTATCCATGGCCAGAGCCATGTTTATAGGGAATATACTGATGGCATGTACTGCACAGATGAATATTCTAATGTCTGTGGATCATGTTAACTTTTCACAGCATAAAAGCCAAAACAAGAATATATGGACCTTATTGATAATATGAATAGTTATTTATATCTGTAACTGTATTTTCACAAATAGAATTTCACAATGATCTGTCATTCCTGTTCAAAACACAATAACAGATATCTATAATTAATTTATTACTAGTACTAGTCAATAACACAGAGCACAGGAAAACACTCTTCATTTATCCACTAATGACCAAGAGAGTGATCAATTCACTTCTGGGGATGTAAACTTTAAATAGAAACACAAAATATTCTAGGGGTTTTTTTTTTTTACCAGATTTTAAAGTAAAATACTTTTTTCCTCTTTTAGCTGGAAACTGATGCCTATTTTTTAATAGACACAGTCTGTTTCCTCCCATCTCTGAGCGATTGCTGTTGGATCTACGGCGCATGTCAGCAGCTTTCCCTTTCCCTGCACAGCAGTGTAGCTTGCCCCTGGGCACTTCGACAGCACAGTTAAAAGAGTTATTTCTCTAAAAGAGCATTGAATGTCCTTTCAGAACGCGTCTTTATAAAGATGCCTTTCCGCCCCTGTGTAGTTCCTGGATCCGGTAGAGTGCTCTCTGCTCCTGACGGCCACAGGCGCTGCCTCGTGTGTCTGGGCAGCGATCACACCGAGGCAGCGTTTGTTGATGGCTCATGTTCTTGCTGCGAGAATATGACCATGGCAACGTTGTGGTCGCGGCTTTCCTTCCTCAAAAGGAACGCCACTCCAGCCGAGGCGATTTGGGGTTGGCAGCGGGCTCGGTTTTCTGGGTACGTCCCCGTGAACCACCCGCCCCCTGGCATGCTCGTTGACTTCCGTCCAGGCTCGAGGCAACAGCGGCTCGCCTCACGTCCAGCCTGCCTATCCTCTTGAGCCCCCCGAGCCAGATGAGCTCGCCACTGCATAGGAGAGTGGTCCGGCGTCTGACGCAGATGACTCAACTGGGTTGCCGCCTTCGGGCCAGCACGCCCAGGCTGAGGCTGATGCCCAGATGTCTGACATACACGGGCCGCCGTCAGTGTTGGGCTGGACTGGAACCCTCCGTCCTCCCCATAGTCTACATGGCTGGATGATTCCTCGGGTCTGTGCGCCGCTCACAGCCGTGCCCCCCCCGGTTACTTTCTACCCAGAAGTGCAGGAGGACACCCTTCTCCACCCGTCACCGTGCCTCTTGCTCATCCGCTCTCACTACCCTCGATGGCGGCCCATGGGTACACGCCGGTCCCCCAGGTGGACAGAGCAGTTGCGATCCACCTATGCCCCGAGAATGCCGCCACCTGGTGGGGTCGCCCTGTGCTCCCCTCCAAGGCCTGTAAGATGACGTCTTCACTGACCTCCAAAGCCTACAGCGCCACCGGACAAGCCGCTTCCGCCCTGCATGCCATGGCCCTCCTGCAAGTCCACCAGGCCAAGGCACTTAAAGATCTGCACTTGGGTAGTCCTGATCCCGATGTGCTGCAGGAACTGCGCTCAGCAACCGACCTCGCCCTCAGGGCCACGAAGGTCACAGCGTGGTCACTAGCATGGTGCCGCGGCACGCACCGTGTGTTCATCACCCCCGCCTGCCACCAAACTTTCAGACCCTGGACAGACCTCTGCTTTCTATGGGGAACAAGTCATTCTAGTGGCTCCCTATTGGCCCACTCGGACTTGGTTCTCGGATCTTATACTCCTCGCGACAGCCCCTCCCTGGCAAATCCCCCTGAGGAAGGACCTTCTTTCTCAGGGACGGGGCACTATTTGGCATCCACACCCAGACCTCTGGAACCTCCACGTCTGGCCCCTGGACGGGATGATCTACCACTTGCTGTCGTAGACATGATCAACCAAGCCAGAGCTCCCTCTACCAGGCAACTTTACGCCCTGAAGTGGCGCTTGTTCGCAAATTGGTGTTCTTCCTGGGCTGAAGACCCACAGAGGTGCGCAGTTAAGTCAGTGCTTTCATTACCGCAGGAGAGTTTGGAGGGGAGGCTGTCCCCCTCCACCTTGAAGGTGTATGTAGCCACTATCGCGGTCCACCAAGACACAGTAGACAGCAAGTCTTTGGGTAAGCAGGACTTGATTATCAGGTTCCTAAGAGGCGCCCGGAGGTTAAATCCCTCCCGGCCAAGCCAGTTCCCCTCCTGGGATCTCCCAGTGGTCCTCTCGTGCCATCAGAGACCCCCCTTCGAGCCGCTAGAATCAGCCGGACTCAGGGCCTTAAGACGGCCCTCCTGATTGCGCTCGTCTCCAGGATCGGGGACCTGCAAGCGTTCTCTGTCAGCGACACCTGCCTGGAGTTCGGTACCTCCCTAGCAGACATATGCAAAGCAGCATGTTGGGCAACACCCAATTCCTTTGTGAGATTTTCCAATCTCAGGGTTGAGTCGGTTTCGTCCTGTGTTTACTCAGGTCCGAGCCGGTAGAACTCGGTACACGCTGACAAACTGACCGTAATACCGTGCTCTTTTACCCCAGAAAATCCCACGAACTCGCCTCCCTGTATGACTCCTCCCTAGCCCTCTGGTCTGCGAATTCAGTGGAGGAATTCGCCGACCAAGACCAATGCAGGTACTCAATTTACCCTGTTCTGGAATAGGTGCTCCACAGGATGGGCTCCCACGTGGACTTTTTCCCCCTTTGTGTATTTTCCGTGGTATGGACCCCTTGCGAGCGGACCCGCGTCTGCCTTGGGCAGTCCTCACGGACCCCCGGTCGCCGTGTTTGTAGCAACTCCTCCCTCCCAATGAGGAAGGATCTACCACCGCGCCATTCTCCACATGTGACCTAAAAGCCCATTTGATGTATTTCACCACTCTTTACCTCCCCCAGTCTGGGCAGGTGTGGACTCCGCAGGGTCTTTCCCCCCTGAAAGAATAGGAAAACTGGGAAAAATAGCCTTCCCCGATGCGTATGATAGCGTAAGATGGCCCCAGCCGCTTTAACTCTATGCGAGAAACATAGAGAGAGAAAAGGCGCGGCCTGCTCCCATGCTTGGCACGTCGCCTTGTTCCCCCCTGTCGGGGGTAAAGAACCAGAAGGCTTTGACGACTTTATGGGGCGTTGGGGAAGGGTACGTGCAGTCTAACACAGCCGGTTACTTTGGCACGTAAAATACCTGCCCGCTCCTGTGTCAGCAGTACACGCAGGCTCAGCACATGGCGTGATTTAAATTGGACCCCTAGTGTCGCTTCTTCGACAACGTCGAAGTGAGCGACAGACGGGGAATGTCTAGGTTACGGATGTAACCTCTGTTCCCTGATGGAGGGAACGAGACGTTGTGTCCTCCCGGCCACGTCGCTGAACCGAGTCACTGTTGTGGCCGAACCTCATTGTCGGCTCCTCAGAAAAATCCTGAATGAAACAGACGCATTTCCCTCACATTATACCCGTATGTCCGGGGGCGGGACATGCAAATTCTGTCTGCCAATTTCTCATTGGCCTTTTCTCATAGATCAGAGATGCTTTTTCGGCACAACGTCTCGTTTCCTCCATCAGGGAACGGAGGTTACATCCGTAACCAAGACGTTATTATTTGTTGTGATTTTGAAGCTGGTATTGAGAATTGTCAAATTTCACTACAGACTACTTAAATGTTGGTATTGCGATAATGTATCTTTATTGTACATGGTAGATCTTGCTACAATAACATGATGAAAAAGTAGATCTCATTTTATAGAACTATGAGCACCCCTGCAGAAAATGATGGCGATGGAGGCTTTTATTTGACTACCATACGTGACATAAAATAATTATCATATGACAATAGCCCCCTCCCCTACCCAGTGCAGTTTACATTTCTGTCGCAGAGAATTGAGTTGATTGCATAGGTACAGTATTAGGTTGGGCATTGTTTATAATTTTAGGAAACATACAACGGAAACTTTGACATGCTACTTAAGCATGTTATTTAAATTCCCTTTTTTCTCTCCGGACAAGTCACTTTTTTACTCTGACAAGCGAATTACCAATTTACTTGTCCGGAGGACAAGCACATGACAATGCTTAATGTCAAGCCCTGGCTCAAATGTATGCTCAAGTCGATTTTGTGTTTGGACCATTTGTGAACTGCACAAAACTACTGCGTTTAGCATGCTTTGTGGGTGTGACTTTTTTTGCGTGTCATCACCATTCATATCTATATAACCAGTGTGTTTATGATTAAAATACTACCAGAGCATAAAATTGTTTACAAGGGCACAACGTTCTTCAGATCTAGCCACATAATTTTGCTCTCAAAGTGCACCAGATTGATGCATTTCACTTTAAAATGTACAACATTTCTTATAGTCTCACAAATTCCTGTGGGAAACATTGGTATCTATAGTGTGAAACATACAGTATGCCCAACATCATCTGATTCCTGAACTAATGACTCTTATGAGCCAGTTCTTTTGAATCTAAAGTGTGTAAAATACTGTACAACTGTAATAGAGCACAACAAGTGTAGTCCAATTCATAACCGAATTATTCTAAGAGGTTTCATTTATTTATTTTAATCTACAGCGCAACATAATGCAACCAATGTGATCCGATTCCTAATGAATTACTCTAGAAGCCAGCATGGGTCTATTGAATCTACACCACCACCAGTGTAGTCTGTTTCCTGAACAAATTACTCCAATCAGTCAGTTGTTTTGAATCTAAAATGCCACCAGTGTAGTCTGATTCCTGAACGAATGACTCTAATAAGCTGGTTCTTTTGAATCTACAGTACAAAACATACAGCGTGACCAGTGTTGTCTGATTCCCAAACAAATCAGAACTCTAATGAGCCAGTACATTTAAATCTGCAGCGTAGGACATAGAGTGCAACCAGTGTAGTCTGATTCCTAAACAATTGACTCTTATTACTGGGTTCAACACTGCCACCAATATAGTCAGATTCCCAAACAAATTAATCTAATTAGCCGATTCTTTTAAATCTACATTGTGAAACATACATTTGTACAAAAATGTTGTACAAGTGTAGTCTGATTCCTGGACAAATTACTTTTATGAGTCAGTTCTTTTGAATCTACACTACAACCAGTGAGTGCAGTCTAATTCTGCAATGAATGACACTTGTGAGTTGTTTTTTTTAATACAGTGCAACACAACAGTGCAGTCTGATTTCAAAACAAATTAGCCCTGTATAATATTATTGATAAGGTATGCAGTCGCAACTATGAGCATAGATTTTCACCGATAACGATAGTTCCAAAAAACAATGCAGTTTTGCGTTCTCTCACAATAAGTTTTGTGTTCCCTCACAATAGTTTGTGTTCATATTCATATTTCAGAATGCAATTACCCTTCCTGTCCTGTTAGGGGCTTCACAGTAATTCGTCTGGATGTTGTTTACTTATTATTTTCAATGGTTATTCTCATTAGATTCTCACTGTAGTACACTAAAATACTTATAATGAAAATCACTATTAAGCCAGTACAAAAAATACTACCATGAAGTATAAATCATTATATTATTATATAAAATGTGTTTTTACACAAATGTTCTTTTTATCATATAAAAAATGTATCATTAATTTCTCACGTTGCAGTAATGAGAATCAGATTTTTTCACACTATGGAAATTTGAGAATTTGGGGGCATATTAATTGCCTTGAATGCAAAAAACAAATCTTAATGGTCCTAAAAAAAACGGCAAAATTTTCTTTATGCAAAATATAATTTCTTGGTGAAAGGTTTTGTCAGACTCCTCCAAACAGATTCAAACAAAATCCCAGACAAATTGCATTGGTTCATGAAGTAAAATCACATTAATGTGAATGTAAAGGACTACAGGGCTGAAGTATGACAGGAGAATTCAACCACCATTTGCTCACATGGGACCCACTCATGTATGACTCACTGTTCTGCATCATGCACATGGCCACAGTAAAGTACTGTGGAGGGGGGAGGTGCCATGCCTGAACGGCAGCTCAGATGAAGACCTCGTCGTGGTTTGAATCCCTCTGGAGAGGAGGATGGGTTTGACAGCACAAATATTCTCAACAAAGTGCCCTAGTTAAATGAACATCAGTGGGTTGGGCAAGCATTTTCTCATCCCAGCGCTCCACACATGGTTCACATCACTTTGAGGTTGCAGATGCTGATTTCCACATAAACACACCAATTAAGGGAGCAATAGCCACCCAAAAACAGAAATGCATCATATCTGATATCAGTTTAGGGATCATTTCAACAGGGCAGGGAATGCATTGTCTGAATTTAAGAACTCGGGAATACATGGGAATAAGCACATGGGATGTTATTTTGGGTTAAAATGTCCAAAACATAGCTTGTGTTTTTGTTGTGCATTCGTATAATGGAACAATGTGGGGTTGTGGACAATTGTATTACCTATTTGTCGTTTATTTCCTCAAGAAAGACAAGTGATTTCTACACTATTATTTAAAAATGGATCCTTAATGGTGAGTGTGCAGTCTGAATAGAGTGTGATGAGATAAAAAACTGGCTACCATAATACAATGACATCCAGTACAACACGTCTTTCTAATTGTTGAATTGTCTTCACTGGCAGCAAACAAATGCAAACAAACATACAGTACTGTACAGCGCCACCAATAAAGAATGAATCACAAATAAATTACACTTCAAGTGATTTATAATAATAATTTAAAAAAAAACAGCTCAAAAAAGACTCACAAACTCAAATAATTATTTGTTTGAAACAGTTCAAAAATTAATTTCTTAATGATTGATCTTACATGCTTTAAGAATAATCTTGTGTAAAATAATGCATGTAGCCTAAACAACCTCAAAAATAAAACTAATAATGCATTTTCAGGTGATTATGGTTGAGCTGGCTGTCGAGTGGGTACATGAAAATGGAAAGTACATCTTGGGAGGGCTATTTGTTTTAGTTTTTTTCCACAATAACAGCTTTAAATGGGCTTTCAATGTCAAGCCTCGGCTGATCTGCCAAAAGTTATTTAGAAAGAGTCTATGTTACAAACAACAATAATCTGCCCTTAAGATTTTCAGAGGTAAATAAGATTTGCTCGTCTGTGTGTCAGTACACAAGCATCAGCTTAAGTGGCTATTTCAGTGGTTGAGCTCAGCACTTATATTCTATCCTCTGCTGTATTCCATAAAATTGCATGTTTTTACAGGCCTATAAAATAAATGTGACATGGATGGGTGTTTACGGAAAGGTTAGTGATAAACTAGTTTGTGATAGTAAACGTGTTAATCCTTGATTTAAGAAAATTACATCATTACTCCGTGAAATAGTCAATCTTGATATCAAAAATGAAATTTTAACATGTAAAAAATATAATAACTGACATCTGCAATTTCACAATAATGCAAGAATGCAAAACGTATTATGAGTGTAAGCAAACTATTGTGAAGAAATGCAAAATTTATCATGAGGGAACGCAAAACTTATCGTGAGGGAAAAAACTATTGCATGGCAATACATTAACTTTTTGTGAGGGAACACAAACTATTGCAAGGGCACACAAAACTAATTGTGAGGGAACATAAAATGTATAATGAGGTAATAAAAACTATTGAGAAAGAATGCAAAACTAACTTTTATAAAAAATAAAGTGTGCTTCTTTGATGACATGAAATGGAGATAAAAGAGTAGGACTGGGAAAACAAACTATTGCCTGTCCTGATGTCCTCTACAGATAAAATAAATTTTCCCCCAAACAATTACTGTGATAGCTTATGTTTCTTATGCACCAAAACAAATAATATACAAATAATGTGGTCACAATACTAACTTCCAACCTAATTCACGTAATGGAAAATTGCGATTCTTATACTATTTTCCAATATTTCATTTATGCTCCCATGAAGAATAATTTTGTTCACTTTTCCTTTCATTTTTATTATCAGGACAATATATCATATCACACACTGATATGCAAATAAATGAATGAATTCACATTTGATAATACTGTTAAAAATAGAAAAAATTAGCTAGCCTATTGGCACAATAAAACAAAGCTCAGGCTCAGAGTCTAGACTGTTTTTGGAGGTTAAATATGTTTAAATATGCTGCCTAATAATTCATGCCACATTTGGATCAAGTGCGCTGGGGGAATTCCGGAAAATGTAGTAGAGGGAACCCTCACTATCACAACACAATTCGGCAGCAGGTGCAAGGAAAAGTTAAGGAAACAAATACCGCAGCAACTGTGGAACATTTGGAAATAAAGTGAAGCAACGAAGAACAAAACATTCAAAAGCCTTCCTCAGTCATGTTCATGTTTTACACATGTCGCAGAGCTCATTGTCTCACTTCATTTGGCTTCACCAGGCCCAATACAGTACAATGTGACAAAAGCAATAATGTTTTGTCATCTTCATTACAAGTAAAAAGCAGTTTGTTAATGGAAAAGCTACACTATTCTAAAAACTACTCTCACACTATTAACTTTATCATGTAAACAAGAATGCAGTCGCATTGACTGTACCGCAGATGATTTTACCTTTATAACAAAATCATGGTGACAAACTTAAGATTCAACACCATGTGTAAATTATATACAGTATAAAACCAATGACCAACAATGATCTTACAGTACACATTGTCAGTTACGCTACAGCACAAAACAGAATGAAAAGCAAATAAAAAACAACCACAACTGAGACTCAATTGCAGCAGAGATGCCTGATTACACCTGATCTCACCTGTGTATCACTACATGAAAACAGACTAATTTATTATAGTTCAACTTGTCCACTTACTGAATGTTGGACTAGATCCCAATGCTTTCCCAAACAGAGAATGCAGTCGTTTCTAGAAAGTATCCAGATCTGCCTGTGCATTTACATCTGATTTGCATGCATCATGTGGTGATGGATCCGGATGCGCCACAACCCGGTGTTTAACACATGTTAGTTTCTTTAAAAAACACACAATGGCAGATTAGTGTCAATGCCTGGACAAAAGAAAAAAAAGAAAGATGTCTGGTTGACGAAAGCATTTTGGCACAATAATAGTGGGAGTGTTGTAGGATGACAGAATGGAGACTGAGACAAAATAACAGGGCTAAACAGACACCAGGAAAGACAGGTGACCCCACTAAGCCTCTTTCAATGGTGACTGTGATGTTTGCAGGCAGGGTTGGGTAGATTAGAGCTCTACAGCAACTGCTCCATACACCGCATTACAGGTCTAATTTTAGCTGCCATCGCTCTAGGACTGGATGGCGGGGACAAAGTATGTATCGGGGTGCCATCAAATGCAGGAAAGATTATCATGGAACCTGCTGTATTTTTGTAGTGTTCACACTATAGCATGTGTCCTAGTTCTGATTGGGAAATATGATGGTTCTGCTAACAACAGAAAATGCATGATCAAAATCAGAATCAGCTTTATTGCCAAGTATGCTTACAGTTCTAACAAGGTGGATAGGGAAGTGCTAACAGTCCTCTCAGCAGTCCGAACTATACTTTGAAGTCTTCTGATGTCTGACTTGGTAGCTGAACCAAACCAGACAATTATAGAAGTGCAGGAAAGACTCATTGACTGCTGATTATAACTGTATCAGCAGCACCTGTTACAGGTTGAACTTCCTCAACTGGTGAAGGAAGTACAACTTCTGCTAGGCCTTTTTCAATTTACATTTACATTTATTGATTTGGCAGACACTTTTATCCAAAGCGACTTACAAAATAGTAAAACATAAGCAAATCATCTTAAGGAGACAGTGGTATGAAAAGTGCCATACTACTAAGTTTCAATAGCATCAGAATTGTATTCAAAACAGATTAAAGTGCAACAACTTTTTTAGTGACTGGTTAAGTGCTCATGAAAAAGATGTGTTTTAAGTCTTTTTTGAAAACAGAGAGTGAGTCAGCTTCACGGATGGAGTTGGGAAGGTCATTCCACCAATGTTGATTCCCTAAAGTGTTGTGGGGATGGTGTCTTGTAGTTGGAAAAGTCTTTTAGGCCTCTCCACACTGGTGCAGGGTTACTAGCTGAAAACAGTTTTTCAGCTTTTCCGAAATAGCTCATTTTAGCCACTCTAATCTCCTTTGAAAGTCTGTATTTAGCCTGATTGTACATGTTGGATTATACACACAGAAGAATTGAAACAGCATGATTTGGATCTAGGAAAATCCCAGCCAGTTTGGAATGTTTCCACATCATAAATCAAATGGCCCAGGCATCCTCATTGGTCAGAAAGGCCCCTCTGCAACCTGACCTCCTGATTTTCCACACAGAGTTAAAGCAGACTTTTCTTTGTAAGGTTACAAGGACCATCAGATTTGCACAACTCTAAAACATTTCATCTTAATCTAGCCTTGCTAGATAATGCTGAACTGTGGTAACGTTTGTACCTGACAAATGAATGATTATAGACCTATGGACCTCTTTAAAATGTGTGTAGCGATGTGCAATTACATTTTGTATGATTCATCTCATTCGACTAAGAATGGTAACTATAAGGTTTAACTTGATAAAATACAATGATATGTAAAACCAATATGATTTTTTTAACCAGGGATTTTTATGTTTTATTACCTACATGTATAACAGCCATAAACAAATGTCATATTTGGAATGCAAGCATTTGTTTGGTTACATAGAGAAAGCTGATGACAACGAATATCATGTCTCTTGAACCATTTGCAAGATATAAAGTTCATGATTAAACATGCACTATTTTTGAGTGGGAAAACAGTGAGAATCTCTAACAAAGACTTATAAATCAGCTAGCCGAAAGGACAGCCCAGTCAACCATGTGACTCTGAAATGTCACTTCTGATTCGCGCAGGACACCTTTGGGGATGCGGCCAATTTCAGTTAAAATATTTCCAAACAGGAAGAACACCCTCTCTTCTCCGGTCTCTTCTCTTCTGCCTTCACGTGCTTCATCTTCTGCTCGGCTGACTGCTCAGACTTCGCTCTGACTCTTCCCCATGTGAGGTCCAAGGAGGCTCGGGACTCGACGTCCCGAGAAAGTTCATCACTCTACAGTTCACAAACCCATGACACCTCACTTCACAGCTAAAATCATCATTCATACAGACAATAAACTCGATCATACAGAAGTCAAAAACATCAACGGAATGAACTTTCAGCCAAGCGCCAAGAAGCAAGCAACAAAATGAACGCAAGGAAACACCACAAAGACACACAAGTACATCTCCAATATTGTGCTCAAAGTGCTGGTGTATTAATCAAATAATTTAGGTAATCCGATAGCAAATCCATGTAGACTCAAAGAAGGATTAAATGGTTCTTAAAGTATTGTCAACAGATTCCATAAAGTTAATTTTCACTGTACTGATTACTCTTTTCACCAACCTATCTTATGTATATGTGTTAGATTAGATTTATGTTTAGAATAGTAATAAAGTTTGTCTGTGTTCAAAGACGACGTGACTGTGGTATATTTTGATAAATAATCTCATCCCTGTTTCTAAAAGATTTCGCTTCAAAGCTGTACCTAAATATGTGTGATATTATTTTCCATAAACAATGAGAACAATATCACTCCAATAAGTGAATTAATCATAATTCACTTATTAAAGCTAATTCCTTGCAGTATAAATTGTGAGCTGATACAACTAGACGTTGTATTACGATTTCAATGGTGGAGAATCTATTAAGACAAACAATCTAGTTATTTGTCATTTATCTCATTTATAAGTCGAACGTGACTAATTCCATTATACATTTCATTACCTAATAAGGTACAATAAGGAAAGTTTAATTTTGTCCATAGCTCACATATTTCGAGACCCTAAATTCCCTTCTAAATTTAGCATACCAAATATCCTTACACATAATGGCTATTTATTTATATTATTTTTACAGTCTTTACTACAGGTTTAGCAGATTTAAGTTTCTGCCTGTAGGTCAGAAGAAGATGAAACAGACAGTGATCAGAGAGTCATAAATCTGCACATGGGACAGAGTGACATGCCTCCTTTATTGTTGTGTAGCAGTGATCCAGTGTATTTTTGTCTCTGGTGGGGCATGTAATGTGCTGTCTGTATTTGCGCAGTTCACGTGAGAGATTTGGCTTTTTTTTTTTTTATCCCCAAAATGCTCAAAATCCTTGTGGTGGCGTAGTGACTCCCCTCACTCCGGGTGACGGAGGATGAATCTCAGTTGCCTCCAAGTCTGAGACGTCAATCTGCGCAGAGAACCACATTATAGTGACCACGAGGAGGCTACCCCATGTGACTCTACCCTCCCTAGCAACCGGGCCATTTTGGTGGCTTAGGAGACCTGGCTGGAGTCACTCAGCACACCCTGGATTCGAACTAGCGACTCCAGCAGTGGTACTCAGCATCTTTACTAGCTGAGCTGAACTAGATTTGCTTTGTTAAAATCTTCAATAATAATAAAAATGAGTCCATCTGTTGTTACTCCATGTCTGTGATCTGATCAGCCAGCTGTTTCAATGCAGCATTCACGTCCGTGTGAGGAGGAATATAGACACTCACAAGAATGCACAAGGAAAACTCCTACGGCAAGTAGAAAGGCTTACAGTTTATGAGGAGCACCTCTAAATTAGGACAGCACATCTTCTTTTTGTTACATCTATACACAAATATTTGTTGACATAAAACACATTCCACAACCTCTCGTTTTCCCCATTAACTCAGAGGTGCGATCTGCTCTGAACAGCTGGAAGCACGACAGATGTCATCAGGCCCGCCGTCAGCCCAAGGCCCAGGGGGGCCCATGCAAAGGTCTATAGTTGACCCTTAATGGGATCAAGTACAACAATTTACTTACAGACTTAAATCACCGAAAATAGAATGCATATGTATATACATGATAAATACATAACTTTTTTATCATTAAAACACATTTCAACTTGTCAGCTGATTCTGATACCCCATCCCCCCACTGTTATTGTGAAAATGGTTCGGTCGAAACACCTGGCCAATCACACAGAACACACACGATGTGCATTGTGCAAAACGGGCCTGACTAGAGAGTCAAAATGACTCACCAAAGGCTAAAATCAGGGGCACAAAAAAAGAAATGCGAGCAAACAGAGAGCAAAAGTGAACGAAATGGCCAAATTTCTTGCCAACCATGAAGCACTAGGTATGACAGGCGAAGCTGAATGTGACAAAAGTGAGGAGCTAGTGTAGACTATCAAATAAAACTGCAGCTAGCTAGCTTAACCTTTAAATAACATTAGCACGTTCACTTAATTAGATAAGATATCATTGTTATAGATAGATATAAATGCCCTTAAAAGTAGGGATGGGTACCAAAACCCAGTATTAAACGGGCCCCGGTGCTAAATTATTAAAGACCGTGGTATTGATAAGCTCCGACATTACGATCCTTTTTAACGTTTTGGTGTAATTTATTATCACAGTGCTGCAGCCTCTCTACTCTTGTTTTGGAGCTGCGCTCCACACACACACACATTAGGGGTGACCAGATCTCAACAAACCAAATGTGGGACAAAGAGTAGCTATGTTAATGTGGTACACATTACCAATGCTGAGAATATTCAGAATGCTGAGAAAAATTGTTACCAATCTATCTAAATTAAAAAATAAACATCACAATTTTCCCTGGCACTATGTAGTCAGCAAAGACAGTAACAGGTCCACCTGCACTTGACTCACATGTGCGCAGTTTGATTGACATCAAACACAGCCCCTTAATGACAGCTTTCCCTGCTTTCTTCACAGCCATTGGATACATTTATTTTATTGACATTTTAGATTTGTTGCCAGTGAGATATTGAGTTTATATAGTGACTTGGCTGTTGTAAACATTACTGTTGCAACAACATTCTTTTAAAAAATAATATATTTTTATCAATTATTTAATAATTGGTAAAAAACTAAACGATAAGGAGTATCAATCAGAGTAATAGTATTGATAAAATCCTAACGATACCCATCCATATTTATAAGGCAATTGCATTGTAACCTGCTGGAATTACTAAAGCTTGCAATTAGCTCATTTTTAGGCCTGAAGTCAGCAAGAAAATAATCAATAAACTCTTCCTATGATATCACCCTCTATCAGAAACTGAGGGAGAGACAAGCATCCCTACCATGCAGAGCAGGTCCACTGAGGGAGAGACTAGCATCCCTAAACAGTGAGTGAGTAACACAAGGATGGCTGGGTGGTGGTGGATGGCGCTGGAGTGGGTGTGGATGAGGGCAGTAAGTAGGGGTTGCCGTTTCTTTGTTTATTGTAAATAAATAAAACAAAAATCATTAAGAGTAAGAAAACGGTCTTTATTAAAATATTCGTTTTTCATATTCAGGTTGGCAATGAACATGTACAAGCAGCGTACAAGCACTCCGCACAAAGTCTGTCGCCCCCAGTTTCTAAAATGTTGTCCCTTTGTCCATAAATCCTGATGTAATGCGGCCCTGGATGTAATGCGCTGCATGGAATGTTTTCACTCAGCCAGGATTCTGTGAAGCACAATGCAACATAAGTTCTTATTTTTGTAGTAATTCGTCCATTTTGTTAGGAAGTTGGCAGTGCAGAAAGCCACAGTGTTTGAGCTTGACCAGTGCGCAGGCTCACTTCCCATGTTTGCCTCTTTTAGCGTGCTTGTACAGCACAGCACCGCTTCTCCAACTAAAAACAGAACATCAGAATAATCAAAAAACCAGTAAAAGATTGTCTGGCGTGTGTTGCCGAATATTCAGCAGCTCGTCTCTGGTAAAACTGATTGAAATAAATTACTAAACACAGGACAAACAAACAAAAACAGCAAAAGAACTGGAGAGCTCCATACCGAAGTGGCCATCCACTGCGCCATCTTAGATGTATATGAAACCACAGTCGCTATTTGCAAGGATGTGACTTTGAAAATTGATCACAAATGGTTTCATAACTCAAGAGCCGTTTCAAGATCAGTATATCTAGTATCTCTAGGGCTGTGCAATTAGGGTAATTAAGCTCCTGTACCCTTTAAGGCCACTTTCAACATTGAAGTGAAATGTAATAAAAATTAACCAATTCCTTTAGTTTTATACAGTGTTGTATAAAGTATCCCTTTGTCAAACTTGAGTAAAAGTAAAGATACCATCGTGGAAATTGACTCAAGTAAAAGTTAAAGTAGCTCATGAGAAAACGACTGAAGTAAAAGTATTAAAGTAACTGATTTAAATTTACTTAAGTATCAAAAGTACAAGTAAATTGTATAAATTGCAGAACAGTTCATTAAACCCCTGGCAAAGCATTTGATTGGCGGTGCTCATAATTTACTCACCCTCATGCAACCCAAATGTGTATGATCTGCAGAACACATACATAGATTTTTAGAAGAATATTTCAGTTCTATAGGTCAATTCAATGTAAGTGAATGGTAGCTAGATATTTCAAGCTTCAAAAAGCACATTAAGGAGCATAAAGTTATCCATGCAGGAAGTGGTATTAGGGAGGCCAGCAGGGGGTGCTCACCCAACAGTCTGTGGGGGTCCTAATGCCCCAGTATAGTGACGGGGACACTATACTCTAAAAAGGCACCGTCCTTTGGATGAGATGTTAAACCGAGGTCCTGACTCTCTGTGGTCATTAAAAATCCCAGGACACTTCTCGTAAAGAGTAGGGGTGTAACCCCAGTGTCCTGGCCAAATTCCCCCCATTGGAACCTATCTATCATGGCCTCGTATTAATCTCCATCCCTGAATTGGCTATATCACTCTACTCTCTCCTCCCCACCAATAGCTGGTGTTGTGGACGTTCTGGCGCACTATGGCTGCCGTCGCATCATCCCTATGCTATGTAAAGCACTTTGAGTGCCTAGAAAAGCACAATATAAATGTAAGGAATTATTATTATTATTATACTACTACAGTGGTTAAACCCATGTCCTCTGAAGCGATTCAGTTGGTTTTGGGTGAAAACAAACAAAACTGTAACTAATTTTCACTGTATATCTTGCCATTGTAATCTTTAGGCATGATCATAATTTCAAGCTTGATTTCACTTTCTAGTGCTTGATGTATGCACAGAGCCCTAGATGGCACTATAGGAAGTGTAATCCAGCTTGAAATCCTGATCACCATGAAGACTGCTAATGTCAAAATTTATAGTCACATATTTTTTTTTATATTTTGGTCTATTCTCAATCAAAACCAACTGGATCCATTCAGAAGACATTGGTGAAACAACTTGAGTCTTATGGATTACTCTTATGCTACATTTAGAGCTTTAAAGGTCTGGCCACTATTCACTTACATTGAATTGACCTATATAACAGCGATATTCTTCTGAAAAATTTTTTTTGTTTGTGTTCTGCAGAAAAAAAATGAAAGACATCTTGGATCGAATGAGAGTGAGAAAATTATGAGAGAATTTTTATTTTTTATTTAACTATCCCTTTAATGGTGCATTCAAGTCACATCAGAATTATCATATTTATGGGACTATGGGGCCAATAAGCAACCACCCAGAACACCCTGGCAACTGCATAGCAATGTACTGAAACCAGAGATGGGTAGTAACTCGTTACATTTACTCCATTACATTTACTTGAGTAACATTTTGGGAAAATTTTTACATTTAGAGTAGGTTTAAAAGTGGGTACTTTTTACTCTCACTCAAGTACATTTCTAATGATTTTTTTTTACTTTTACTTCTTTACAATGTGTGGCGTTACTGTCGTTACATTACTGGGTTTAATTTGAATTAATGTGTAATTTATTGAGAGATTATTGAATGGAACTTTTACGAGAGCGGACGTTCACAGCAGCGCGCAATGAGACCCTCCCACTTGAGTGATGAGACTGTCACTCAAGTCATCAGTGCTGCAGCATCAAACTCTTCAAAGTTAAACACTTTCTTCACTCCACACAGTGAAAAAAGAATAGTTCCGTCACGCGATGCCTTCATTTAACACCAAGACAAGTTGATATTTCAAGATTAAAGTCCCAGCTCCAACTTCAGGCAGCACACTGAGGTAAATTTTGGCTCTAATTTAACACAGGCTTCTGTAAATGGGCTCTTATGACATCAGTTTTTAAGTGTACATTTTTAAATCAGTGCAGCAATATATCAGTGTGCTTTGTCCCGCAGTCATAAGCAGTATTTATGCATATACTCCGCGCCCTCACAGGGGGACTGGAAACTATCACAGCTACTTCAGGCGGATTAACGCCTTCCAAGGACTTCTGAGAGCAGAACGAGAAATTGCGATGCTACTGCCCGGATTAGGCAAAACTGTCTGATTCCATTCAGTGCAAGTCATCAGAATAAGGTAAATGCCCTGGCTATTGTAATCTATTGTGCTGTAGGTGTTCTGGGTTTAGTTTTAAAACTGAATGATATCAACATTGAACATTATTATATTTTTTTTTATTAATTAGAAGATTAATTCCATGTAGGGATACATGCAGTAGTCCCAATAAGCATTTTCTTATTTTAAATGAATTTTAGTTGGTAGATCTTATTGAGTTGGTCATTTAAAAGTAGATCATCACACAAAAAAGTGTGGGCAACCCTGATATAAAGAGTACATTTTAAAATGTATCTGTATGTTTTGTCTCTCTATATGTTTTTTATATGTTGTTATTTTAATCCAGTAATGATTTGTCAAAAAGTAATTTACTACATTCAGCATGAAATAAAACATTGCAGGAGTGAAGGAAGCAGTAAACTCCTATCTCGCACGTCTCCCCGTGGTGGATTGTGGGAAATTAACCGTCATTGAATGTACTTGAAATGTACACTTGAAATTAGAGTGCATTGTGGGTAAAAATGAGTGAACAAAAGTAGGGAACGAGTGGTCACTCAGAATTCAGACACTCCTACAAAATAGCGAAAACTCGTTGCGAGTGTTCCACGATCAGGGTTGGTGCCCTACGTAGGTTATGTACTCTGCATTTAGAGAGCGGCAGTACTGTTGTACAGAACTAACGATCTAAATACTTACGACACTGAAAACTGTAATTACACTGAAATAAGAATCCACACAGGACTTTAAAAGCTATGAAATAGCGAAAGAAGGCATTATATTTCAGCATTATATATAATTAGGGCTGCATCTAACGATTATTTTTGTTGTTGATTAATCTATCGATTATTTCTTCGATTAGTCGACTAATCTAAGGATTATTTTTCCGATTAATCTAATGCATATTTTTGGGATTAGCCGATTTATCCATTGGCAAACTTTCCAATAAATAATAAGTACAACTTCTACATTAGTATTTCAAACTTTTATTAATTCATTTTCTGAAATTTTTTTTGTATCTGTCCCTATTCAAATAAACAATAAATAAATACACTAGATTACAGCCTAGGCTACTGTTAATATGTAAATATAACGTTATTGTTTGTTTTTAAAGTCTACATTAGAGACATGCGCGGGACGGATTTCTCCCTTAATAATTCCTAAAAAGCGGACATCTCTGTTATTATCAATGAAACTGACTGCACAATGAATCTTTCATTATATCGATTTGCCAGTATGCAGAATTCAGCACTGAACAAAAAGTCCATTTTGAGCGGTGAGGAGATTCCATCTTAAATGCTTCTGATTGGCCATTGCGTTCAAGAAATCAACACATATGTCTGTGATTGGCTACATTGTTAAACGCTACATTGTTTAACAATGTAGCCAATTTGGTGATTGGCTACATTGTTAAACGCAAACATGTTATACATAGAAAAGATTTACAGGCCAGGGTCTATCTATTTTGTTTTAGTTGTTCTTGTTGCTTTTGTGCAACAGATGAATGACAATTTATTTGTTTTGAGATGTTCAATTTATAGATTTCTATTTTGCGGGAGTCCCGCGAATCGTTTTATTCTCCCGCAACCAGCACACACACGAGTGCATTACCGCCCGCGCCCGCACTCGGCCATCAGATCCCGCGCCGCACTCTGTTGTGTTGGGTCCCGTGGGAGTGCATGTCTCTAGTCTACATGTGCATACACAACTTTTAAAAACGGGCAATTTAAATGCACTGAAGGCTTCGTTGACAGATTTAAGTTGAAGTTATAAATGAAAGTCCATTTTATTGTCGCCGAATGGGCCAATAAATTACATCTGCACCGTTAGCAATTAACACTATTAACTAGCACACAAGCTGTAATAGCTGAAAAAAGAAGGTATGACCGCAACAACAACTCCAAAAACTCACTGTAATAAAGCCTACTACTTATCTACCTGGCTCGTCGTTTTGAGTTCGCAGAGTCACAGGATGTTTCCTTTTAAGATGCTCGTTCATAGCAGTTGTGCTGCCATGGTATGACATTTCCGCTTTGCATAGTGAACAAAGCACCTTTCTGTTCGGCTGTAGTTTAAAGTATTCTCATACTTTGGATGATCGTGGTCTGGCTTTATGTGATAAAGCCAGATTGTCATTTTCACCATGAGCTGGAGCAGAAGCCGCCATTACTCGATATTTAAACGTAAATAATGAATGTGACGCGTCGAAGCATTTCATTCGTGTCGACGTATTTTCATAGTCAACGTAATCGATGACGTCGACGCGTCGTTGCGGCCCTATATATAATGTCCTTGTGGTACGTTTTCACTGTAATAATTACTAGAAATGTTTCCAAACTTCTCTTCTTATTGACAAATTCCTCCAGATCTGACAAGAGCCCTTAAAGGGATAGTTCACCCAAAAATTACAATCCTCATTATTTACTCACCCTCATGCAACCCCAGATGTGTATGACTTTCTTTCTTCTGCTGAACTTAAATTAAGATTTTTGTGGAGTGAGGAGTATAGCGGCATGATTTTTTTGGAGCGAGGAGTGGGTTTTTAAAAAAATCGGAGCGTCATTGTTTTCTCTCGCTCAAAGAGCACTCCACTAATGCTCCTTCATGGGCAAAAAACCTGTTCACGGACCTTAATGCAATAATTCACCACATGTTAAGCAGTGTTAAACACTATTGGAATGAAGGAAAGATAGAACTGCTGATATAACCAGAAAGAATGTGATAAAATAAATACTAATTTAAAATCTAGTAGCACTTGGTAATGTTCGACCTCCAGCGCAAAGGTTACTTTCACTTTCTGTTTTCACGCTCCCTATTATTGAGTTAAGCTTGTGGTAAAGCTTGACTTAACTACATGCTTGTGTCTAGTCTCTTTATTCCTGCATTAACTGCCGAAAATTAATGACGGGATGGCGAAGGAGAACAGGAGTGGGGAGATGATTGGCATGATCAAAGGTTTGTTATATCCTAAAAGACGTGTCCAGAAAACATGATGATAATTGTTAGAAATGAAAGTCTTCTAAACGATAGCAGTGCCTTTTCTCTCCGTCTTTTATTGAGTTGTGAATGAATCAATACAAAGTAATGAAACCAACGTTGGGGAGCAAAGTATGCATCTTGTTTTCTCCTGAATAACATACAAATATATATGACAATACTGAAGGGAGTTCACATCTCTAAACCAATAGAAATAGACATTACCTCATAGATAACAATTCCATATGACAATCTCCTTCGAAACCTTGAGAGCCCAAAACCTATATGAAAAGGCTGCTCTCTACGAGAGCCTGATGGACCATGCCACAGACAATCGTATAAAGTACACAAACATATAGTATAGACAGAGAAAGAAAAGGAGGGGGCTCCTTACAACTCCAAGTTAATATGAAACAGATGTTAGATAATGCATACAAAAAGGAATGTCTCAACTCAGCATTTTCCCTCTTGGACAGAGCTGAGATGTAGACCTATTTCTAACAATAATCCATTCATATGTGGAGTGAAAATCTAAACGTCATCAATGCACCTCTAACCTATTAAATATTTTGAATAAACATATCATCATTCTAATCTAATGCATCACAATCTTAACTGTAGGCTATTATGTCCCGAATTAAATATAATTGAACTTTTAACGTCACAAATCACCAAATAATCAACATGTTAATATTCCATAGTTTGACTTTAATTGATTGCCATCTAAATGTATTTTAGTGTTGTAGGCTAATTTATGCATTATACATTTGCAGATGAAGAAGCTCAGCAAATGCAAATAGAGGAAGATTTAAAAACGCTAGTATTTCTAAAAGTTAACTCTACATTAAACATATAGTTTTGACAGTCTTATCTAGTTTTGATTAAAAAAAAAAAATGGTAGAACATTCTGAGAATGTATTTTACAGAATTATAGGGCAAGGTTAATGAAAATATGTGCAATAACAGAAAATAATAGGCAATAATTAGGCAATATGCCATGTTCTCTGTTGTCTTTTGTTTTGTGCTTTTATGTTGAAGCTTAGTTTAGCTCCTGTTTCCTGTTTTGGTTTTTGTAGTCCTTTTGTAGTTTCTTTTATTACCTTGTCTTGTTTCACTGTTGCCCTTTGTTTTTCACTTTTGTCACTTATGTAACGCCATAGTCTCTTTGTTAGCGTTCGTGTTTTCCGTCTTTGCTTTCACCTGTCCCTCGTTAGTTTGCCATTGGTTTCTGTTTATTACCCTGTCATCTTGTTTGAGTTCTGTCTGTTCATTGGCCCCTGTTTTCCCATGTCCATGTATTTAAACCCTGTCTGTTTGTTCAGTCGCTGTCGGTCGTTGTTTGTGTTGAATGTTACCGTTTCATGTTCATGCCTCTGTCAGTGTGTGCTACCTCCTGTCTCGTTCGTTCGTTCGTTCGTTCGTTCGTTCGTTCGTTCGTTGATTACCCTGCTGTTCGTGGATGTTCGTGTCAACTCGTGTTCACCCGTGTGTGAGTTTGTGTTTGTTTACTTTCCCCTCGTGGACCTTTTATTTGCCCCAGTGTTTGTTTAATGTTGAGATCCTGTTTGTTCTTCTAGCTGTGTGTTCTGTTGTTTTGATAGTTAGTTTTTCCCATCGTGGACTTTTCTTTGTGTTTACCTTTTTGTTACTTACACATTAAACTGCGTTTGGATCCTAACCTTCTGTCTGCCGTCTCCTGATTACCCACACCGTGACACAATAATACATAGACCTAATAATGTTTTTTTTGTAATTTATTAATTAGATTTAATTTAATGTTTTGTTTTGTTTTTTGCATCTAGCAATTTATTTAATTGATAAAACCCAGAGAATGCTGTCGATATGTTTCAAAAGTAAGCTACAAAAATGATATAATTTAGTCTTGGGCTAATGTTAGTGTTCTAATAAAGCACATTGTATCTTTTCTTCTAGTATTGTGTATTTATTTTTTTCTGCATGGAAGGTTGTGATATTTAAAAGCATACTGAAATAACTTTACAGTGGAGAGGTAGTTAGGCGCTAATTTAGACATGGAGCGAACACGGAGCAGGATTTCTCTAATCCAGGAGCGTGGAGTGAGTGATGAGCGGGAAATGGACAACCCAGAGTTGAGCTGGAGCGGAGTGATTAAAGAACGCTTTGAGCGTGAAGGGGAAATTGTTGCCGCTCCACTCCACTCACATAATCTGGTGGCAACATTTTAAAGCTAAACAAAAGTCAGCATAAAAATAATCCATACGACATAAGGTTAAATCAGTATCTTCATATTACTTAACAATGTCTTTAATATTTCTATTAAATGTTTTTATTTGTGATGAACGTACTTAGTCTGTTCACAAAATACAATAACAGTTCACCTACAGATGCATTTTGCATAATATGATTTCTCTGACATCCTACTATAAAGGCATTCCATTGCCAGATGCTCGGAAAATTATGTGCAAGGAAACAAAACTGTAACACTCCCATCAGTTTAGCAGGTGATAACAATGCTGCAATGCTAGCATTTGTGCTACAGGAGTACGATCATAAAAAGAGTATAATTTACCATGTTTTGAACACCTGTTTCTGCAAGCGTTTGTTAAATTAGCTTTAATATCATGTATTGTATGAACTCTGACTCATTTATCGATATTATTTAACACAAGTGAATGTTTATCAATTACTTAGTACATCTCCCTGGGTGCCGACATGTTTGTGGGACGTCACGCACCTGCATCTCAGCGAAATCACAGTTGAAAATTTCTGCACGAGTTTCCCTGTTTGATTTCTGACTTCAAGTTCCAAGTTTTCCTAGAAGGAAGTTGGAAAATCCGACTTTCTAATTGAATGGAATTAATTAAATGGTACATAGTCCCTGTCCCAAATGACACACTTGATGTGCGGTCTCGTGGTCCCACGAAGTCCACCGAGACCATAAGGTGTCCCATTTGACATTTTAGCACTCAGAGGTGTGCTCACGAGCGGCCCCTTTTGTGCCTTCAATGCACCCTTCAGCTAAGCCTGCATCAGTGCGAGCTCCACAGTGGAATACTACCCAACAGTCCCCGCTGCTGAACCTCTCAACCAATCGGAGTTTCTGATCTGGAGAAAACAATCACATTTTAGCATAATTGATTCAAAACTTTTTTGTTTGGTTTTCCAGAGGTATGGAATTACTTTTATTCAGTTTTATTTAACAGTTTTTCTTGGGGAAGTTTTTTGTTCATAAAGTATCCTAAAACTAAACCTTTTTTATTGTTGTTTTAAAGAGGATTTTAGAATTATAGTGAGTCTCAAAAATGTCAAGAGAATATTTTCCAGCACACAGCTGTAGCTTGTAAGATTTCTTATATTTACTGATATTGCAATGTTCAGTCTAACATTTATATAATTACAACAAAACTCATAAATGTGTTTCTTGTGGTTCAATGAGATTTTGATATATTAAAAAGAACGGGCAGATAAAAGTTATTAGTTTGGTAGCACTGTATGTTTTGTGATGTACATTTAAAAGAATTTTCTCTAAGAGCCATTCGTTCGGGAATCGGACTACACTGGCCATGCTTTATGTTTTGTGCGGTAGATTCAAAATAATCGGCTCATAAGAGCATTAATTGTAGGGAATCAGACTACACTGTTCAGACTGTATGTTTTACACTTTAAATTAACATGAATCACCTCATTAGAGTAATTCATTCAGGAGTTGGACTACACATTTATGCATTTGGCAGACGCTTTTATCCAAAGCGACTTACAGTGAACTTATTACAGGGACAATCCCCCCAGAACAACCTGGAGTTAAGTGCCTTGCTCAAGGACACAATGGTGGTGGCTGTGGGGTTAGAACCTGTGACCTTCTGATTAACAGCCCTGTGCTTTAGCCACTATGCCACCACCACTCCATACACTAGCCATGCTGTACATTTCGTGCTGTAGATTCAAAAGAATCGGCTCATAAAAGGTAATTAATTTAGTAATCAGATTACACAGATTACAATTCATGTTGTAGATTCAAGAGATCCGAGTCATTATTTTGGTGATCAGACTGTTGATGCTGTGTGTTTTGCTCTGCTGATTCAATAGTGATGTTACAAAGAGCCGGTGTAAATAAGTGATTTATTGTGCAGTGTTGTGCAGAACCCTGTGTGTGGAGCATCAGTGAGCTTGCACTGAACTGCAAGACTCACAGCACAAACCTGCGGTGAGTGACAGCTTCAGTCATTTTAATGGGAGATTTAATATTGTCACATAGCTCAATTTCTGTTTACAATTTATTCAAAGATTGAAAAACAGTTACAATTTGTCATGCTAGGCCAATATGAAGTTGATTTACTGATGTACAAAACAGCATTAAAATAATTCAGCTCAACAGTTCTTAGCTTGATTTGGATGTAACCCCAGTAAAAGGATATGGCATAAATTTAAACAAATATGTATGTGATTTCTATAAATCAACATTATTAAACACAGTTACTATATCAAGTGAAATAATCAGCAATTATGATTTTCTTTCCAAAAGTATCTCTGAATAAAAATTTGTCCTTGACACAAGCAGTGTACTATTATGGACTGGGGCAGTATTATTACCAGTGATGAAATATTATACATCATAACAAAGCTGAATCTCAGCTGTCCAACAACACCAAGATTAAATATCTAGTCCACTCAGAGGCTGAGATATTTGACAAAACATTGTGGTAGGTGTGTGGGATCACAAAATATACCGAATGCCTATGGACACTGCCTATGAACTTAGAGCGACACCTGCATTTCAAATCAGTATATTGTGACGCAATTAGTCATCAAACAGGCCACCCTAAAATCATGCCACCGGTTGAGCCAGTGTTCCTACATCAAGTTCGTCCTGATGCTCAACCAACAGAGAGGGAATCAGCTTTACTTATAGTTGTCTTTGCATATTAAGAAGGAATATGAGAAAGTAGTTTAACATCCAAGAAATTAAACACTTTTAGCTTGTGAAATGGAATGATCAAAAACTGCAAATCATGTTGGAAGATTCAAGAATAGCTTAACTTTAACAGCTACAGGCCATTGAGGGGCAATTACTGAAACCCTGGTGTGCTCCAAGAGACCCAGATATGACATCAAATCATAAAATATGTCATCAAAAATAAGTCAGTGTTTCTGCGGCTGCCACTTTAGTCAGCGCGGGTACATAATGAGTCCCTGCACACACATGCTCCAGATGGCTGGGGAGAAAAACCATAAAACCCACTGAAACAAAGGGAATGCCGGTCCGACTGAACTCAGTGCAGATGCACTGGACATTTGATTTCAGGGACATGGTGGATTAAGCAGTAGGCACCTGAAGTATTTAAACATCATGGAAAACATGACATTGTAAAATGCGCTGGCTTTCACTCACCATTCACGGATGAAGAAAAACATCAAGGCTGAAGGTTGTAATGTGGACATGGGCTGAGGTTTGATCTTATGATAGCACTGTCAAAGACCCTATGGCTTTAATGAATCACTTCTATTGAATTTACGGCGCGAAACACACAATCACTTTTAAGGAGGGCTGGGCTTTTCATATCATTGGATATCTATATTTATCACGATATACATTCACATTTGACATTTTTTTTAATTTTCAAGTTGGCAGAAGTAGTAGAATAAAATGTAATCCTAAACAGTCAAAATAGTCTTTACAAAACGGCATTGGTGGCTCAGAGACAGGGGTCTTTTTTATCAATTGAGTACAGTATAATGACAGCTAAGGCTGGGTACTGATACAGATTTCCTGATTCAATTTGATTCCGATTCACAAGCTCTCGATTCGATTCAATTTAGATTTGATTCAATATCGATCCATGTGGGGTTGTTTCAGTTATAATATCCATTTTAAAAATGAATAAAATAAATGATCTCCCAGCTAACGCTGTTAATTAAACTGGGGACTTTTTTTACTAGGTTCATTAGAAAAATATAAAATTTGTAATTACATTTTATTACTTCTTCATACTTTAGGTCACATTTTGACTTTTAAAAAATTACAAATAATGTATCAATAATGTGAATCAATAAATAAGATATTATATTATGGACCATTTTTATATATTCAATAAAGTGAGAAAGACTAGGCTACCAACCAGGAATTTTAATGTCTTTCCTTGTCATCCATGACAAAGATGATGACAAAAAAATATATTTGTTTATTATTAAAGGCTCGTAAAATGCTGATAAATAGAGCAACATTTTTAAGAAAAAAACGTTATGGTCTAAAGGTGCATTGGAACCATGTTAATTTATGCAGCACCTCATGTCTACTCACATGCGGGGAAAAGAGTGACTGCGTGCAGGGCAGGGCATACATGAAGCGTGTTCGGTGATAGAGAAAATATTCAAGACTACAGCGCAAAAAGATCAGATCTTGCGGTCCAGATGGATTCAATCCGGGGTCTGGACCCGTATTATGGTGACTGGCATAGCCTAATCTACAGTAACAAGGCAGCTAACATCAGCAACTTCATACGGTCTGAGAAACCTGAACTGCTTGTGTTTTTAATGACATGCAGCTGATCTTTCACTGCGGTGCACAATATTTGAGCGCTACTCAAGAACAGCATCTCAGATGTAGATGCTCAATAGTTCGGTTCACTTATAATATGCAGAATTTGAATAAGAAGAGAATTAAACTACTGTGAACATTCCTACAAACAGACACATACAGGACTTCCTGGAGAGTTCAGAATGTCAAAATAAAAGCATGAGGGTTTCAAAAGAGCACGACTTAAATACATTACTGTTGTATTTAAAATTAAAATTAAGTCAATAATAATAATATTAATAACAATTTATTATTATTATTATTATTATGTCATCATTAGTATTTGTTTACAATTTATAACAATATTAAGTTAAATGGGTTCCATAAAATAACTGTGTGAATGAAAAGTGGACTGATGTCTTACAACTAAATTGAACAAAAAAGAGATCGGAATCCTTTAAAGTCCAGATACAAGTTGAAATAATTTTTTGAAAAAAATAAAACACTGGTTTCTTTTCTACTGAAGATGTGACGATTGGAATACTGTTAATTTTGCTTCTACATTATCCAGTATACTAGTTATTAATAAAGTATTTCTTAATAAGCTATACATTTATATTTAAATAATGTGTAGTTAGAGGTTTGTGTTTCTTTACACTCCCAATAGGGCTGGGCGATAAAACGATATCGATATATATCACGATAAAGAAAATCCACGATAAGCTTTTGAGGAATTTTCGATATTTAATGTGTGTCGCTAAAACACAAGCAATAATAAACAAATCGAATAAACAAATCGATTTCTGTTGTAATTTTGTGAAAATTAATTATATGTCTGGAATGGATAAGGAAAAACTAAAATTACTAGTTGGTAGACTAGTTTCTCACTTTAATGAATATATACAAATGTTTTTTAAATAAAAAAAAAAATGTTTTCTAAATTTTCTCTCGGGACACCGCTGAACCCACATTCAGCATCATTCCAAAGTCACAAGGGCTTCTATGCTCCATACTTGGGTATCTGAATCTAAAGAAATATAAAAAATATTTAATTTTAATGTAAAAATATTCCAACAAATACTGGACTGCTGTCACTATGCTTCAGAACAAACAGATGATCTTTTAACATTAATTTTCAATTGATAAACGGTAAAAATTGTAAAATTGGTAAAAGATCCCGCAGACCCCACTGCTTTGGCCGTTTCTGGACCCCCTGTGCAGTTTTGTAGAGACTATTTTGACAGTTTAGAATTTATTTTTTCTTCTTTTCTTCCATCAACTTTTAAATAAAAACAAGAAAGTGCAATGTGTAAACGTATATTTATGATAAAAATATATCAAAACGATATCGAAAAATATGAAAAAGATTATCGTGATAACAATTTTGGCCATATCGCCCAGCCCTTACTCCCAATTAGTTCCACACAATAATGTAAAGATATTCTAAATCATATTGATGATTGATTATGCAAAAAACAACACTGGTATCGGCTGATACTGAGATTTCCTCTTTGGAATCGGAAGAGAAAAAGTAGTATCGGTGCATCCTTAAATCTTAGGTGATGGAAGTCGGATGGGTATGGTAGCAGCATGTCATGTAGAAGGCTAGGCAACTTCGTTAAATAAAAAATCGGCTGCTATTTGGCCTTTTTGTAGGGCTCTTGGAGAGGGGCAGTAGAGAGAGATGTACAATTTTAAATAATACAATTTATTTTTTGTGTGTAACTCAAGTTGTGGCCACAGGGATATTTGTTGAGGGTCAGGGTGGGGTTGGGGATTGGGTGGTGGAAAGGGATTTCTGGGGGTTAAAGTTGATTCTGTGAATATATGTTTTCCATTTCTGTTACAAGTGTGTTAATCAATAAAAAGTATTAGTTGGGAAAAAAAATCTCATCCAGTAGCACATTATGCCAAGATCGAAAGAAATTCCAGAAATTATGAGAAAAAAGGTGATTGAAATACATCAGTCTGGGAAGGGTTAAAAAGCTATTTCAAAGGCTCTGAGACTCCAAAGAACCACAGTAACTACGTTTCCATCCAAGGATTTTTCGCAAAAATGTTTTTCTCTGATCACATTTACTGCTTCTTCAGAAAATATAAATTTGCATTATGAAGCTAAAATACATTTTAGATGATAATCGAGTTCAGTTGGTCGTTAAAAGTTGCTGGATAAATTACTTTTTTATTTTCTACCTCATTTTTTCAGCATAAAGTTTGGCGCACCTTAAGTTGATTACGTGTACGTTAAGCGTAACTTTGCACAACAAAATGAGACCAAAGAGACGTGACCGAGGGCAAAAAACGACCGAGATGGACGAAGATGCCACAAGTGAAGACAACATGGCTACACAAGCTAGCCCAAGCTCGGAGTTACCTGCTGATCTTGCTAAGCTTCACTCGGTGCTTCTATCCGACCTAACGGACTCCCTCCTGAAAAAAGCACTCGGCGATGCACTGGCACCAATTTCGGCATCTCTGGAACTGGTAAAATCGTCGCTTGACTCCCACGAAGAACGTATCCATGACATGGAGGAAGGCCTAAACGACCACAGCGACAGGATTGAGGCTATCGAAACAACATGCACCGCACTTCTAGCTGAAAACGAGAGGCTCAAAAACAAAGTGGAGGATTTGGAAAATCGCTCCCGTAGGTCCAATCTGAGAGTTGTCGGTATCCCGGAGCATATGGAGGGGCCGGACACAGTTAAGTTCATGACTGAATTTTTCGAAGAAGTCCTGGGTAAGGAATTCTTCCCACATGCCCTATATGTGGGCATTACCCTATTTAAGGTACAATAACAACGCAGTAAATCTGTGATTTAAATATACAACAGCCATGTTTTTTTTTTGTTTTTTTTTTTATAAAGCATGGCAGGGTTGTTTTAGTCAGTGTGGCTTTCACACATAACTGTTATATGACCATTTCACAGACTGGTCAAGTTTAGTAAGGTAAATTAAGTGAGCTAGATACATTTTAGTTCAACTAGGTCAGTCACTTTGATTTATTTTACATACTTTTATCAGTCCAACTGTGCTCTGTGTAATTGCACAGTGAGCACTGGCGATCCAGATGCAAATTAGGGATATATTATATTACTTTAAATTTTATTTATTGACTTAGCTTGGTCCCTTTTTTTTTTTTTTTTTATTCTCAAGGTGAGCCGAATAGATAATTGTATATAGGTAGAACACAAATCACTTAGTGAGAGAGGAGCCATCCTCAGGTTAGGATAGGAGTTATAGACAACGCTAGATGTCTTGGAAGTTTTCCGTCTGTGAATTCCTGCGGTTTTCTTCGTTTGGGGAAGAAGAACTAGGTTTGGGGTGTTCAATGGGATTTTTTTCTTTTTTCTTTTTCTATTTCAACTTAAGTTTCATGAGAACTGGGGAACATTTTTTTTTACATGGCAAAACCGTATCTTCTAAGGATGCACACAGCTATATTAAACTGTATTTTTAGTTCATTATTATTATTATTTCATTTTACTTCTACACAACTGCACGCAGTGTGTGTTGACATCACTTATGACCACAAATGTACTTCCATAATGAGGTTCAGGCTAATCATACACATTTTGGATGTCTCCTATGATAAATAACGCAGGCGGTACAAGCCCAGTAGGGGGAGCTGCAGTTAGGTTTCTGTCCTGGAATGTTAAGGGGATGAACGGTCCTGTGAAACGTTCTAGGATTTTTTCCCATATTAAACAATTGAAAACCGATGTTTTGTTTTTGCAGGAGACACATTTACGGTTAGAAGATCACACCAGACTCCGTAAATTATGGGTTAATCATATCTTCCATTCCAAATTTAATAACAGATCACGAGGGGTGGCAATTTTGATTAATAAACAGATTCAATTCTCACTAAATGCAATTTTTGCAGACCACAATGGTCGATATGTCATTGTCTCGGGCTTCCTATTTCAAACACCCGTTCTTTTGGTAACTGTGTATGCCCCTAACTGGGACGATGCTGAATTTGCCAATAAGCTTCTGTCATCTCTCCCTAATTTAAATTCACATAGACTGATCCTTTCAGGAGATCTTAATTGTACAATTAACCCATTGCTCGATAAATCTAGCCCTAAATCTACCTCACCTTCTGCAATGTCAAGGGTCTTTTCAGACTTTATGGGACAAAATGGCTGTGTAGACCCATGGAGGTTTCAAAATCCGACCTCCAAAAAATTCTCTTTCTTTTCTCATGTCCACCATTCTTTCTCAAGGATAGATTACTTTTTTATAGATAGCTCGTTCATCCCTGCAGTGAAATCGGTTGAATACTTGGCCATCATCATTTCAGATCATGCACCACTCATCTTAGACCTTTCTTTCACTTTGAACATTAGAGAGCAATCCTTCTGGAGACTTAATTCCCTGCTGCTTTCAAACGAGAAATTTTGCGAACATGTGGCTACTAATATAGATACTTTTCTGGAAGTAAACAAGAAGGAAGGTATATCATACTCCCTACTTTGGGAAACCTTAAAAGCGTACTTAAGAGGACAAATTATCTCCTATGTAGCACATGTCAAGAAAGAACGCCGCAAACAAATACAAGACCTGACGGATTCAGTTTTTAAATTAGACCGCAAATACTCTGAAAGCCCCTCCCCAGAATTATACAAAGAACGGATAGCTCTACAGTCTAAGCTTAATCTTCTATCCACCAACCAGGCTGAATACTTAATATTGCGGACCCGGAGCACTTACTATGAGTACGGAGAAAAAGCTAGTCGATTGCTGGCTCACAAGCTGAAACGTCAGGCTGCTTCACGGCTCATACCCCAAGTGAGAGATCAGGATCAAAACATAGTCACCAACCCAAAGGAAATCAATAATACTTTTGCAACTTTTTACTTTACACTTTACACATCTGAATTCCCATCAGATGTTATGAATATGAACAGTTTTTTAGATAATTTAGAATTACCTACTATTGAGCCAGGAGACAGGGAAGTATTAGATCGACCTCTTGCACTGACAGAGATCGCTGCAGCCATCGGAGACATGCAAACTGGTAAATCTCCAGGACCCGACAGTTACCCCCCCGAATTTTTTAAGAAATTTAAAGATAAACTTGCACCTATTATGCTAGAAGTATTTAACGAATCATTGGAAAACGGTTCCTTGCCCCCAAACCTCACACAAGCTAAGATTATACTACTTCTCAAAAAGGACAAGGACCCCACTAACTGTGGCTCTTACCGTCCTATCTCCCTCCTAAATGTTGATATAAAAATTTTAGCCAAGGTGATGGCACATCGTTTAGAATCCGTTTTCCCTAAAGTAATCTCTGAGGATCAGACTGGTTTTATAAAGGGTCGCCAGTCTTTTTCAAATATTCGCCGACTAGCTAAAGTGATCTACTCCCCCGGTCCTTCCTCGACTGCAGAAGCTGTAATCTCCCTGGATGCGGAGAAGGCCTTTGACCGGGTGGAGTGGAAATACTTGTTTGCCGTATTGGAGAGGTTTGGGTTCGGTGACACGGTTCTGGCATGGATTCGTCTGCTCTATTCGTCCCCACAAGCATGTATCCAAACTAATCAATCTCATTCCAAATTTTTCCCCCTGACACGTGGGACACGTCAAGGATGTCCTCTATCCCCGCTCCTATTTGTAGTGGCAATCGAGCCTCTTTCACTTGCTTTAAAGTCGTCATTGTTATTTCGAGGGGTTGGGCGTGGGACTGAGGAACATCGCGTCTCTCTGTATGCAGATGATCTCTTGATCTATGTAAGCAATCCAGAAGCTAGCGCCCCTGTAATTGTATCACTATTGAATAATTTTGGGTCTTTTTCTGGCTACAAACTCAACTATCAGAAAAGCGAATGTTTCCCCATTAATGATTTGGCAATGCAAATTAAACAAGAAGCAGTCCCCTTTCACTTAACACATTCTGGTTTTAAATATCTTGGAATAAACATTACGCGTTCCTTCACCTCACTTCTTGGGGCTAATTTTACACCTTTAGTTAACCAAATGAAAGCTGACTTTCAAAGGTGGAGCTGCCTACCTCTGACTGTTGCAGGGAGGGTACAATCGGTGAAGATGAACATACTTCCAAAGTATTTGTACTTGTTTCAATGTCTACCATTATTCCTGACTAATTCATTTTTTAAATCAGTTAACACATCCGTTACCTCTTTCATCTGGAAGAATAAAGTTCCAAGAGTTAATAAAGGCTTACTTCAGAGGGGTCGCGATGTGGGGGGACTAGCTCTCCCCAGTTTTATTCACTACTATTGGGCAGCTAACTTGCAGAAAATTTTATTCTGGCTTCATGTGCCAGACACCGACTGGTGTACACTTGAGGCACACTCTTGCCACTCGTCATCTCTCCCTGCTTTGGTGTACTCCTCCCTGCCCACAAAGTGGTCCAGGTTTACCTCCAATCCCATAGTACTGTCCACTCTTAGAATCTGGGCCCAGTTCCGGAACCATTACAAATTCACCTCTCCCTCCCCCCCCTTAGCCCTATTTGTAAGAATCATCTATTTCCAGCCTCCTCTATCGACTTAACATTTACTCAGTGGGGCAGGAAGCAGCTTTCCTGTTTTAAAAGCTTGTACTGTAAAGAAGGGTTCGATAGTTTTGATAATATATGCCAGAAATATGATCTCTCACGCAGTAACTTTTTTAGATATCTCCAAATACGGCATTGTGTCAAAGCACTGTTCCCTTCTTTCCCGGCCCTCCCTACTGAGGCAGCATGGGAAGAAATGACCCTCCTCCGTCCAAAAAAAGGACTGATATCACTATTATATTCTCAACTTATGTCTCTGGAAAACCAAGACCTTTCAAAAATTAAGAACGGGTGGGAAGGCGAGTTGATGGTTGAGTTGTCGGACGGACTCTGGGAGGATGCACTACAAAGGATTAACTCATCCTCATCCTGTGCACGTTTGGGGCTCACTCAGTTTAAAGTAGTATAGGGCTCATTTCAGTAGGGCTAGGTTGGCAGATATATATCCAGGAACGGACGGGAGTTGTAATAGATGCTCCCGCTCTCCGGCTGATTTAACACACACGTTTTGGTTGTGTCCCCGTCTAAATCAATATTGGTCATCTGTTTTTCAAACTTTATCCTAAGTTATAAAAATTCTAATTAAGCCCTGTCCGTTGATTGCAATATTTGGTATTCCAAAGGAGACCTTAACCTTAACCCGGGACCAATCGGACATTATCGCTTTTACATCACTTCTTGCCCGTCGTAGAATCTTACTGGTTTGGACATCCGCTACTCCACCAGCGGTGGCCGCATGGTTAAGGGATGTATTATTTTTTCTTAAACTAGAAAAAGTTAGATTCACGTTGAGAGGGTCCGTCCAGAAATTTTACTTAAAATGGCAACCTTTTGTGACATATTTTGAGAATCTCAAAGTATTGCCCGAAGTATGAGACTCCTTTATATTTGAAAATGTACTACTACCTCTCTCTGTTTCCTTTCTTATTTTTTCTATATATGTTTATTCAAATCAATGGTCAATTACCTTAATGGGGTGGGAACTTAGTAGCCTGACTGACAATTGTGAAGCTGAGTTTAAAGCCCTGTTAACCCCAACTGGGGTCGAAATGTGGGCATGCAGTTGTGTGTTTGTTTTCAATGTGTAGATCCTTAAACTCTTTTGAAGTACTGTGTAACAAACAAAATGGAAAAAGATTGTTTTCCCAGACTGTTGTCAAAATGTGGGGGGTGGGAAGGGTTAGATATATGTGTGTTGGTTGGGGGGTTTGTATAAGGTTTTAGTTTGGTAAGATAAAATGAAACTGGAGAACTGTTTCACTTCCTGTAAAATGTAACATTGTGATTCTCCAATAAAAAGATTAAAAAAGATTAAAAAAAAAAAAAAAAAAAAAGTTGCTGGAGGAATACACAGCATCAGTGACCAGCTACATCAGCAAGTGCATTGATGATGTCACTTTCTCCAAGACCATCACCACACGCTCCAACCAGAAGCCGTGGATGACTGCGGAGGTGCGCACGCTGCTGAGGTCCCGAGACTCTGCCTTCAGAGCAGGCGATAAGGCAGCCCTAAGAACAGCTAGGGCCAAACTGTCACGGGCAATCAGAGAGGCAAAGCGCGCACACGCCCAGAGAATCCACAGTCACTTCCAGGACAGCGGTGACACGCGGCGCATGTGGCAGGGCATCCAGGCCATCGCCAACTACAGGACAACATCAGTTGCCTGTGACAAAGATGCCTCCCTTCCAGATGCGCTGAACGACTTCTACGCTCGGTTTGAAGTGCAGAACAACGTGGTGGCGAGGAAGACCACCCCTCCTCCCAACGACCAGGTGCTCTGTCTTACCACGGCAGATGTGAGGAAAACTCTACGTAGAGTCAACCCACGGAAGGCTGCTGGACCAGACAACATTCCTGGCAGAGTGCTCAGAGGATGTGCAGACTGGCTAGCAGATGTTCTTACCGACATCTTCAACATCTCTCTGAGCAGCGCCGTCGTTCCAACGTGCTTCAAGGCCACCACCATCATCCCCATGCCAAAGAAGTCTTCAGTGTCCTGCCTCAACGACTACCGTCCCGTCACACTTACACCCATCATCATGAAGTGCTTCGAGAGGCTCGTCATGAGGCACATTAAGACCCAGCTGCCCCCTCACTAGACCCACTACAGTTTGCGTATCGTCCAAACCGTTCAACGGACGATGCCATCGCCACAACCCTCCATCTGGCCCTCACCCACCTAGACAATAAGGACTCATACGTTCGAATGCTGTTCATAGATTTCAGCTCAGCATTCAACACAATCATTCCCCAGCACCTGATTGGAAAGCTGAACCTCCCTCTGCAACTGGATCCTGGACTTTCTGACTGGGAGACCTCAGTCAGTCCGGATCGGGAACAGCATCTCCACCACCACCACACTGAGCTGACTCACGACTGTGCAGCAATGCACAGATCGAACCACATCGTCAAGTTCGCCGATGACACGATCGTGGTTGGTCTCATCAGCAAGAACGATGAGTCAGCATACAGAGAGGAGGTGCAGCGGCTGACGAACTGGTGTAGAGCCAACAACCTGTCCCTGAATGTCGACAAAACAAAAGAGATGGTTGTTGACTTTAGGAGAGCACAAGGTGAACACACTCCGCTGAACATTGACGGCTCCTCTGTGGAGATCGTCAAGAGCACCAAATTCCTTGGTGTTCACCTGGCGGAGAACCTCACCTGGTCCCTCAACACCAGCTCTATCACCAAGAAAGCCCAGCAGTGTCTCTCCTTTCTTCGAAGGCTGAGGAAAGCACATCTCCCACCCCCCATCCTCACTACATTCTATAGAGGGACTATTGAGAGCATCCTGAGCAGCTGCATCACTGCCTGGTTTGGGACTTGCACCGTTTCGGACCGCAAAGCCCTGCAGAGGATAGTGAGGACAGCTGAGAAGATCATTGGGGTCTCTCTTCCCTCCATCAAAGACATTTACAAAAAACACTGTATCCGCAAAGCAACCAGCATTGCGGACGACCCCACACACCCCTCACACAAACTCTTTACCCTCCTGCCGTCTGGCAAGAGGTACCGAAGCTTTCGGGCCCTCACGGCCAGACTGTGTAACAGCTTCTTCCCCAAAGCCATCAGACTCCTCAATACTCAGAGACTGGTTTGACACACACACACACGTGTCCTGAGTTGCACTTTAATTACGGTCACTTTATAACTGTCTGCTAACACAATAACTGCTATGTGCATAGAACACTACCTCATAGTATGTTATGTTTACGTTTTTAGAAACTGTCATCTTTTTGCACTACTGAGTACTGGTCGGCACTGCACTGTGTCTATTGTCCTGTTCATTGTCAGTAATTTGTTGTACTGTCCCGTACTTTGCACGTGCACTTTATATAGGTATATATAGGTATTTTATATAGGTATTTTATTTCGTTGCGTTGTCTCATGTGGTCCTGTGTTGGTCCTTTGTTGTTTTTATGTAGCACCATGGTCCTGGAGGAACGTTGTCTCGTTTTGCTGTGCACTGTACTAACTGTATATGGTTGAAACGACAATAAAAACCACTTGACTTGACTTGACTTGGAGAAATATGCAGGACATAATGCAGTTGTGATGGTAATGCTTTTGATTAGATGATTGTTCAAAATATTGAATATCAGGAATGTATCGTATGTAAACCCTGATATAACACAGCATAATTTTTTTCCTTTAATAGCTGTGCACACCGCATATACACATAGATTGATTGTCCTTATATTGAGACAGAAAGTTTCCACCACTACTTCTGCCGGCAGGTTGCCAGCTTGAATAGGGCTATGACGATCCACTTTCAGGTCGGAACCGGTGCCAACCTGTGATATGCGCAACATCAGGACCTACATACAGTCCTATTAGAAGGACAACTGCTCCCTTTTGACTGCAATTCCTCCTCTTCTGATTGCTTTTATTTGTTAATTAAAATGACATTAAGCTGACTAATTTCAATGAATTGTCTCAATAATCTCCCCAATTTACCCCAAAAATTAGGGCCATCTGGGAGGCGAATTAGCGATAAACACACATTTCTGAATGGAAATGGCATCAGGGCAGATTTATTTTGCGCTAAACCAAAACTTATGCGACAAAGGGTTTTTTTTTAGGCATGACGTCATCATGCACACCATTTTTATTGATAAAAGGCCATTTGAATGGAAACGGGCAGAAGGCGGCAAATGTCGCAAATTTTCTTTTCTGCATTTTCACTTTGTCGATAACAAAATAGCGCGAAAGGTGGATGGAAACTAGGCTAGTGATACATATATACCTGTATATATGAATTTAAATATGTACAAATTACTACTTAATGTGAATGAAGCATGCATGCACCAAAATAAATATGACAATGTATATGACAATTACTCGTGTAAGTCTTTGGAGAAACTTTAGCCTCTTTTCCACCATTGGGCTGAACGGTTCTCATCGCAAAACCATACTGTTCCATGCCGATCCGGGCCAGGTGGCACGGTTAAGGTTTATTTTTCCACTGTGGTATGTAACACATCTGTCTTTTGGTGAAGCCTTGAGATGTAAACATTGGCGTGAGAGCGGCACACTATGGAGGATAATCGGATATTCCAGTTTTTATGGTTGCTTTTTTCCCTGGTTTACTAGGCTAATAACAGCAAAGACATGGACCATGTTGCAAGAAGCAAACAAAGTAAAAAGTAAATAGAAAAAGGTGCAAGGTATACATTAATTTGCTGAGGACTTGTTTCACACCAGACATGAACATGCAGAAAGGTAAATGTTACTTGTGTGACTAGCTAAAAAGTATATTTATTGACAAAATATTATAGAAATATAATGTGAAAATAGTATATGATAATATATTAATGTATTCTGAGTTTAAATAGCTAGTTATCTAATTTCCTTATGAAAAAGCAATGTGGGAAAATTACTTGTAGTCTACAACACAATTTTAACCATCATAAAAAAAAATCATGAAGATACACCAAACGAGTCATCACGTACTAAACCCGTTCTACCAGAACAGTTGAGAACAGTTGTGTAAGGTTAGCTAACCATGCCGAGAATTCCGGGCCGAGAACAGTTTATAATCGAGCCGTGCCGAACCGTGCTCCCGTGGAAATGCTACTGTAACCGTTCCGTACCGTGTTCAGAACGATTCGGTCCGATGGTGGAAAAGAGGCTTTTGTTGTGTGTTAGTGGCCATATAGGAAAGTCATTTTAAATGAGAACAAATTTTAAACTGAAAATCTTTTCCAATTGGCATAAGTACATTTGATTGAAAAAGATGGGATCAAATATGCTCACATAAACTGTGCTGTTTCATGTTCTTAAAAGCAGCGTCACTAAAATATGACTAGAATAACTCAACACACGCACTCCAGTCTGGAGCTGTGTATGCCACTGAGAGCACTCTGATAATCAGACTGGTTTTATGAAAATCAGATGGAGGACCAGCCACCAATTGAATAACCCTGATATAGATGAAAGCTAAAGCCCATCAAAAGTCCAGAAGCATACCACAGTGGCTTTCGGATCGCTCTCATGTAGAGCCAAACAAAGTGCACCTGCAGATACTTGTCTACATGCTGACAGAATGTTTTTAATGTGGTACCTGAGGTGGTTGGGTGTGATTCACAATAAACACTGCTAAGTCAGCATCAGGAAAATGACTCGAAAGAGAGAGTTCCCACTGACTCCACCAACACATCCTTCAGTGTTTGTACGATCCATCTGATCAGGTGCCAAGACAGCAGGTCAACCAGATACAAGCAGACGAGTGGAGCGGAGAGAATGAAAACAGGAGTGTTTGAAATCTGGTTTGGTTTTGATATAAAGGGTACATCTGTACACTTAATAGATGGCAGTTACTCTCCTGCCAAGTGACATGATAAGAGTGGCGGGTGGTGTGAGGGAAAGTGGGGCATAAACATTTCCGAGGCTGTTTGTCAACTGGTGCTGGCAAAACTCAACATCAAATGACACTCAAACTCTCCAGTTCACAAGAATGCTTTAGATAAAAATAGATCCATGTATGTTATTATTGTGGTCGTGCTATATATAAAATGAAAATCAAAGCGCATGCACTGAACATGACGTGTGACATTTGGATTCTTTTTTGCTCCTGAACTCCCACAGTTCTTCCAAAACTCAATTTTTCATCAATCAGGGCAGGGTGGCATGATGGTAAATACTGAGCAACGTCATGGTGTAGAGATTTTGCTATACCGTTAATACCACTGTATTTACACAGCTATCAGTGGGCAGGACTGCTTTACTTTAACTACAATTGAGAGCAAGAAAGAAACAAAAAGAATGATGTGAAGATATAGATGTGACAAAATCAACTCAAGATTAGGAAGAAATTTCTACTAAGGGGTGTAATGTGAAGCAGAGTTGTTTACGGTTGTCAAACAATGTCACAACTTCGAGCATTAAAACAGAATGAAATTGATGTGTGATGAAACATGTGCGTATATCGGCTGTTAGACAATGTGTTGGGTTGTATCTGATAAAGTAATTAGTTACTGTAATCTATTCTCTTATTTAATCAAAAGTAGTGTTATGCTTTACATTTTTATTCTTATAATCAGATTACAGTTAATGACTTTCAATTAAGGACATTATTTTTAAGTACTTTACTAGGGTTACACCGCATTCTAAAATAATATCTGTGTATAATAGAATTCATATGTTCATATACATCTGTCTACTTTTCTGTAACAGCTGAAGAGTGTGTGAGAATGAAGGAAAATTAAGACCATTTTGAGTTGATTGGAAAAACAAATACGTTTCTGTGAAATGTTTCAAACTTAAGAAAGCCGACTAATTTAAAGCTGAAGAGTGCAATTTTTGATGTTAAAATACTTTCTAATATCTAGGGATTTCGTGATTATACGGTTTCATTTTTAACCACAATTAAAAAAGTAATGGTTAAAATAACAAACCTTCACAAGCATACATATTCCAGGTTCAATAAGTTAAGCTCAAAGTTAAGGTCAATCAACAGCATTTGTGGCATTATTTTGATTACCACAAACAACAATTTCGACACATCCCTCCTATTCTTTTAGGGTGCTATCGCATATGGTCCTATTGCTTGGACCAAACCAGAGATAATTTCCTCCCTACTCCCCAGTTAGTCAGTTCACATAATATTTCCAAATCGATTACGTCATCAACGCATGTACAAGCGGCAGCTGTTTACTACTGTAACTAGGCAACAATTCACGAAGAATTCAGCTTCGCTGTGTGATTGAAGTATTCATCTCTTTGGATTTACCACCAAAACTTAACATGCACAAAAAGACAATTATGTTTGTCTGCCACGGATGCAATGAATGTGCAGTGATGTGAAGAATACTAGTGTTTGTCTACCACGAGCCCGCAGATGCATTGCAAAACATGTGAAGACTGTGAGGTGCTCTCTGAAGTTGATTTATTTGGACACAAGCTGATATGAGAAATTCATTAAACCACAATAATTTCGATCGGGAGCCTGCAAAGATGCAAATTATACGTCATCTGGGTTCAGTTCCGTGATTTGGTACGATTGCGCTCCTATCAGCAGCGAACCGCACCGGAGTTCAAATGAACCATACCCCAGACTACCTTTTCAAGTGGACTCGGATTCGGTTCATTGGTGCGCATCAGAGTTCAGAAAACAGCGTTCACACCACCCAAACTAACCGAACTTTGACGCCATTAAAACTCGGGTGCGCCCCAAAAGTCCCGGGTCCACTTGAAGGGTGTGTTCACACTTGGCAAGTTTGGTTCGATTAAAACGAACTCTGGTGCGATTGTTCTGTTTGTGTGGTTCATTTGAACAAATGTGAATGTTGCCATCCGAACCTTGGTGCGCACCAAACAAGCGGACCGAGACTCCCTGAATAGTGGGTCTCGGTCCGCTTCCAAACGAACTCTGGTGTGGTTCGATTGATATATGAACATGGACCAAAGATATCTAAAATGACCAAAAACAGGAAGTAATTTGCCTAATACTGAACTCAAGCATACCTGGTTCTTCTCATCACAGAAGCTATGTTGCCCATTACAGTGGGTACAGGCGTAGGATCTGCCGTCGTCCATCCTTGCAGCATATCTTCGTTTGTGTGTGCAACAGAGGAATTCCTTTAGCTTTTTTGACTCATTTAGCTTTTTTATATTATTTGGTTTTGTTTGTTCTCAGCTGGTAAAAATACCACCATATATACATATATAAATCTAAGCAGCGCATTTCGGCCAACAGCCAGTTTTCCTGATGCCTTTTGTTTTATATCTTTAGGTTCGGTGTTAAAAATTCCAGTGTGAACACTAAGCGAACCAGGACTAAATGTATAATTTTCTTTTTTGGTCCAGACCAAGAGAACCGGACTAGAAGTGTGAACACCCGAAAAGGTGGTCTGGGGTACGGTTCATGTGAACTCTGGTGCGATTCGCTGCTGATAGGAGCACAATCGTACCAAATGAACCCTTACTAATGACATATAATTTGTGTCTTTGCAGGCTCCCGATCGCGATTATTATAGTTTATATATTATTTCTCATACCAGCTTGTGATTCCAAATAAATCACCTCACAGAGAGCACCTCACAGTCTTCACGTTTTGCAAAGAATCCACAGGCTCGCGGCTAGGGCTGGGTATCGTTCAAAAAATTTAGATATCGATACTGATACCTTGACTTCGATACCGGTTCCTAAACTATACTTTTTCCGATACCAATTTTATGAAATCCATTTTATCAAGATTACAAACATTACCTCAAAAAAACTTTGGTTTTATTTTTTCAGTTTGTTGAATTTTTTTTACAGACTCAAAGATTCATCTCCTGAGCCTTCTGGTCTTCTCATGTCAGGTTCGGCAGGGGCAGAGGCTATAACATTAATGTGAAGAGGGAAAAAACACAAGAAAGCTAAACTGTTAATTCAGCCAACCCTAAGGATAAGTACCATTTAACTAGTTTAATGTATGTTAAACTTGATCAGTTACTGTCAACCTTAAAGTATTTTTAGCATCGATCTAGCTAGCTATTTATAGCCATACATCCAAACAATATCTAACGTTAGGTCCCAGTTTATAAGTCACTGCGCACAGAAATGTTAATTTAACAACAAGCATGTACCACTACAAGTTAGCCGATTTTGTTTGTTGGTTTGTTTGCTAAACGTTAACCTTACCTGTCGGTGTCCCAGTCATAGCGCCGCTGGATTGGTGGTAATCAATATTATGCCATAAATGTTGTTGATTGAGCTGGTATTGAACCCGGACTATTCCTTTAATGAGTGAAAACCTTCCCAGATATATAAACATATCTTATTTTATGTTTCTTGGCTGTGCCAAGATGTGACCTCTGCACAAGGTGTAAAATTTTACACTCCTCATATATGAAATTACTAGAAATAAGTCTGATTGACTGGTGAATGATCAATAATGCAGAACTGAGGATTATGGATTTTTGAGAGATTTGGGCTTTACTACTCTATAAAGTTCAATCTGATGTTGATGCAGTTTGGGCTTCCCCTATTCACTATACACAGACTATAATAACAGAAAAAAACTATGCTATTTTTTTCTTATTATACTATTCCACAATGTATGGATCAAAAGAGATAACCAAATTCTAGCACATGTGCGTCCAACAATGTACCTCAATATTCCAGACTAACCAGAGAAACATAAAAACAAATTCAAAACAGACTATGATGTATAAACACACAGAACATGCAAAAATGAAGTCATATTTCTGCTCCAATGTATCCTAAGACTTATGTAATATGCTTAGTGCACATTATCATCATCAACATCTTCATCATAGTGATTATCTGTTATGGACACAGGGATGCTTCAGTCATTCACACAGAGCAAGTATGATATAAACACTATCAACTAAAAACTATAAAAATAAGTGAATTTGAATTAAAATAACCACATTTGTTGAAATTCTAATAAAAACAAAGTATCCCAAATAGAATACATTTCCACAACATCAGCGCATTTGACCTTTAACAAACACCATCATGTAGTAATAACAGCATACACGTGTTATTCGCACATACTGTAACAGCCCTAAATATGACATATATCAACCAAAAAACAAGAAATAGTTATTAAATCTTTACTAACACAGATAACGATAGGAAATGAGCATGAAGTCATTGTTTATATACATACCTGATGTAAAGTCAATTCCTCAAGAACAGCTCTGCTATTCGTTTCTTGTCGTTTCGCTCCTTTTCCGCGATGATTATATATATATATGCTTAGTGCACATTATCATCATCAACATCTTCATATATATAGTTGTTTTGGTATAAAATCCTCCTGATGTCCTTCGTGTTAGCACGATGGCTAATGTGAGCTAATACCACCAGATGGGATCAACGAAAACGATTTAATATAATTTAACTACACGGTCATCAGACCCTGTTTTTTATATTAAGTAAATATCTGAAAAGAATACAAAAATCTGTTATTTGAGCTGACAAAGCCTTTTTACTCGTTTAGTGTGTGGATGCTAAAGCTGATGCTAATCCACATAAACAGATATCACAAATCTGACGGGGGAAAAAATTAAATCGAATATAAATAAAGATGAAAATAAAGAGCTGATGACACGTTCTCTATTTGTATCTGTAAATATTGGATACATCTTCAGATATCGCTGTTAAGAAGGCTGTAAGATAATATTTATGTCCGTACAGCTCTCATTGTTAATCCAGAGAAAATCAAAGATATCAAATAAACGAATTCATAAAACATCGATTTATCTGAAATAACCTAAACTTAGTCAAATACCGTTTCATATGACACTATCAAAATATTAAAATCATGTTATCTTAGTCTCTCATCTAACCTGTTTCTTCTGTAACAATAAACACCCCATTATTAAAGGTGTTTATGAATACTGACTACAATACACGACTAGTTATAACCGCATTTATAGTCTGTTTTCTAGCTAAAACACACGCGTGTGTAAACGCCTGACATTTAGTGAAATAACAATACAAACTGACAGATAGACTTCACCACCAGCATTATCATCATCATCATCTACTGCCCTCTACTGATACACTACATCACTATCACATAAGCCCCATTCACACATACAGCCTTTTCCAGAAAATTACCTGCAAATTTCAGGTTAGAGGTCATGTGTGAACACAGCCTTTTTGAAAATACTGGTAAATTTTGCTCTTCCAATTACCCTTAATGAGAAGGTGAATCATTATCTATAAATTTCCATACTGATGGCATGTGTGAACAGCACACATGGTACATTTACTAGTAAAAGTAACCCAACAATTTTCCTGCAATCTACCTGGTTGTATGTGTGAACGGGCTATTGGCTACGTATCTCTCTTTCAGCTTTTACATTTTAACTTTGAAGCTGAAAACCAATTGAAGCCGTTTATAATGACTTTGTATTTCATAATGAGAATGTTTTTTATAATAATTACTTTTTCATTATTACAAATGAAGTTCCAAGTTTAAGTTAATCTACAGTAAGTGGCTGCTTCCCTCACTTCTGTAACAATACTTATTGCATCCCTCCACCTCCACCTCCCCATCTCTATCTTCATATTTCATAACATATTTCAAAATCAGATTGTCCAGGGAAGATCTTGATCTAGGCTCAAGCCCAGTCCTGCACTTTTACATAATTAGTGCAGTTGAAACTGCCGTTCCTTGATTGATAAGATCACACTGGACAGAAGATACACTTGTAGGCTATGTATTTAAATAACTGCTTTGTATCTGCCCTGTTTTAACTTTGTAAACTTTGTAGATGAAGGCTTGTGTGTCAAAACTTGTGTTGTTATTTTTTTTGTATGTTTTTTGTCTAATACCTTTCTGCCTTCTGCAAGTGTTGCTGGATTTATCCCCTGCAGAGGGACTTCACAGCGAAACCTCTGCACCCGACCTCTATGGTAGTTGCTGAATAAGCTCTCATATTTTTCTTTCTTCCTTTCATAAGCCTCCTCAATATTCTCCTCCCAAGGCACAGTGAGATCCAACATAACTGTCATGCCTGAGAGTGCTTTTGGCAACATGCTGTGGGATCTTATCTTACCTTCCAAGGTCCACCATCAGCTACCAGTCCCGAGCTGTGTATAAAAGCCCTGTTGCTGCTTTAGATGTTTTACTTCTCTTCTCTCCAGCCTTGATGAAGCTGTTTGTTGGTTTTGCTAGATTCTCTTTCTGGCTGCAGATTTCCTCTGTTATGGTCTTGAGCACCTGGTCGTGCCGCCAACGATACCTTCCTTCACCCAGTGCCCTTGGGCAACAGCTCAGAATGTGCTCAAGGGTCCCCTTCCTTGGGCAAAGTGGGTACTGTGGTGAATCCACCTGGTTCCATTGGTGCATATTTGATGGACTTGGAATGACATGTAGACGGCCTATACCAGGAAATTGATACAGTATGGTTCAGTCCTCCAGAGGTCAGACTATGTGATCTTTCTCTCCACAACTTGTTCCCATCTCGTCCAGGCACCTTGCTGTCACATCCCCACTGCTCTACTGGACCTCTCCTCTTCAACTGCTGCTCTCACCTCATCCTGGATGAGTTTCTGTCTTTCCTTTCCCTGCGCTTTGCCATAACGGGGCATTATAAAAGTTCTTAGTCCTACTCTTCCCCTGGCCACTGCCCCCACCAGGAGTCCATGGCATAGTCGTGATTCTGACTGATCCACTGCTACCTCTGCTCTCCACTTCCTGTCGGTCTTGACTGCTACCCCCCACCAAAACCCTTCGGGCCCTGTTCACAAAACCTTGAACTCCTCCTCAATGGACTTCATGGGGAGCCTAGGTTTGCAGGTGTTTCCATAAAGGTCAATTCTGCTTAGGATTCTCGGCATCCCCAACCATCTCCTTAGGTAGTGGCTGATCCTCCTCTCTAGGTCAGTGATGGTGGAGACTGAAAACTCATAAATGAGCAGTGGCCACAGGACCCTTGGCAAAATACCATGCTGGTAAATGCATGCCATAAATCTTCCTGGGAGGCCTGTCTTGTCCACCTCCCTCAACCACACATCCAACTCTTCACTTGTGCTCTTGACTGACGTTACATCCTTAAGGTTACTGTTTATACGCTTCCCCAAGCTCTCGACTGGTTTCTCAGAGATTGATGGGATCAGAGTATCTGCAATGGAGAACTGAAATCTGTCCATGACTTGACCTTTATTCAGCACCAAGGAGCAAACAGTGTCACTGATATGGTGCAGCCTGTTATAATGCCAACCTTCAGTCTATGCCAATCTGATTTTGATGATCCTGTTGAGACTCTCAGGCTGAAATAATTGTAATAATCCTGTATCAGGTCTTTCATCCTTGCTGGAATATGATGTTTCTTCATAGTCTTCTGGACAAGCTTGTTGACCATAGAACCATATGCATTGGACAGGTCTAGCCACAGCACCATCAGGTCACCTGTGTTCTCCTTAGTATCAGGGAGAAGCTGTGTGACAATTCCAGTGCGCTCTAAACAAACTGGTACACCAGGAATGCCGTTATCAATGTATTGGTTCCTGAGGAATTCTTTAGGAATCCATACACCTCCTGCAGATCCCCATTGTTGTGCTGTCCTGCCTCTTCTCCAGATGACACAAATTATCTTCCAGAGCCACTGTAGTAACTTGTTTGTAGGAAATGTTTGTAAACTTTATAGGTTGTACCACTTGGTCCTGGTGCCGAACTTGACTTGGCTTTCCTCATCACATCCTAGACCTCCTTCAAGAGAGGCTCTCTCAGGTCTAATTATTTAACAGGCTCTGGTGGTGTAATCACAGCTTTGCATTGCCCTAATTCTTGGTCTCTGGTGGGGTCGCTAACAGCGTTGCTGAGGTACTTGTCAACATCTTCCTTTGGGCAGCTCAGGCATCCACTGCGTTTCTGCCCTAAAAGTTGCTTAGTGAACCTGAAGGGGCTGTTAATGAAGGCAGCCCGCTTCCTAGCTCTCTACATTCTTCTCCTACGATGTTGTTCGGCTCTGCACAAAATTAGGAGCCTCTTTCTGAGAAGAGCTCTAAGTTATGCTAGTGGTACTCATTCCTCCTCCCTTGCAACCATGTGTTGTTTCTTTAAGGCTTTCAATTCCTTCCTGATGATGTGGATTTTAACTGTCCTCTGATTCTTCAAGTATTAACCTTGATTTTACACCCATAACCATAGTTAAACCATGGTATTTGTAAAACCATGTTAACCACAAAATTAACCATGGTTACCACAATATTACTATTGTAAGATCATGGCTACTGGATCAAAATGGAAATTGTATCAAATCCATGGTTTCCATCATGGTTCCAAAACATGGTTACTACACTACAGTCATCGTTATTAAAATGTTACTGTTGTAAAACCATGGTTAATTGTCATAAGGGCTGTGTCAACAACACAAACACAAAAATATTATTGCCATCAAGTGTTTTGACATTTAAAATAAAAATAAAAAATACTAAATAAAAAACAATTGCTAAAGGCCATAACCTTTATAACAGGGAGAGCACCACTCATTTTGCTTTGAAATGTTCCACTCATCACATTTCCCCATCACATGTTCAGAATATTTCAAAATACTCATTTTATTAAGTCACTTATTATTTATTATTATTATTATTATTATTATTATTATTATTATTAATATTCAATTAATGGCAAAATGTAGTTTAATAACAATTAATAACATATTTGTTGTCTGAAAGAATGCTTAAAATCGTACAGAAATAACCTACTCAAACAAAATTACTTTTTTACAAAGTCACTTGTTACATAGAATTCTAATCTGATTTTTGAGATAGAACATTTGTTCTATAGTTTGGTGCTATGGGTTAAATACTTTCAAATAGTAAAAAAAATAAATAAAATGAATTAAAACCACTGATCTATATAACTGGATAGCTCATGACGTCACAACAGTGAAGCTACTGCGCCGCCATCTTGGTATTCCCTAACGTTCTGTATTACTATGGGTCTCAATGGGAAATCGTCTGTTTTGGTGAGTAATTTTTACCTATCCAGTCACATTAAAAACAATGTTTTACGTCTGCATACACTGCATCACAATGCAATCTTCCTAAATATGTAATTCATTATTTATTTTGACTTCAATTTTTTCTCCCACTTATTCTAAATGTGAGCGTGTTATGTTACTCTTTATTGCGGCAGCATTACGTTCAGCGGCGCACGTGTTACCTCAGTAGAAACAAGTTTAAGAAACTGAGGTAAGATATCAGTAGAATTTTTTTTGCAGGCTTTAAAGTTTTTATTCTGAATACATAATTATGTTTTGTAGCTTTTGTTTACGTTGAACGTGCATTGTGGTTATTTTCTTAGGATAAATGAATATTAGCTATGCAGCTAACGTTAACTTAGGAAAATAACCACAATGAATAACAGTATAACTCATCAAGTTAGCTTTTTTGGTCAAGTTGAATATCTAATTGCAGATCAACACCGGTTACATATGATGAATATAATGTGGGCTTGCATTAATTCTCTGTGTGTGATTTGTACTTTTTGCAGTGCACGCCTGAAACCGGACCAGCTCACGGGCATCATTTATAAAGTGATCAATTGGAATAGACGAGGAGCAGGGCTGGACTGGTAATATAGCCTACCGGACATTTTTCCGGTGGACCGACGCACTTTGGAGTCGATCAGGGTGGACTGGCCATCGGGAGAACCGAGCGGGCCGCTGTGTCGGCCGCGATAATCTAAAACGAGCCGCCGCTGAACACTCTCCCACCAACAACTTTTGGGCCAGTTATGTGAAATCCCGGGCCAATTTCTCTTTTCAGTCCAGCTCTGACAAGGAGCACATGGATATTGTTGAAGTTAAACAAGGTGAGTTTGCCATTTGGATTTCAATAAACATCGCACTGAATGTTAGATAAAACTGGAATTGGTTTGCAACAGGAGGAAAAGCTGTATGAGACGACATTGTTAAAACAGCTCTTCAGTAAAGCCAGGCTGACAGAGTAAAAAATATTATCTGTTTTTATTTGCAATGAAGATACTTTTGCAACATGCAATATAAGTCTCATAAAATTACTGTTTCAGATATATATAACATTTAATATTAATAGAAAAGTTGACCCAAATATGTAAATTCTGTCATCATATACTCAACCTCATGTCCTTCCAAATCCATGTGACTTTCTTTTGCAGAACCCCCAAAAATGTATTTTGTATTCCATATAATGAAAGTAAATGGTGAGCAAAATAGCTTGTTTTGGTCACCAACGGCTTTCATTATATGGACAAAAACATTTTTTTAAATGTCATCTTTTGTGTTCCACAGAAAAAGTCATACAGGTTTGGAAGGACATGAGGTTGAGTAAATAGCTGTGCGTAAGGTCTTAAGTTGGGGTATAAAGTTCAAGGCTTCGTAACTACTAGTTAGTTTGCAACTAAGTCGGTGCTTAATTTGGTTGCTCCACCTGTTCTTAAAGTCTTAATTAGTAAGTCGTAAACTCTCCGTAAAGTGATGCGTAGTCGCATAATATGACGTTTACCTGCACTGATCCAATAAGCAGCGTTCATATTTGTACACAGAAGTATTAAAAAGCCGTGAACTTCAATTTGATTTTGTTACGGTTGATGTACAAATCTTGTTTGCTTACGTAACCTTCACTGCGGACGTCACAAGAGCAGCTCTCTTGTGAGACATATTTTGATAATTAAGATATTATTTTAATTAACATTTTATACTTTTATATTTTACTGTCATTCATATGATTTTGAAGCCTGAAAAGGAAATCATACCCTTATTTTATTATATGACTCAAGCTTGTAAAAATTTGTATAAATTAATTAGTGAGTTTGTATTGTAATAAATCATCATATTTATGAAACACCTAAAACAGGCAATTAATTGTCATAATCACAATTATTTGATTGATGCCTGTTATGCAAAACGTGAGATTATTGATGTCATAAAATATCAGTCTGCTTTTTTATTCCATCAGTTACTCCTGCTCTGAGTCTTCCGTAAATATTTAGTTTATACATAGGGTTACGTCGTACTGAAGTTTAATGGTGCAACGCTCAATTATTTAGTAGTGCGGAAATTGTGACTTTGTGCTCATTTACGCCACAACTAGGCTAAGTTTAAACTTTTGTATAGCTGGTGCAACCGGCTCCTGATCTTTATATCAAACTTTTCTTTTTTCTTCTGTTTTGCAGTACAAGCTTGCCCAGAGTTTTCTTAAGCCGTTTGGAGTGTGATGCAGCACATGTTTCCTTGGCAATGAAGTGGAGGCTGATGTTTGTGCAGCTTTCTGCAATGCGCTTTTGAGTATGAAGATGTGATTGTTGTATGGTTCTAGGTTGAACATCTTTGCCTCAAGTTCCTTGAATGCAGAACCACCATGGAGATCCAGAACCTTTGTGGGAACAGAGATGGGCCTTGTGAGTGTGTGCTGTTGAAGAAATCTCTCAGCTGTCTTGCAGACTTTCAGGACGCTGTCTGACGGTCTTATAAATCCACCTCAGGACTTCATGTCGATCAGTGTGTTCATCTTTGGAAGAGCTCTCGACACTGAGTGCTGATAAACAGGTAGTGCACAGAATCATCTTCATAGTTGTTTTAACTGCAAAGCCTGCTATGTGCCCTACCACAGCCTCTTTGAACATGGACAAGCTGGGACGACATACAGTGATGTTTTTCTCTGTGTCTTCTGTTTCAGGCTGAACGTCACTGCCTGAAATGCCAGCATATCAGAAGATGTTGCCTCCAGTGTCACTGTGCTATCCGGTGGAGAACTGTTGCCACTAGCTCTGATGGCATGTCTTGCTACCATTCTTTTGAAAGCTGAATAATGTGGGATTGTTGTTAAATCCAGTAGCAGATTTGTTCCCACATATCTGCACATTTTTATTGTATTGTTCAGTTTAAGTCAATTTTTGTGTGTACTTGGAAGCTTTTGTTATTGAACAAGTAAATATGTATGATTTCCTTGTGTGCGTATGTCAATAAACCTATTTCTAATTATGATTTAAAAGATCAGGGGATTGTTGAAATAATTAAATTCTCACAAGCTGGTACGTACATATTCCAGAAATGAATGCAAATGGTTAATTTCATTAAGTAAATGTAAATTAATTTATGTGTGTGTGTGTATATATATATATATATATATATATACACACACACACATACTGTATATGAACTTGTGTGTGACGTTTTTATATTTGATTCTTCTGGATTTATTCTGAAGAGGTACTAAATGTTGCTGTGCATGCCCCCCCCCAAATTAGTTCACATTTACTATATAATCTAGTCAAAAATGTTAATAATGTTGGCAAATTATGCAGTTGTATAATTTGTCAACATTATGAACAATGAGCATCAACAGATTTAAACTATGAAGGCAGAGAAACATTTCATCCTGTAACAATCTGCAGATGGATAACTTTGCTTTAAAAAGGGGTATACACTATACACTTTAGTGTTGTATTTTTACTGTTGATTATTCAAGATTATGATCGTTATGGACACTCTACATGGGGATAACGACTAATGTGTGCTTAATATGTACATAGTCATAAATTACAATCTGAGGGCACTTTAGCCGCATCCTTAAGTGAGTGTTGTTTCGCGGTTAAACGCTGCACTTGACGCGATGCCCTCTGTCGGTAGGGAATAGTAAGATGGCCGCCAGAGCACTTCCGGTAGCTTCACCTACTGCTGGCAGTTTAGAATTCTATGAGCAATCCAGTTATATATATAGATCAGTGATTAAAACATAAAAAATGGCAGTGGCGTTTCCACAAACCAACTGCATGGGCGCAAGAGAACTTTCTGTTTTTTGCAGCAGCAGCTCCACGCGACTGTAGAGGAAGAGATTCCGTATCAGCCAATCAGAAGAGCGAACAATGGTAGCGAGGAGCAACTGATACATTTACACACAAACAACATACGCACATGAATGGAGCCATAAAGGATGAATTTGGGGTGAGCGAATGATTTGAATAAGTAACGTGCCCTTTTTGTGTTATTACTGTAATGTGAATCATTGAGCTCTTATCACATACTGTTCGATCCTACGCTAGTGTTTAGTCTGATATGGTAACATGATAAAATTTGTGCATAAAAACACTATTGTATTGTGATAATGTGCGTTGACTTCCAACTCATCTGAAGCATTTACTCGAAACTTATTTGTGGATTTTTATTGTTGATTTGCCATTAAATGGTACATGATACTGTTGCAATACTAAGGTACAGTGCTTGACAGATGGTATTAGCATTGCAATCAGTTGACTATGATTACCATATTTTAATGCGTTGGTATTTACATGCTACTCCAAAGCACTATATTTATGTACTCGAATGTACTTAAAAATACGATGGTATTACATGCTACTTGAATTAATTTTTAAAAATACCATGGTAGTTAGGCTATATATATATATATATATATATATATATATATATATATATATATATATATATATATACTCCAATGTACTAAATAATATATCATGGTATTTACGTTTCTGTAATGTTGGATCTAAAATACCATGGTTTTTAACAACCCCAATTCTGAAAAAGTTGGGACAGTATGGAAAATGCTTAGAAAAACTGTGATTGTAAATTCAATACACCCTGTGCTTTATTGAAAGCACTACAACTACACATTATATGATGTTGTACCTTGTGAATTTTATTAATATATATATTGAAAGTTATTTGGTTCTTTAAATTAAGCTTAACATTAGCAAATCAGAAACAAATACAAAGACACAGTATGTACTGGCATGTATTCAGGTCAGTATTAGGACAAAAATGGCAAAAAAAAAGAAACTGCTTTCTCTAGAAACTCATCAGTCAATCATTGTTTTGAGGAATGAAGGCTATACAATGCTTGATATTGCCATAAAACTGAAGATTTCATAAAAAGGTGTACACTGTAGTCTTCAAAGGACAACTGGCTCTAACAAGGACAGAAAGAGATGTGGAAGGCCAGATGTACAGCTAAACAAGAGGATAAGTACATCACAGTATTTAGTTTGAGAAATAGACACTTCACATGTCTTCAGCTGACAGCTTCATTAAATTCTACCCGCTCAACACCAGTTTCATGTACAACAGTAAAGAGAAGACTCTGGGGTGCAGGCCTTATGGGAAGAATTGCAAAGAAAAAGGCACTTTTGAAACAGAAAAACAAAAAGAAAAGGTTAGAGTGGGTAAAGAAACACAGACATTGGACAACAGATAATTGGAAAAGAGTGTTACGGATCTTAACCCCATTGAGCTTTTGTGGGATCAGCTAGACTGTAATGTGCATGAGAAGTGCCCAACAAGACAGTCACATCTATGGCAAGTGCTACAGGAAGTCTGGACAAACTGACAGCAAGAATGCCAAGGATCTGCAAAGCTGTCATTGCGGCATGTGGATGATTTTGAACTCTTTGAAGTAGTTTAAGAAGTTCTGAAAATTATTTTCAAATTGTAATAGTAATTTTTTACATTATTAATGTCCTGACTATACATTGTGATTAGTTGAATACCACTTTGATTAATAAAAGTACCAATTTCTTTCCATTAGATCAAAATCTGTACATTCTTCCAAACTTTTGGCTGGCAGTGTATATATTTCAAATCAGATGATTGCAACCCACTCTAAAACAAGTTTGGACAGTCGAGTGTTAACCACTTTGAAAAAATTACACTTATTAAGCATTTTTGCACTGAAGACACAAGTTTCAGCTGGAGACAGGTCAGGACTGCAGGCAGGTAATTCTAGCACTTACTCTATCTGCTTATGCAGATATGCACTTATAATCTGGGCAGTATATGGTTTGACTTTGTCTTGCTGGAAAATGCAGGGACATCCCTGGAAAACATGGCGTCTGGATGGCGGTATAATGTAAGTTGCTCCATAATTTTGTACAGACATTTTCTGCATTAATGGTTTCCTCACAGATGTTTAAGTTACCCATGTACAATTGCACAGCTGAAGACCTGCATAATGGATGAATGGGGTAAAATTCTGCATGCCAAATTTCACAAACTTGAGTCTTCCGTACCTGAACGTTTAATAAATGTTATTAGAAGAAATGGTGATATTGCACAGTGGGAAACACTTGACTGTCTCAACTGGTTCTGGAGTGTGTTACAATAATCTGGTTTTAAATTAGTGTATATTTAAAAAAAACAACAATAATTAAATTCACAAGGTAGAACATAAAATAATGTGTTGTTGTAGTACTTAAAAAAAAAATCACAGGGTGAATAGAATTTACAAATTACTGCTTTTAGTTTTAATTAGCAATTTCCATACTGTCCCAACTTTTTTGGAATTGGGGTTGTACATCCACCACCAATTTTCTTTAAAAAATACCATGGTATTTACATCCTACTCTAATAGTGGTTGAAATGGTATTTGCATTCTACTCCAATGTTGGTCAGAAAACACCATGGTATTTACATGCATCTTCAATGTACTTTAAAAAAAAATACCATGATATTTACATGCTATTCAGATGTTGGTTAAAATAATACTATGGTATTTACTAGGCATGGGCTTTTTCTAGTAATTTTGTAGTAGAGTACTCTAACCCACAAGAAACGAGTAGGCCACATTTCTCGTACATTAAAATGCTTGTGCAAAATAACATGTATGACATGTAGTACGTGAATCTTACATTGAATTTTATTCAGGAATGTTACCAAGAACTGTTTCAAAATAAGATAACTTAAACAAACTATGCTTTTCTTTTTGGGGAAAAAAAGAGAACAATATGCATAAAAAAGGGAATAAAATAAAATAACAGTAAAAAAACATTTGCACTCACTGGAGCTTACAACAGAAACGAATACTGACAGCATGAGGGTAATGCACATATATAAACTCTGAGTCTACATAAAGGCTATCACATGTTATTATTCAGAAATCAAGTGGTGAAAGTTGCTTTTTATTAAATACGCTGGGCCAAAATCTAACTGTCCGCCCTCCCTTATCCCTAAAGCTACACCCAACCCTAACCAATTGGTCCCTACCCCAAAAGCCCATCCCTACACCTGCTGCTAAACATACAAGGATATTAGGGAGTCAAAATTCAACACTACACCAGTGTTCAGATTCAGAGATTTAACACACATACATGCATACTGGTCTTATCAGCTCCCGAGTTCGTTTTCGCATTTTCTTTCCACCAATAAAAGCAGATCTTCATCTGAAGGTTTGCATCACTCCCAACAAGAACCAAATACAAGTACAGTTGAATAAGAATCAAAATATAACTGGCATTACCACACTTTGCTTTTAAAAACACAAGACTCCATGATATCTTCTCTCATCCAACACCTCGATGACACTTATCCACAGTGCCCCAGTGGTTACTGTGAGATTTGGTGAAAAATGAAGTAGGAAATTCAGCGCTCTACTCACAGCAGGCAAATGCATAAAGTAAAATTAATTAGTGATATTTGAGTAAAGTTTTTAATACTCTAGTAAATGGTGCAGAACAATTACTTGATTATTCGTGCACACCCCTATTATTTACATACTACTCTAATCTACTTCAAATAAACTGCATGGTATTTACAGCACATGCTACTTCAACATACATCATAAAATACTTTTGCATTAACATGCTACTTTAATGTCCTTCAATGGTATTACCATGGTACTTGTTAGTGTGTTCACTGAGGAATACTGGTTTGTTTTTCAGTGATGGTCTACTGTTTGAGCTGGAGAATGGAAAGCCCAGGCTTGTGTTGGGTAAATACTGTAAGAACAGAATTGATAATGTATTACATCAAGATGCAATTTTATGATATAATGGTATGTCTCACTACTATCTTACTACATACTCAAAAATATGTACTTCCCCATCAAGACCAAACTACTATAGTTTGTGCAATGTATAATGAGCACAGTATGGACTACCTAGATGATCACCTTCTTGATCCTTTATTTGATCAAACTGCCAAAAGTTATGACATTTTACACAAAACTGGATGCCACTCACTGAATAAATAAATTGCAGTATAATTGCTGTCAGGTGACAAAAATGCAGAATACTATGATTTGACATGTTTATTGTGGCATATTGCACACTGTTTTGCTTAATAGATAAAAAAAAAAATGTAATACCCTTTTTTTTAATGGCCAATTCCCACTACTTAGTAGGTCCTCGTGTTTGCGCAGTTACTCACCTCAATCCGGGTGGTGGAGGACAAGTCTCAGTTGCCTCCGCTTCTGAGAATGCCAATCCGTGCATTTTATCTCATGGCTCATTGTGCATGACACCACGGATATTACCCTCCACGATCCACACACAACTAGCCATGATCCCCTTTGAGAGCGAGAACCACTAATCGCAACCACGAGGAGATTACTCCATGTGACTCTACCCTCCCTAGCAACCGGGCCAATTTGGTTGCTTAAGAGACCTGGCTGATGTCACTCAGCACACCCTGGATTCGAACTCGTGACTCCAGGGGTTGTAGTCATAATAGATTTTTTTTTAATAAAAGTGGGCAGCACAGTGTACACTGTGTGCAGTAAGCAGTACACTGATACCCGATTCTAAATGTAGAGTTTTTAGAGTGTCTATAATTTGGCTGAATGATCTCAAATGATTTCATCTGATACAGGTGCTGTATCAAAGTCCTCTAAAAAGGTTTCTTGTCAGGTAAGTGAACATTTGTGCAAAAGAATTTCATCAGCTGTATTGAACAAAAAGTTTGTATAAACATGTTTAAATCTGCCATTCAGATTCTAGGTCAGTTGGTTCTCAATTGGTTGGTTGTGACCGAAAAATGGGTGGCAGGCAGGCCACCTATTTTTTTTTTTTGAGGGGGCACCAAGGTCAGCGACCGCAACCCTGGTATAAATCACAGAACACAGTATCAACTTTTTATTATAACAATTACATTTACAACTGTTTGTCAATAAATGTGTATCAGTAATGGTTGCAATCACCTTTTTGTGCAGGGATATTGCATACAAGACATGACACGTGGCACAAATGGCACCAGCACATGACATTTGATATTGCTAAACAGGAGATGCCAGCCCATATATGAAATGAAAAAATAATGTGTTGGATTTACTTGTGTACTTCACGCTTTTAAGTAAATTCAATTTATCATTTTATGTCAGCACAATTAGAAAACCTTTGTTAGATATTCATAAATGTACCAGCTCATTAAACTTGGATTGATCAGGATCCAAGTTGACCACTAATAGAACACTGATAACCCTAATGGTGACTGTAAAGGGATTAATGGAAAGGAGGCGGCGAGAACCGGCTTGACAATATAAATAATAGTTTTAATATTAACAAAAAGTCAAACACACAAAGGTGTTGGACAGCTGTCCGTAAATCTCTCTCTCTCTTGCACTGCAGCATTCCAGTCGGCCTTTATCCCTCTCTGAGGCTTGTTTAGCCTGATTAGGGGTCGGGTGTGCAGAATCACGACCCGGCACCGCCCTCCGCCCTGTTACTTTGTTCTCTCAGGCCGGACTCCAGACTCCAGCCAGGTCTCCTAAGCAACCAAATTTGCCCGGTTGCTAGGGATGGTAGAGTCACATGGGGTAACCTCCTCATGGTCGCGATTAAGTGGTTCTCGCTCTCAATGGGACACATGGTAAGTTGTGCATGGATCGTGGATTTAGCATGAGACTCCACATGATGTGAGTCTCTGCGACGTCATGCACAGCGAGCTATGTGATAAAATGCACAAATTGACAGTCACAGAAGCGGAGGCAACTCAGACTTGTCCTCTGCCACCCGGATATAGGTGAGTTACCGCACCACCACGAGTACCTACTAAAGTAGTGGTAATTTGGCATTTCGACATTGGGAGAAAATGGGATAAAAAATAAATAAATAAAAAGTGTTAGTTCACCCATAAGTGAAAATGCTCTCATTTACTTACACTCATGCCATCCCAGATGTGTATGGCTTTCTTTCTTCTGCAGAATACAAATGAAGATTGTTAGAAGAATATTTCAGCTCCTTTGGTCCATACAATACAAATGAATGTGTGCCAAGATTTTGAAACTCAGCTCAGCAAGTAAAGATGCTGATTACCACACCTGGAGTTGCAAGTTCGAATCCAGGGCATGCTGAGTGACTCCAGTAAGGCTTCCTAAACAACCAATTGGCCCGGTTGCTAGAGTGGGTACATTGGGTTAACCTCCTCGTGGTCGCTATAATGTGGTTTTTGCTCTCAGTGGGGCACGTGGTGAGTTGTGGGCAAAACTAAGGCAGTCAAATCTACTGTATAAATAAAAGGCAATTTAAAAGTACCAAAAGTAAATGAAGGTGTACAAAAAAAATAAATAAATGTAATTTTAATGTGACACACATCAAAAAGGGAAAAAAAAGGTTTATATTCTAGTTTTAATACAAATCAACCCATGGGAAATAAAATAAAAGGCATGAAACATGAATGAAACAACACGAACATCGCATAATACAATACTTGTCCCAGTGTGTATGCATTTACTTATGCAGATCATGCAATATTAATAAATCTCATGTTTTGTTACATTTGTTACAGATGTTTCAATAAACAGTTTGGGTATTTTGTTGGGTTGTCTTACCACATGATGTCCAATGTGAAATCTGGGTCCTAAAGCAAAACCAATTGAGAACCACTGATTTAAACATTAAACATTTTTGTTATTCTTGCATGTGTGGTTAACTAATGTTCTTGTCAATTATGACAGGTCCCTTCAAGGAAAACAACACAAAAACTCATCAGCTCTAAACTTGGTCCTGCTCAACAAGATAAACCCGAACAGGACAAAAAGTGCAAAGACACGGCAGCAATCGGTTCTGTAGGGCAGAACATTACACATGAACCCAGAAAGAGCAAAGCCAAGGGCCGGTCAGACAGCATATCCAGTGGTGCCTTGAGTGTCCCATCAGAGACAAACAGGAACCATTCCAGCACGAAAGAGAGTTTAGTGTGTTTAACACAAGAGCAGTTTCAACAGATACTGAACAGCATTAACACATCCACTGCACATGTACAACGTGAGCCAAACACACAAACACACACAGGTGAGCTAATTCAGTACAAGAATTCATGAGCTACAAATATAAATGACAAATGCTTCATAATTTTTTTTTTTACTTGTTTAACAGAGGCTGCAATCAGCTCAGAGGAAAACTACCCTGCAATCACATCAGCTGAAGAGTTACTCTTCGATGACAATCACACACACAGAGTGTCACAAGTCAAGAGAGAGATACAGTAAAATAATTATGCTTTTTAATGTATTTCTGTATGAAGATCTGCTACAGTGAGTCTAACAAGTCTTTGGGCACTGAAGTCAAAATGAAAATGTTATTGCATTAGACACAACATATCAAAGCAAATGTAATTTATGTTAAAGCATTATAGTGCAATCTCACTTTTCAGGCAAAACATGCGAATGTTAAGACACAAACAGGGTCCCTTAGTCAATATGTTAACCATGATATTCATTGTAAACCTTCATATAAACCAGCACCATGTCATCAGAATTTTTTCTTAAAGGAATAGTTCACCCAAAAATAAAAATGATCTCATAATTTACTCATGCCATTCCAGATGTGTATGACTTTCTTTCATCTGCTGAACTCAAATTAAGATTTTCAGAAGAATATTTCAGCTCTGTAGGTCCATGCAAAGCAAGTGAATGTGTGCCAACTTTTTTAAGCTCAGAAAAACACATATTGCCATCATATAAGTAATCAATATGACTCCAGTGGATTATTTAATGTCTTCTGAAGTGAAACACTAGATGTGTGTAAGAAATAGAACATTTTAAGTAAAAAAAATATTTATATCCGGCCAGCTTGAGGTTTATTTGTTGACAAGGCACAAGCGCATAAGCCTCCTCTGCATAGATATTCATACGTAGATCCCTTATTAGCTGCTGTTTCTATGGACCACAATACTGTTTCCACACAAAAGGAGTGTATGCAGTGGTCTAAGCAAGGAGCTCGGTCTGAGGCATCTCCACTCACTCAGTTGCATCCGATTCAAACAGCACTCCTTGTTGACCGTTCCAAGATGGCGCCACAGTTGACTATCCAAACCAGCCGTATGATTCTCTATGCTCCTCTGTTGTAAACAACACTGCACTTCCATTTTTTTGTTTTTCATGCGTCAGTTCTCGTGTGAACTTGCCAACGTGCTTGACCTTGACTCTCGTGAATATTTTGTGAAAAAAGTGTTAAATATTGATCTATTTCATACACCTAGCATTTTGCTCCAGAAGACATTAATAAATCCATTGGTGCCATATGAATTCATTTTATGATGGTTCAGGAGCTTCTTTCTCTTGCATTTTATGGACCTACAGAGTTTAAATATTCTTCTAAAAACCTTCATTTGTGTTCTGAAGAAGAAAGTAAGTCATACACATCTGGCATAGCATGAGGATGAGTAAATGATGAGAGAATTTTCAGTTTTGGGTGAACCATTCCTTTAATAGTTGCAATTACATCTTTTGTATTCTGCAAGCCAGATTAATGGCTTTGTCATCTTGAACGGAACACCTCAAGTCAAGTGGTTTTTATTTGTTGTTTCAACCATTTACAGTTAGTACAGTACACAGCAAAACGAGACGACGTTCCTCCAGGACCATGGTGCTGCATAAAAACAACATAGGACAAACAAAGAACCACATGAGACTACACAACTAAATAAAATACCTATATAAAGTGCACGTGCAAACATGTGCAAAAAATACGAGACAGTACAAGAAATTTCTAACAATGAACAGGACAATAGGCACAGTGAGAGACAGTGCAGCGCCAACCAGTACACAGTAGTGCAAAAAGATGACAGTTTCTAAAAACGTAAACATAACATACTATGAGATAGTTTTCTATGCACATAGCAGTTATTGAGGTAGCAGGCAGTTATAAAGTGACAGCAATTAAAGTGCAACTCGGGACATGTGTGTCAAACCAGTCTCTGAGTATTGAGGAGTCTGATGGCTTGGGGAAAAAGCTGTTACACAGTCTGGCCGTGAGGGCCCGAATGCTTCGGTACCTATTGCCAGACGGCAGGAGGGTAAAGAGTTTGTGTGAGGGGTGTGTGGGGTCATCCACAATGCTGGTTGCTTTGCGGATACAGTGTTTTTTGTAAATGTCTTTGATGGAGGGAAGAGAGACCCCGATAATCTTCTCGGCTGTCCTCACTATCCTCTGCAGGGCTTTGCGGTCCGAAACGGTGCAAGTCCCAAACCAGGCAGTGATGCAGCTGCTCAGAATGCTTCTAATAGTCCCTCTATAGAATGTAGTGAGGATGGGGGGTGAGAGATGTGCTTTCCTCAGCCTTCGAAGAAAGTAGAGACGCTGCTGGGCTTTCTTGGTGATAGAGCTGGTGTTGAGGGACCAGGTGAGGTTCTCCGCCAGGTGAACACCAAGGAATTTGGTGCTCTTGACGATCTCCACAGAGGAGCCGTCGATGTTCAGTGGAGAGCGGTCACTCTGTGCTCTGCTAAAGTCAACAACCATCTCTTTTGTTTTGTCCACATTCAGAGACAGGTTGTTGGCTCTACACCAGTCCGTTAGCCGCTGCACCTCCTCTGTGTATGCTGACTCGTCATTCTTGCTGATGAGACCCACCATGGTCATGTCTGCGAACTTGACGATGTTGTTCGAGCTGTGCATTGCTGCATTGTGCACTGGTCTGCACATCCTCTGAGCACTCTGCCAGGAATGTTGTCTGGTCCAGCAGCCTTCCGTGGGTTGACTCTACATAGAGTTTTCCTCACATCCGCCGTGGTAAGACAGAGCACCTGGTCGTTGGGAGGAGGGGTGGTCTTCCTCGCCACCACGTCGTTCTGCTCTTCAAACCGAGCATAGATGTTCAGCGCATCTGGAAGGGAAGCATATTTGTCACAGGCAACTGATGTTGTCCTGTAGTTGGTGATGGCCTGGATGCCCTGCCACATGCGGCACGTGTCACCGCTGTCCTGGAAGTGACTGTGGATTCTCTGGGCGTGTGCGCGCTTTGCCTCTCTGATTGCGCAGGACAGTTTGGCCCTAGCTGTTCTTGGGGCTGCCTTATCGCCTGCTCTGAAGGCAGAGTCTTGGGTCCTCAGCAGCGTGCGCACCTCCGCAGTCATCCATGGCTTCTGGTTGGAGCGTGTGGTGATGGTCTTGGAGAAAGTGACATCATCAATGCACTTGCTGATGTAGCTGGTCACTGATGCTGTGTATTCCTCCAAGTTGGTAGAATTGCCATATGTTGCAGCCTCCCTGAACATGTGCCAATCAGTACACTCAAAACAGTCCTGAAGAGCAAAGATGGCTCCTGCTGGGCAGGTTTTCACCTGCTTCTGAAGTGGTTTTGTGCATCTGACGAGCGGTCTGTATGCTGGAATTAACATAACAGAGATGTGGTCTGAGTAGCCGAGGTGGGGGCGGGGCTCCGCCCGGTACTGAACAACTAGTGGATTATTTTATTCTCGCTGTTGTGCTTCCGATGATTTCTGTATAATTAACAATTCCATGTATTGCATATGTGTGTCTTCTAGAAAAGAATCCTACCAGAGCATTTTGCCTTTCATCTTTTTCAAGATAACATTTGAAAAAGTTTTCCTCTGTGTGAGCCCTCTTTATGATGTGCACAAGCACTGTTTGATCTGCCTAGGTCAGGCCCAAGTGGAAGCGTCGCTTGTTGAGACCAATTGTGATCATTGTGAGCACTAAAACTCAAGACAAAGCTTGCTTTCTTTCTCAAAGCCGACGCTGGTTCCCTCGACTCCTGACATCTGACCTCTGCAGCTCCAGAGGGACCACATGAGGAAAGGAAGAGAGGACGAGATGTAGACAGTGGAGAGTTTGAGGAGGATTTGTCACCACCATTGCGGCTCTCCCTTCCCACATTTAAAGCGGCTTCACCTGTTTAGTTCTCCCATAACAATCTGCAGCCCATTATTGGATGCATGGTGTGATTATGTTCAGTGGAGATGGTAAAGAGATGTTAAATTTAAGCTTTGATGGCCCATGACTGATGTGCCAGAGCATTCTCAACTTGATAAATGTTTTTTACCGACTGAGTCCTGTCACCTGGTGCCATTCTTTCCCAAGCTTATGAACAGCTGGTTAAGATATGGCGCTCTCCCTACTCAGCGAGAGTGTATGTCTCCAGTGCAACGGCCATTTCATCACTTGGTTGAGCCACACAGAGGGGCTATTCATCATTGGTAGATAAGGCTTACACTGTGGAGGGCCAGGCTGGTTTGGCAGTGTTTGCACCATGGTGGTGTTGCAAGCCTACCAGTGAGACCTGTTAAAGGACATGAATGAAAGCAGCCCGGACCAAGGGTCCTTCAAAGCGCTGCACTGACCTATGGATCTTATGCTCAAGATTACTACCCAGGCTGTTGGCAGGTCTATGGTGATATGGTGTCCATTGAGCTTGTCAGAGATGCGTGACAAGGCCTTTTTACTCCAAAGCCCAGCAATCATGCCCAAGAGTCCCTGTGCCCACTAGCCTGTTACGCATATGTGTGCCATGGCCTTTTGGCCATCTCCAGCTGGATGAGCACAGTAGAGCACGGCTATGTGCTTCAGTTTACTAGGTGGCTGCCTAACATCAATGGCATTCTGGCCTCCATAGTGACGATGCGGAATATGCCTATTTTACATTCAGAGGTACAATGTCTCCTCAGCACAGATGCGGTAGAGAGCGTTCCTGCGTGCAGCTCACAGAAAGGCTTCTACAGACATTATTTTGTGGTCACCACAGTCCTTCTTGGTGACCTTGGTGCAGACACTTAGTAAGTTCAAGTTGGTTACTCCAAAAAAGATTTTGTCTCATGTCTGTCCATTCGACTGGTTTGTGTCAATAGAACTGAATGACACATACTTTCAAGTACAGATAGTCCTTCACCACTGGCCTTTCTTGAGATTAACTTTAGAGGAGACAGCATACCAGTTCAAAGTCCTGCCCTTCTGCCTATCACTGGCTCCTCACACTTACCAAAGGTGTCGATATGGTTCTAGCTCTGCTTTGGTTGAGCGGCATCCATGTGTTGAACTACTTTGATTGGCTGCTATATCTCATGCATTTGGGCCTTTAAGTCAATAGATTAAAGAGATTGCTGGTGCCCAGTCATCAGATGTCCTCCTTAGTAATGAAACTTGACTCAGTGACCATGTCTATGACCATTCTGTCTAATCTCCAATGCTTTATGAGGGTTAAGCATGTGGTAGCCTTACCGCTGCAAAAGTTCCAGCGAATATTGGGGTTGAAGGTGCCGCCACCCCTCTGGATTCTTTAGAGGTGAGGCTTCTCCAGCGGGTCTCGTCATGTGGTGACATAATCACTAACATCTCTTTTTGTTATTAAATGTTTTTTTATTGATTCTTGTATAAAACAAAGCTGAATAAGCTAAATATATATAAACATAATCAACTTAAACCCCCATTATTTTCCCTCCCCAACCCCACCCTGTCCCTCAACAAACATCCCTTTGGTCAAAGCCTAAATTACACAATGTACACATATCCAAATTACTACCACAATTTTGTCTCTCTCTACGTGATCCTCACTAAGAGCCTTCCAGATAGGACAAATACCTGTCCCACTTCTTACCATACACGTCAAGCTGCTTATATGGCATATTTTCAAATGCCGCAACCCTGCCCACATTTGTGAACCATTCTTGAAATGAGGGAGCACTAGTTGACTTCAATCCTCTAAGAATTATCTGTCTGCCAAACATTACACTAGTTTGGACCCAGCTTTTTTTTATATTTGTCACCTACTTTAATAACTGCCCCATAACACAATATACATAGTCTGGGGCAGAACTAAATTTGAGTTTCTAAAACCTTGCAGATAAAATTGTGGACTATTACAAATAATTATTGAATCTTAGTGCAAACCCACAGAGCATGGGCTATGTCTCTTTCCTCCAACTGAAATCGCCAGCAGGTAGGTGTGTCTTTAAACCAAGCCTAAACAATCTAGAGGGAGTCCAATAGAAATGATGCAAAATCTTAAACTGAATAAGGCATACCCTTGCATCCCTAGACATAGTTTTAACATATTTTTTCATTCTTTCCTACTCCCCATCCTCCAATAACAAGTTCAAATCTCTTAAGAGCTGTTAAGGCTCCATCACCCAGACTCTGAATCAATGAGGAATAATACAGTGATGCTTCATGCTCCTTTCCAAAGTCTGAGCGCATCATACAGAGTTTACATAAACCGTAGCCAAATGCATTTAAATTCAGTTTTCATTCAGCTGTCACTCATCAGCTAAATTCACAATTCCTGACATTTAATTGTAAAAAACATTCCTTGTCTTAGGTCAGTTAGGATCACTACTTTATTTTAAGAATGTGAAATGTCCGAATCCAGGGCGTGTTGAGTGACTCCAGCTAGGTCTAAGCAGCCAAATTGGCCTGGTTGCTAGGGAGGGTAGAGTCACATGGGGTAACGTCCTCTAATGTGGTTCTCGCTCTCGGAGGGGCACGTGGTGAGTTGTGCATGGATGCCGCGGAGAGTAGTGTGAAACCTCAACACGTGCTATGTCTCCGCGGTAACGTGCTCAACAAGTCACGTGTCTCAGATTTGGAAGCAGCTGAGATTCATCATCTGACACCCGGATTGAGGCGAGTCATGACCCCACCATGAGGACTTAGAGGGCATTGGGTATTGGGCATTCCAAAATGGGAAAAAATGAAAGAAAAGAAATGTAAATGTCAGAATAATAGAATTATTTATTTCAGCTTTTATTGATTTCATCACATTCCCAGGTCAGAAGTTTAAATAAACTTTGTTAGTATTTGGTAGCATTGCTTTTAAATTGGGTCAAATGTTTTGAGTTACCTTGCACAAACTTTTCACAATAAGTTGCTGTAATTTTGACGCATTCATCCAGAAAGAACTGATGTAACTGAGTCAGGTTTGTAGGCTTCCTTGCTCGCACATACTTTTTCAGTTCTGCCCACAGATTTTCGGTCGGATTGAGGTCAGTGCTTTGTGATGGCCACTCCAATACCTTGACTTCGTTGTCCTTTAGCCATTTTGCCACAACTTTAGAGGTATGCTTGTGGTCATTGTCCATTTTGAAGACCCATTTGCGACCAAGCTTTAACTTCCTGGCTGATGTTTTGAGATGTTGCTTCAATATATACACATAATTTTCCTTACTCATGATGCCATCTATTTTTGTGAAGTGCACCAGTCCCTCCTGCAGCAAAGCACCCCCACATGCCACCCCCATGCTTCATGGTTGGGATGGTGTTCTTTGGCTTGCAAGCCTAACCCTTTTTCCTCCAAACATAATGATGGTCATTATGGCCAAACAGTTAAATTTTTGTTTCATTAGACCAGAGGAGGGCGGCACTGTGGTGCAGCGGTTAGCACTGTCGCCTCACAGCAAGAAGGTCGTGGGTTCAAACCCTGGTTGCCCCGGCCTTTCTGTGTGGAGTTTGCATGTTCTCCCCGTGTCTGCGTGGGTTCTCTCCGGGTACTCCGGCTTCCTCCCACCATCCAAAAGACATGCAGGCTAGGTTAAATGGTGTCTCCAAAAAAATTGCCCTAGGTGTGGATGTGGATGTGGATGTGGAGGTGGAGGTGGAGGTGGAGGTGGAGGTGAGTGTGAGTGTATGTCTGTCTATGTGTGGCCCTGCGATGGACTGGCGACCTGTCCAGGGTGTCCCCTGCCTTTCGCCCAATGTTAGCTGGGATAGGCTCCAGCCCCCCGCGACCCTGTACACAGGATAAGCGGTTGACGATGGATGGATGGATGGATAGACCAGAGGACATTTCTGTACTATTGTTAGTACAGATGAACGTAGTACCTTCACATGTTTGGAAATTGCTCCCAAAGTTGAACCAGACATGTGGAGGTCCACATTTTTTTTTTTTCTGAGGTCTTGGCTGATTTCTTTTGATTATCCCATGATGTCAAGAAAGAGGCACTGAATTTGAAGGTAGGCCTTAAAATACAACACAGGTACACCTCCAAATCAGTATGCCTACTATCAGAAGCTAATTGTCAAAAGGCTTGACATCATATTCTGGAATTTTCCAAGCTGCTTAAAGGCACAGTTAACTTAGTGTATTTAAAGTTCTGACCCACTGAAATTGTGATATAGTCAATTAAAAGTGAAACAATCTGTCTGTAAACAATTGTTGGAAAAATTACTTGTGTCATGCATGTCTATGCTATGTCGATCAAATTTGGAATAAGCCCCTCCAAAAACTGCACCATATCTTGACCTTCCTTTCCCTCCAGGATTACAACTAAAACAAAATTATTATGTCTGCTCCAATTTTCCATATCCTCTTGTTTTCCCACGCCCATTCCACATCAGCCTTGGAAGCTGTCGGGTTAGATTGTAGCTATCTTTCTGCCGACTCCAGAAACTCGACCCATATTTCAACATCATCCATTCTTTTGATCGGGGTGGAAAGTTTTGCCTCCATAGAATTGATTGCTTCACGTATTTCTGCGAGGCCCTCCATGTCGGTTGAGCTTATCGTTAGTGGTTTTCAAGATATTGTTACAAACTCACTTTAAAGTACTGATGGAATTTAGGGAGCACTGTCTTGAGATTTTCATGGTTGAAATCTCCAGCGACAATAAACATTCCGTCAGGGTGAGCGTTCTGCAGTTCGCTCATAGCCCCATACAGTTCACAGAGCGCTTACTTTGCTCTGGGGGAATGTAAACTCCGGTTATAATAACAGTGGTGAATTCCCGTGGTAAATAAAAAGGTCTGCATCTAACAGTCACAAGCTCCACCAGCGATGAGCAGTAACTAGAGACTAGCATAGAGTTATTGCACCATTCCGTGTTGATGTAAACACACCGGCCACCACCGCGAGTCTTACCGCACAGAACTGCATTTTTGTCGGCACGAAACGAGGCGAGCCCGTCTAGCTGAATGGCGGCATCCGGAACTCTGTCGCTGAGCCACGTCTCCGTGAAAACAAAGACGCAGCAGTCTCTAAGCTCATGCTGCATAGTCTGCTGGAGTCGGATGTAGTCCAGTTTATTGTCCAGGGAGCAAACGTTTGAGAGCAGGATAGAAGGGAGAGCCAGCCGGCTAGGGTTTGTTTTTAGCCTAGCATGGACCCCCGCCCTCTTGCCTTGCTTTTGCTTCCTCGCACACTGCTTACGACATCCCCTCCCCCGGGCACCGGCGTCAGGCGACGCCGAGGACTAGAGGCCTGGTCTCCGCAGCAAGCAGAGTTTGCGTAGCAACTCCTGCAGATCATCATGCAGCTTGGATGTTGCATGAATCTTATATTTTAAGTGTCTGGCGATGGTAGACATGAACACCAGTTGCTCCGATGTCCATGTGCTGTAAAAGTTGGGCTAAGTGACAAGCATCATTTTGGATCCGGAGTGGCCGCTGCGTGCTACAGCGCCGCCAGCGTATGTGACAAATTCTTGACTTTTTCCTATGTTCCAGGGTTCGAATTACATAGTTTCAGTTACCTTTTTGTTCAACCACGTAAGGGCCACTAAACTTAGCTTGTAATGAGGGACCAGGGGCAGTGAGTAATGCAAGTGCAAGATCATCCTTCTGAAAGCTTTGTGATATGCCTTTCCTGTCAAAGCGTCTCTTCATCTTGCTTCGCGTGGTAGCTCAATTTTCTTTTGCAAATTTTACAAGCAGTTTGAAGTCAATCACGGAATGATTGTACCTAATCTGACACAGAGATGTTCACATTTCTCCTAGTAAGTAGCTGTTCTCTGACCAGCTTTATAGGGTCTCTATTTAGTGTCACCAAACACTAATTCAGCAGGGCTGAATCCTAGGGATTCTTGTACGGTTTCCCTGATCGCGAACATCAGTAGTGGGAGACTTTCCACCTAATCCCTACCTGAAGTTATGCAGTATGCGTGGAGCATACTTTTAAGAGTTTGGTGGAACCGTTCTAAAGCACCCTGTGATTCCAGGTGGTATGCGCAAGAGAACTGGGGATTTACTCCTAGTTCACACACTACCTGTGTGAAAAGCTTAGATGTGAAGTTTGTTTCCTGATCTGTTTGTATGATTTTGGGTAGACCAAACATCGTACAAATTTATTTTACCACAATTTCTTTTACCACTGCTTTCGCCTTGAGGGTACGCAATGGAATAGCCTCTGGAAAAGAGTAGTTGTGCACATTATAGTCGACCTACATCACAAAGCTCGCTGTCACTATCAACAGGATTTCTGCCATCTTGATCCTGTGAGGTGTCCGACATGAGAATATAAGTGCTTTTTAATGTCCCCACATGCAGACAATTTCAAATTGTTCAACATCCTGCCCTCCCAGCACAGTTTAACAAACAAAACTATTACAGTTCTCATATTATGGTTAATATTGCTTAAAAGGATAATTGTTGCAAAGTTTAAGCAGAGTTCACCTTTAAGCGACCAAATTTCACAGAGCATCACATGACTCCTCGTCACTTAATTCATAAAGTCTCTATAGTTTTGTAGCTGCGTTAGCTATGTTGGATAATGCCCTCGTTCTACCAGAAGGCCTTGTGCTCAGCCAAGTGTCCAGGCACAAAGTTGTCATGATTAATGCATGCAACTCAGACTGGGGTGCCCTGTGCGACACGTCTGGCCTTTTTCCATCTGAAACTCCCCAGAGATTACACATTGTCGCCTTTGATAGTTGTTGACTTAAGCTTTGCTGGACTTGGACACCGTAGCTCAGAAATTGCCAGCGAAATGCAAATTAAAATGCTTAATTGTCATCGCAAAAATGACTAAGAAAAAATTAAGTTAGTTCTGCGAGCTGTGCTGTTATTCAGTATAGCTGAATTACTGAGAGTATAATATGTGCTTAAATCAAATGCTATGACATTTAGAGATTTAAAGTGTGACTTAATTGTCCCAATACTTTTTGTGCACACTGAATGTCTTGATTCTAAGTCAATGATCAATTGTTCAGTTACACACTGTGTCATGTAAACATATGCCTCTTTGTGTTGTTTTGAATCAGGCCAGTATCAGACGAGCTGCAGTCGGAGTTGTTCAGCACGTTTGGAGAAAGAGAAAGAGAGAGAGATGCACTGGAAGCCAAAAGAGCTCAGTGGAGGAGTGAGCTGGGTAGAGTCACACTCTTGTTTAATGTATTAATATTGTATTAATCAGAGTGCCAGAGCAGATCTCTAGTTAGCTGTGGTGATCTGTAGGTCTGACCAGTTACTATTACTCTACAGATGAGCAGATGGCTTTAAAGAAGAAACAGAAAGCCAGTGTGAAGGATTTGAAGAGTCACGCTGAAGCAAGATTTAAACACCAGCCTACCACTGTAAGGAAGCAATACAGTTTACACTGTACATCACTTAACACATTTACAGTACATTTAAATTACTGTGACTTCAAGAGTGCTGTATATGAATGTGTTTGCAGTTGAAAATATATTTATCTGTCTGCCTACAATGTAGTTTTAACTGGTATTGAACAATTTTAGAGAAGTAATCAGTAATTTGGAGTGGATCACTTTTTTGAGGAATTTACCCAACAGGGCATATATTTAAATTCCAACCTTTTGCACTTTAATAATCGCACAAGACCATATCATGATTTTGATTTTGATTAATTGTGCATCTCTACAAAATAGGATTGAGAAATTAGTCTGACACACTCTTGATGAAACTTAATGGGGAAATAAAAAGTGCATATGTTTATAACATACGTATTTCTGTGCTATATACAAATAAACAGCTTTTAGTCTGTAAGTAAAATATTGGCCCTGTCCCAAATGGCACCCTACGCCCTTGTGGTCCTCTTCCGAGTCCAGACTTTGGTGATGTAAGTTGGTGCAGACCATTGGGTTGCTCGTCAGCAAGAACATGAGTCATAAAAGCAGTAATTTGGGATGGACTTCAATCGGATTTTGTATATATTTTTCTTATACGTACAATTTTACAAATTTTACTATTGTTAGAAAAAGTCATAATATTGATAGGGTAGAGGAACACACTTTTTTCTTTTTCTTTTTTTTATACTTTATTTATTGATTCATACAGATAACAAAGAACCCCCACCATTACTCCTCCCCATGCCCAATCCCCAACCCCACCCTGACCCTCAACAAACATCTCTGTGGTCACATATAAGTATATACACACACTAAAAAAAATATATATATATATATATATATATATATATATATATATATATATATATATATATATATCTCCAAATAGCTGCCCCATTTCCCATCAAACGAATCCCAGATCCCTAGCCTTCTACATGACACTTCCTCGATAGCCACCACTCTTCCCATCTCTGTACACCACTCTTGAAATGAGGGCACATAACATCAAATGAAATGAGTGATCATAACACTGGTCAGAACCCATGCGCAAATGAAGGGCACTACAGTCTGCAGGTCTACACCAAGTGTTCCAAGTGGGACAGGGCCGATTTTCAAGACAAGTGTTTTTGTCTAGTTTTCTTGTAAAATTATTTAAACATTCTTAAAACATGATTTATTTACTTGCAAGCAAAATGGCATAATGCCGCCTTTTAAGATAAATCTAACACATTTAAGATAACTTGAGACTTAAACAAGACAAAAAATAAAAATCTGCCAATGGAGTAAGAAAAATAAACTTGTTTTTACTTTTGAATTAATTAAATTTTTCTTGCCCCATTGGCAAAGTTTTTTTCTTGTTAAGTATTTATCTTACTAGATTCGGTTAGATTTCCCTCAAAACAAGACTTACAATCTTAAGGAAGTTTGCTAGCTTGAGCACTGGGCCCCCCAGGGCTGTGTGCTCATTCCACTGCTGTTCACTCTGCTGACTCACAACTGAGCAACAATGCACAGCTCGAACCACATCATCAAGTTCGCCTATGACAAGTCTCATCAGCAAGAACGACGAGTCAGCATACAGAGAGGAGGTGCAGTGGCTAACAGACTGGTGTAGATCCAACAACCTGTCTCTGAATGTGGACAAAACAAAATAGATGGTTGTTGACTTCAGGAGGGCACAGAGTGACCACACTCCACTGAACATCGACGGCTCCTCTGTGGAGATCGTCAAGAGCACCAAATTCCTTGGTGTTCACCTGGCGGAGAACCTCACCTGGTCCCTCAACACCAGCTCTATTACCAAGAAAGCCCAGCAGCGTCTCTACTTTCTTCGATATCCCATCCCCCATACTCACTAAATTCTATAGAGGGACTATTGAGAGCATCCTGAGCAGCTGCATCACTGCCTGGTTTAGAACTTGCACCGTTTCGGAACGCAAAGCCCTGCAGAGGATAGTGAGGACAGCTGAGAAGATCATCGGGGCTCTCTTCCCTCCATCAAAGACATTTAAACCAAACGCTGCATCCGCAAAGCAGCCAGCATTGTGGATGACCCCACACACCCCTCACACAAACTCTTTACCCTCCTGCCATCTGGCATGAGGTACTGAAGCATTCGGGCCCTCATGGCCAGACTGTGTAACCCAAGCCATCAGACTCCTCAATACTCAGAGACAGGACTGACACACACACACACACACACCTGTACACCATCCAACTTTTGCACATGTCCAGAGTTGCACTTTAATTGTCACTTACCTGGCTGCTACCTCAATAGCTGCTATGTCCATAGAACACTATTTAATAGTATGTTATTGTGGCAGGGCGGACCGTTAACGATCTCTCTCTCCCGCACGATCCTCTGCAGACGACCTTTATCCCTCTCGGGAGGCTTGATTAGCCTAATACGGGACCGGGTGTGTAGGATCACTACCCGGTACAGCCCTCCGCCCTGCCACAGTTATGTTTACATTCTGCATTTTTAGAAAATGTCATCTTTTTGTACTACTCAGATTAGAAATGTATACTGGTTGGCGCTGCACTGCATATGTAGGAATGTTATTTAGTCTGTGTAGTCTCATGTGGTTCTGTGTTTGTCTTATGTTTTTTTTATGTAGCACCATGGTCCTGGAGAAACGATGTCTCGTTTTGCTGTGTACTGTACTAACTGTATATGGTTTAACGACAATAAAAACCACTTGATTTGTCAAGTAAATTAATCATGTTTTAATAATGTTTATATAATTTTACTTAAAAACAAGACAAAAATATTTGTCTTAGAATTTGTTTGCAGTGCAGTTTGTTATAACAGTGATGATATGATGGACAAGATATTTAAACTGGTTGCATAAAATACTTTGTAAAGGCAAACTACTCTAAATTGGCTAATTTCCTTCTCTATGACTGATGCTGTCATTTGTGTATAAGTATATATGTTTTGTTGTGCAGAGTGTTTGACCAGGCGACATCAATTACAAATTAATTATGTAAATACTAGGTTGCCTTAGATTATAAATCACAGGAACTTGCAGACACTGTATATTCTGGAAATGTGGTACATGGATATTGATATAGAGGTTTGTGTATGCCACAGGTGCATGATGGGAGTACAGCTCAGACTGCTTGTGGAACAGATAATTCAAACCCCAGAGCTGAATCTCACGCACACAAACAGCTGCCTGCTGCCATCCGCTCTGCATTCATACTGGGGGTGATAATTCATCACTTACTCTACATATAATAAACACTGCAAAGTTGAGCAGATTGTGTGTGTGTGTGTGTGTGTGTGTGTGAGCGTGTATTTATCACTTTGTGGGGACCAAATGTCCCCATAAGGATAGTAAAACCCGAAATTTTTGACCTTGTGGGGACATTTTGTCGGTCCCCATGAGGAAAACAGCTTATAAATCATACTAAATTATGTTTTTTGAAAATGTAAAAATGCAGAAAGTTTTCTGTGAGGGTTAGGTTTAGGGGTAGGGTTAGGTTTAGGCGATAGAATATAAAGTTTGTACAGTATAAAAACCATTATGTCTATGGAAAGTCCCCATAAAACATGGAAACACAACAATGTGTGTGTGTGTGTGTGTGTGTGTGTGTGTGTGTGTGTGTATTGTGTTATCCAGTGTAATGATTGCACATTGTGGTTGATGTGTGTGTTCAGGAAGCTGCTCCAGTGGAGGAGGTATACAGTGCTCAGAGAGAGGAGCAGCAGAGGCTCTGGCTACAGGAACTGCACCAGCAGAGAGAGGAAGACAAACTACGTCGGCAACAGGAGAAACAAATGAATAGCCAGGTGAACTGCTTCATCTCACAATGATTTTTAACTTCAGCATTTAGCAAATAGTGACATATTGTGCTGTGGCGCAAGTTTTAATCTGACTCATTGTTTCTAATTGTCTCACTACTGTAACCTTCAATACAAATAGAAAAAAAAAGCAAAAAAAGCTTAATCTGACCTCTAACATTTAATTATGGTCTCAATGAAAGCATAATAAAAATAGTACAGCCATGGCCAAAAGTATTCGCAGTGACAGAAATTTTGTGTTTTGCTCATTTTTAAGTTGTTGTGGTGTTGGTTCACATTGTTTCTAGATTATAGTGCAGAGTGATCAGATGCATTTTAAATAATTGCAAAAACTTTCCCAAATTTCACAGTTTTTTGGCCCTGGCACAAAATGACCAACTAACATAATTTCACTAATCATATCAGCAGCACCTGAGAAAGTGTGAACAAGTACTAGATAGGTGAAATCACTCTATCATTCTGATTGGATTATAAGAGCAGACTGATTGCTATAAAAGGAGGGAAGAAGTGCTTCCAATCATTGTGAAACTCTTCACCCTCCTGCCATCTGGCAAGAGGTACTGAAGCATTCGGGCCCTCACGGCCAGACTGTGTAACAGCTTCTTCCCACAAGCCATCAGACTCCTCAATACTGAGAGACTGGACTGACACACACACACACCTGTATACCATACACCTATTGCACATGTCCAGAGTTGAACTTTAATTCATTGTCACTTACCTGGCTGCTACCTCAATAACTGTCCATTGAACAATATTTCATAGTACGGTAGGTTAAGTTTACATTCTGCATTTTTAGAAAGTGTCATCTTTTTGCACTGCTCAGATTACAAATGTGTACTGGTCAGGGCTGCACTGTCTCATGCTGTGCCTATTTTCCTGTTCATTTTTAGTAATTTATTGTACTGTCCCGTACTTTTTTGCACACGTTTGCACGTGCACTTTATGTAGAAATTGTATTTAGTCTGTGTAGTCTCATATGGTTCTGTGTTTGTCCTATGTTGTTTTTATGTAGCACCATGATCCTGGAGGAACGTTGTTTCGTTTCGCTGTGTACTGTACTAACTGTATATGGTTGAACGACAATAAAAACCACTTGACTTGACTTGTTATCAATGGTTACCTCTAAAGAAAGACTTGCAGCCATCATCACTTTGCATCAAAATGGCCTCACATGCAAGGAAATTGCTGCAAAGAATATTGCTCCTGAAAGAACCATTTACCGGATCATCAAGAACTTCAAGGAGAGAGATTCAACTGCATTAAAGAAGGCTTCAGGACATCCAAGAGAGTCCAGCAAGCGCCAGGACCATCTCCTCTTGAGGTGTCAGCTATGGAATCGTGTCACCACCAGTCCAGAGCTTGTTCAATATTGGCAGCAGGTGGGTGTGAGTGCATCTGCACGCACAGTGAGGCTAAGACTTTTGGAATGAAGCCACTTCTCTCCAAGGATAAAAATCAAGGACAAATTCTGCAGGAAGTATTGGACAGCAGAAGACTGGTGCAAAGTTATTTTCTCTGAAGCCTCCTTCCGACTGTTTGGGACTAGAGGTCGACCAATATGTGTTTTTTCAGGCCGATGCCAATCTTTTGAAATCCGGGTCTGCCGATGGCCGATAAATGCCGATTTATTTTGGCCGATATGTGCTTGTTTTTAACTTCTTATTTGAACCTTTTATTTGAAAGATAAAATGTAACACAAATAATTACTTAAGATAGACAAAATTTCTCAACAAAAACATTTATTGAACACTTGACCAATCTGCACTTGTACACTTCAATTAAAAATGTATAATGTAAAAGCATATTGTATAAATAATGTATAACAAATATGTTAAATAAACGAAGCAGGTGTTACGAACTGCTCCGAGACACGAAGGTTGAGATCCAAATGCAGCTTTAATTAAGGGGCAATCCAGACACGTAAACCAATATTCAGAGCATCCAAGAGAAGCACAGGCATAACTAGGGATGGGTATCGTTAAGGTTTTAATGGTATTACTACTCTTACCGATACTGCTTTTTGATCCGGTACTTTAACAGTATTCTTATCGGTTCTTTTTTATATTTATATATTATATATTTTATATATATATATATATATATATATATATATATATATATATATACAGTGCCTTGCAAAGTATTCGCCCCCTTGAACTTTTCGACCTTTTGCCACATTTCAGGCTTCAAAAATAAAGATATAAAACTGTAATTTTTTGTGAAGAATCAACAACAAGTGGGACACAATCATGAAGTGGAATGAAATTTATTGGATATTTAAAACTTTTTTAACAAATAAAAAACTGAAAAATTGGGCATGCAAAATTATTCAGCCCCTTTACTTTCAGTGCAGCAAACTCTCTCCAGAAATTCAGTGAGGATCTCTGAATGATCCAATGTTGACCTAAATGACTAATGATGATAAATAGAATCCACCTGTGTGTAATCAAGTCTCCGTATAAATGCACCTGCTCTGTGATAGTCTCAGAGGTCCGTTTAAAGCACAGAGAGCATCATGAAGAACAAGGAACACACCAGGCAGGTCCGAGATACTGTTGTGGAGAAGTTTAAAGCCGGATTTGGATACAGAAAGATTTTCCAAGCTTTAAACGTCCCAAGGAGCACTGTGCAAGCGATAATATTGAAATGGAAGGAGTATCAGACCACTGCAAATCTACCAAGACCCGGCCGTCCCTCTAAACTTTCAGCTCATACAAGGAGAAGACTGATCAGAGATGCAGCCAAGAGGCCCATGATCACTCTGGATGAACTGCAGAGATCTACAGCTGAGGTGGGAGACTCTGTCCATAGGACAACAATCAGTCGTATACTGCACAAATCTGGCCTTTATGGAAGAGTGGCAAGAAGAAAGCCATTTCTTAAAGATATTCATAAAAACTGTCGTTTAAAGTTTGCCACAAGCCACCTGGGAGACACACCAAACATGTGGAAGAAGGTGCTCTTGTCAGATGAAACCAAAATCGAACGTTTTGGCAACAATGCAAAATGTTATGTTTGGCGTAAAAGCAACACAGCTCATCACCCTGAACACACCATCCCCACTGTCAAACATGGTGGTGGCAGCATCATGGTTTGGGCCTGCTTTTCTTCAGCAGGGACAGGGAAGATGGTTAAAATTGATGGGAAGATGGATGGAGCCAAATACAGGACAATTCTGGAAGAAAACCTGATGGAGTCTGCAAAAGACCTGAGACTGGGACAGAGATTTTTCTTCCAACAAGACAATGATCCAAAACATAAAGCAAAATTTACAGTGGAATGGTTCACAAATAAACATATCCAGGTGGCCCAGTCAAAGTCCAGACCTGAGTCTGTGGAAAGAACTGAAAACTGCTGTTCACAAACGCTCTCCATCCAACCTCACTGAGCTCGAGCTGTTTTGCAAGGAGGAATGGGCAAAAATGTCAGTCTCTCGATGTGCAAAACTGATAGAGACATACCCCAAGCGACTTACAGCTGTAATCACAGCAAAAGGTGGCGCTACAAAGTATTAACTTAAGGGGGCTGAATAATTTTGCGCGCCCAATTTTTCAGTTTTTTATGTGTTAAAATAGTTTGAAATATCCAATACATTTCGTTCCACTTCATGATTGTTTCCCACTTGTTGATTCTTCACAAAAAATTACAGTTTTATATCTTTATGTTTGAAGCCTGAAATGTGGCAAAAGGTCGAAAAGTTCAAGGGGGCCGAATACTTTCGCAAGGCACTGTATATACACTCACCTAAAGGATTATTAGGAACACCATACTAATACTGTGTTTGACCCCCTTTCGCCTTCAGAACTGTCTTAATTCTACGTGGCATTGATTCAACAAGGTGCTGAAAGCATTCTTTAGAAATGTTGGCCCATATTGATAGGATAGCCTCTTGCAGTTGATGGAGATTTGTGGGATGCACATCCAGGGCACGAAGCTCCCGTTCCACCACATCCCAAAGATGCTCTATTGGGTTGAGATCTGGTGACTGTGGGGGCCATTTTAGTACAGTAAACTCATTGTCATGTTCAAGAAACCAATTTGAAATGATTCGAGCTTTATGACATGGTGCATTATCCTGCTGGAAGTAGCCATCAGAGGATGGGTACATGGTGGCCATAAAGGGATGGACATGGTCAGAAACAATGCTCAGGTAGGCCGTGGCATTTAAACGATGCCCAATTGGCACTAAGGGGCCTAAAGTGTGCCAAGAAAACATCCCCCACACCATTACATCACCACCACCAGCCTGCACAGTGGTAACAAGGCATGATGGATCCATGTTCTCATTCTGTTTACGCCAAATTCTGACTCTACCATTTGAATGTCTCAACAGAAATCGAGACTCATCAGACCAGGCAACATTTTTCCAGTCTTCAACTGTCTAATTTTGGTGAGCTCTTGCAAATTGTAGCCTCTTTTTCCTATTTGTAGTGGAGATGAGTGGTAGGGTCTTCTGCTTTTGTAGCTCATCCGCCTCAAGGTTGTGCGTGTTGTGGCTTCACAAATGCTTTGCTGCATACCTCGGTTCTAACGAGTGGTTATTTCAGGCAAAGTTGCTCTTCTATCAGCTTGAATCAGTCGGCCCATTCTCCTCTGATCTCTAGCATCAACAAGGCATTTTCGCCCACAGGACTGCCGCATACTGGATGTTTTTCCCTTTTCACACCATTCTTTGTAAACCCTAGAAATGGTTGTGCGTGAAAATCCCAGTAACTGAGCAGATTGTGAAATACTCAGACCGGCCCGTCTGGCACCAACAACCATGCCGCGCTCAAAATGGCTTAAATCACCTTTCTTTCCCATTCTGACATTCAGTTTAGAGTTCAGGAGATTGTCTTGACCAGGACCACACCCCTAAATGCATTGAAGCAACTGCCATGTGATTGGTTGATTAGATAATTGCATTAATGTGAAATTGAACAGGTGTTCCTAATAATCCTTTAGGTGAGTGTATATATTAAACAAGGATAAACAAAAGATAAACAATTACACAAAGATAAACATTATATAGGCACAGTGATTTAATTTCAGGAAGGTCTACTAACATTACTGTTCAGGTGTGGTCTAAAAAGTAATCTAATAAAGTAATCAATTGTAAAATAACACTGCATAGTTGATCATAGATAGATTAATGCTTATTAAAGCAGAAGTTATTCATTCAAGAGCTGTAAGTGATTTTCTCTTTGCCTTTTGTTGTTTGATTCGCAGTAATGGCTCAATCGTCAGCATGTTTATTAGACTGCTTCCCCTTTAAGACCGAGTGCAGATCTAATAGGCTCCTGATGCACCATATTTTCTCCCAACTATTTCCATAACTACATCCATTTAAGACATAAACTGTGTTTAAGTGAATCTCCAAGCCAGTCGTTTTGACATATTTTTTGTGTATAGTTGATCGTTTAGACGCGCACATGAAACCCAAAGTAGCCTCGGAGCGCGCGCCGCCTTGGGAACGGTATCTCTTGCGCTCTTTTTATTATTAAACGCGTCCCGCAATTTAGCAACAGTAGCTAGACTGCATTTTACAACAATCACCGATCGTGCTGATTCTGACGTTAAGTTTGAGTTTTAGGGAGAAATGTCAGTGCACCGCTGTGAAGGGAAGGAAGTTGTGCTAGACAGAATGCGGCTTATGTATAAATATTCTTTTTATAATCTTTGGAAGGTGAAATCTAAAATAAAATCAGACTAATATCACAGATCTAAAGTGTATCCAGGCTACGTTTGAATGTTTAGTTCTGTTCTCCGTCGTCACTCATTAAGCAGGGCTCGTGTTGTGCTTTCTGTGGCACCGCGTGAGAGAGATCTCTCTCTCTCTCACTCCCTCTCTGACTGCGAATAGCTAAATTGCATCACACACAAATGGTTTAATATTATTATACATAGAAATGGCTGGCGAGATAAAATAACTTTCTCTTTATAGCAATAATAAATGTATTTTCTTAATTTCTCCAGTACCGACAGCAGAACTGGTAACGTCTGAGCTTACCAAAGCCAGTCCTTCACGAGCCTATAGTGCGTTGGTATCTTTTTTTATTACTTATTTCTCTGCATTGAGTGACAACCCTCTCAAATATAAACACACAAACAGAACAAATAAAAGTCTCAGATTCACTGTCTGTAATTGCAAAATTCTTGCTTACTTATTGTGACATGATAGCAACCCTTCTGCTGTGATAATGCAACTTCAACTACGCTATCAATATCCAAAGTCGCGTTTGTTGCGTTTTTTCTCGAAGTTGGCAGTAACATATCAAATGTTTTTAATTAAATATAAAGGAGTTATAAGAATTTAATCTTTACCGTTTTCTCCAAGGAACTTAGCTCCTTCCTTAGGCACTGGATGAGGTCTGCTCACTCTGCTGGAAAATGACTCTAGGGGCAGCATCGAACATGTGTTCCACAACAACACTAGGCTGCCCACAGATGCGCCTGCCTAATAATCGGCTTGATATACTTGGATATTGGCTGATGCCGATTATGTAAAAAAATGCAAAACATCGGCCGATTAGAGGTCGACCAATTAATCGGTCGGATGATTAATCGGTCGACCTCTATTTGGGACATCTGGAAATTCGATTGCCCGGAGAAGAAAAGGTGAACACTACCATGAGTCCTGTGTCGTGCCAACAGTGAGGCATCCTGAGACCATCCATGTGTGGGGTTGCTTTTTATCCAAGGGAGTGGGCTCTATCACAATTCTGCCCAAAATCACTGCCATGAATAAAGAATGGTATCAAAACGTCCTGCAAGAGAAACTTCTCCCAACGATCCAGGAGCAAGTTGGTGATGATCCGTGCATTTTCCAGCATGATGGAGCACCATGTCACAAGGCAAGAGTTATAATGAAGTGGCTCAGAGATCATTACATTGAAATTTTGGATCCGTGGCCAGGCAACTCCCCGGATCTTAATCCCATTGAGAACCTGTTGTCAATCCTCAAAAGGCGAGTGGACAAACAGAAGCCCACAAATTGTGATGAACTCTGAGCACTAATAAGTCAAGAATAGATCGCCATCAGTCAGGATTTGACCTAGAAGCTGATATCCAGCATGTCAGAGTGAATTGCAGAGGTTATGAAGAACAAGGGTCAACACTGTAAATGTTGACTCTTTGCATATATTGAGTGTTTTTGCCAATAAAAGCCTTTAAAACTCATGAAATGTTTATCATTGTTTTCCAGTATACCATAGAAATATGTGAAAAAATTATCTACAAATACTGAAGCAGCAAACTTTGCAAAACACAAAATGTATGTCACTGCCAATGCTTTTTGCCATGGCTGTATACTAAATATAAAATAATGCATTTTCAATAAATTATATCTTTAATATTTAATTATATCCTCAAAAATAATTAAAATATTGACAACTGGTTTAAATCGATAAATAAATATTTTTCACCCTCAAACACACACTGATTAAGCATCATTGGTGTAGTGGAAGAGCTGGGACAGACTGATCCGTGTTGGCTGGTAGAGGAGAAACAATAAATTACATTTTGTAGAGCAGGGGTGTCAAACTTTTTTTTTTATTCGCCTGCCCATTTTGGACAAATAAACATCATATAATGGGACGAATAATCTACTGTTTAAAAAGCTAACCCTTAAAATTTGTTTGGTTGGGATATTCAGGTTTATTAAGTAATGTTAATTGATATTTTTAAAAATGTGCTGGGCTGCCCTGTGAACATGTTACTTACAGATCCAGATGAAAGGCTTGAGTTTGCCACAACACGCGTATTGGACTCTCACTTGGTGTGTGTTTGACACCACTGATGTAGAGTGTGGCTTCGAGCAGTAGGTGTGGATATTTGACCACTGCGATTAGTGCTTTGTCTCACTATATTGTGCTCTGGGAGCTAAGCACCAGCAAGGCAAAAAACGTGACTCATCTGGAAATACTGTAAATAAGACCTAAAAACTGCAACCTGTGACTGCCCATGTTGATTAGCAAATGTATGTAGAAAACAAGCCCAGATTTACTTATAGACCTATTAAGGATCAAGTTAACTTTATTTAATAACAAATACAAATTATCCTCAAGGCTGTTAGCGAAGGGTACATGCGATGGACACTTCATCACATGACCCTGCCTGAGCTTGCAGTATATTTTGAAGCAGGTTGTCAATAAAAACACATTACGTGTTCAAGCGGTATAGCCCTTTTGTAGCAGATACGTCTCCCCCTCTGCAGTTTACATAAAGTCCTCATAAATAAGATGGTAGACAGCCGTAGATAACCCTGAGATAACCTAATTATTAAAACCTCTCGTTCACCAAATAACTGTCGGCGGGAAATGTTCAATCTTGTATTTTATAAATACATTTATGTAGTAAAGCTATTTTTATATTCTTATTGTAAAAATTGCATGCGGGGAGAGAGTATGCAATTTCAAATAAGGTACAAAATGCAAAGTTTGAAAAAAAGTTACAAACTGTTACAAAAAGTATATTTATTTGCAGCAACAAATTAACAGCAATAAATAAGAGATTCCTGTTGTAAGAACAGCTAATGGGGTGATGGAAGCTGCTTTGCATAATCATGGTAATATTTCCTTCAGCCAGATCCTGCAGGCTGATTAATATTGTGGAGGATGAGAGTTTAAGAGATATTTAATGCCTATTGTAACCTATAGGGGGACTAGTTCTTTCAATAAGTCAACCTCCCACTTAGATTTTGAGAAATGTTTGATGTTACTTGAATTGGTGTTATTTCATTGCATTCTATCTTTATTCAGTGGAAAATTTAAGTAAAGCATTATATTGTTGCATATTGTTTTATTTTATTTCCTAAAAAGGAAATGACAGCATTTTGAAAAGAATATATAGTAAAATGTTAGCACTTTCAAAATCTGCAGTTAATCACAATTAACTATGACATTTTATGAGATTAATCACGATTTAAAAAATTTGATTGAGTGCTAATTTGCAAATGTCTGAATATTATTCGATATACTTTAAATATACTGTATTATAATAAACTTTAAATATTTTTATATTAACTCTTTAATGAAGGACTTGTTTAACTTTTAATTGGAAAATGGCCACCTAGTGGGAAGAAGGGAAAGGAAAGGCTCTCCAAAATCCAACTCAAATCCATCTTAAATCACAAGGATTTGACATAATCCACTGGAAATATTGCATCAGAGTTAATGAGGTAACACACGGTGATCAGTATTGTGGACTATTTTTGAAAAACAGTTGGATATTGGGACCTATGTTGTAAGTGAAGCGAAGGCCCGTAGGCTTATGGGCCTTTTAAGCTCATTGTGACTGTGTTCTCAGCAGTATAACAAATCTACTCTGATATTTGGATCTTTGAGAACAAATCAGTGCACAAATGTCAGTGGCAACAAGAAAAGCAGCCGAGATGGAAGAAATAAAGGCATCTTTAAAGTTTATGGCAGATGAGATCAGGAAAGTTGCTATTCAACAACAAAGCATCTTGGGCCTTATGGAGGAGATACATAACCTAAGAGAAACAGTACATTTGAGAGATAAAAATATTGATGAACTTGAACAAAGGACTGACGCATTGGAACAACAAACTTGGAGTAAAGATGTCATCATTACTGGACTAGAGACAAAGCATTGCAGTTATGCCAGAGCAGCAGCAGGAGCAAATGAAGGTGAGGACGCTCCTCTAGAAGAATTGCAGACATTGGAACAACAGGTTTTGCTGTACCTAAGCAGTAAACATATCGATCTGGATGATATTAACATCTCTAGATGCCATGCAATCCCAAACAAGAATCGTAAAGAGAAGCCATCCATAGTGATACAGTTAGTTTCACAAAAGCACAAGATTGAGTTACTGCGACAGACCAGAAAATTAAAAGGTACCGGAGTCTACATAAACGAGTATTTAACAAAGAAAAATGCTGAAATAGCAAAATGGAGCCATATACTCAGGAAACAAGACAAAATACAAGCAACATAGACAAGGAATGGGAAGGTGTACATCCGACCAAATGGAGAAGAGCAAAACAGGCCAACCATAATAAGAAAATTGCAAGAATTGGACAGTTACAAGTGATGGTCCATTTCAGCAGGATAAAGGACTTTGTATTGCTATGGTGGAGGAACTTGTGAAGAAACTGGGGAATATAACTATAGATGATATGTCTGACTGGGATGAACTTAAGAGGTATGGTTTTGAAAATGGAATTGATCCGGATATGCATTACTATAACAATCTTGACATAAATTGTAATTATTGTACGGAACAAGAATTTAATAAGAGTGTGGTGCTCTGTCCGTCATACATTCCGTCATACATTTCAATAGCAGAAGTCTAAGTAAAAATTACTGCGCTATCAAAGAATTTCTTAAGTCCTTTGAAAAATTTACTATAATAGCAATATCAGAGACTTGGCTTGATGATGGCAAAGTGGGTGATGTGGGTCTTGAGGGATACGAGTTGTATACTACCAATAGGAATAATAAAAAGGGCGGAGGAGTGGCTTTGTATATAGATCAATCATTAAGAAGTAAAATTGTAAAAAATGTTTCATACAGTATAGACAATGTTCTGGACTGTGTAACAGTGGAAATTGAAGTAGAACACTCCAGTAATATAATTATTAGCTGTGTGTACAGACCACCAGGAACTTGTTTGTCAACATTTAATGAAAAAATTGTAGATTTGCTTAATAATATGACCACTGACAAAGTACAAATAGTGTGTGGAGACTTCAACATTGATATACTTAATCAATGTGTCTTTAAAGGCATTTCTGAGTTTATAAATATAATGTACAGTAATCATTTATGTCCACTTATTGATAAGCCAAGCAGAATTACAACAGAAACAGCAACACTAATTGACCATATTTTTACCAACAGACTTCAGGAGAAAGTTGTTGGGGGCTTATTTATTACGGATGTCAGTGATCATTTACCAGTGTTTGCAATATTTCCTAAATTTTTATACGAAAAAAGAAATCCCAGACCATTAATAAATTCATAAGAATATGTACGGCAAAAAATATTGAAGAATTTAAAAAGGAACTCAGTAATCAAAACTGGTCTGATATTTATGCAGAAAGTGATGCAAATGTGGCATATGATACTTTTTTGTATAGATTTATTGAGTTGTATAATATCAATTGCCCCATGAAGATGATTCACAAACCAAGAAAATAAATCAGCAAAAAAGCCATGGATAACAAAAGGTATTGAAAATGCATGTAAAAAGAAGAATACACTATATGTGAAATTTGTAAAACAAAGGACTATTGAGTCGGAAGAAAAATACAAAAAATATAAACATAAATTGGGAAGTATTATCCGAAATAGTAAAAAACAATATTTTCATACCCTCCTAGAACAACAAAAGCAAAATATGCAAGGAACTTGGAAAGTATTAAACAAAATTATTAAAAAAATGAATAACAAACGAGAGTGTCCAAGTTATTTCATAAATGATAAAGAAGTTCCCATTAGAAATCCAAAGGAGATAGTAAATGAATTCAATGATTATTTTGTTAACGTTGGTTTCAATTTGGCAAAAGGTATTATTGAATCAAAAAGTAAAAACATAAAGAGTTGTGAAAATATCAGTAGGAACTTTTCCTCGATGTATGTGTCTGACATTACCAAAAATGAAATACTGGAGATTGTGAATGGTTTTAAAAATAAAAGGTCAACCGATTGGACAGATATTGATATGAAACTAGTTAAAAATATAATCTTCATATCTTGAATTTGTCCTTTAAATCTGGAGTGTTTCCAGATCAGATGAAAATTGCAAAAATTATACCAATTTACAAGAGTGGTGATAGTCATTTATACTCAAACTATAGACCAATTTCCTTATTATCTCAATTTTCATAAATACTGGAAAAACTTTTTTTGAAGAGGCTTGATAGTTTCATAGAAAATTGCATGATATTAAGTGATGAGCAATATGGATTCAGAAGTGGTCGATTGACTTCAATGGCGGTTATTAAATTAGTAGATTATATAGCATCTGCATTTGACAAAAAGTATTTTACTTTGGGTGTTTTTGTCGACCTCAAAAAAGCCTTTGATACCATCGACCATAAATTGTTAATGAATAAACTAGAGCGGTATGGTTTTAGAGGCCGTGCTTACTCTTGGTTAGAAAGCTAACTTGATAATAGACATCAGTATGTTCATTTTAATGAGCATCAATCAGAAATGCGTAAAGTAACTTGTGGGGTGCCCCAGGGTTCTTTGATTGGTCCTAAGTTATTTATTTTATATATGAATGATATCTGTAAGGTATCCGATTTGTTAAAATGTGTATTATTTGCAGATGACACAACACTGTATGTATCTGGGGAAAATCTTCATCAATGAACTATTGATGTGACCAGAGAACTATCCAGAATTAAGCAATGGTTTGACCGAAATAAACTATCCTTTAATTTAAGTAAAACTAAATATATTATATTTAGTAATCGACAAATTAAAACCAGCAAGAGCTTAAAGATTGATGATGTGGAACTAGAAAGGGTAAATGAAAACAAATTTCTTGGAATAATATTAGATCATAAACTATCCTGGAAACCTCACATCGCTCATGTTCAATCAAAACTGTCTAAAACAATAGCTATATTACATAAAACCAAGTATTTTTTAAATACGCCTTCTTTGTATATTCTGTATTGTTCTCTTATTGTTCCATATTTTTCTTACTGTGTTGAAATATGGGGGCACGCCTACACCACAAACACAAAACCTATTTTTATTTTACAAAAAAAAGCTATAAGGATAGTCAACCATTCCCCCATAATGAACCGACAAATTCTATATTCTGTAAATTTAAAGCAATAAAATTTTCCGATTTAGTCAGTCTGAATACTGGCATCTTTATGTTCAGAGTTAATAGGAAAATAGTGCCTGGAAATATACTATGTTTGTTTGAAAACAGGGAACAGAAATATAACCTAAGAGGAGAAAACATGTTTAAAAAACAGATGGTCAGAACAAACTTTAAAATGAACACCATCTCGGTAAAAGGGGTTGATTTGTGGAATGGTCTCACTGATGATCTTAAGAGGAGCAATTCCATTCATTACTTTAAAAAAACAGTTTAAAATCCTAATTTTTGACAAATATTCGGATGCTTAAGAAAAATTGTGTAAGATAAGTTTATGTATAATTGTTGTGCTTAAATTTTAATAACATAAGTAATAAATAAATATTTGTAATCAAGTGCAGAGGTTTGAATGTATGTATGTATATGAGTATATATGCAGTATGTGTATATAGGAATGTGTGTATGTAGACATATGTTTATACATGTATATTGTTTATGTTCAAAATTTGATGGGTAGTTGTTGTTTTGTAAATAGGGTAGGCGTAATAAGCCTGGCTTCAGCCTACACCTGTTCGGTTACCTTCTTTGTTTGTAATGAATTTGTTGTATATACATTCTGTTTTATGTTTAGTAACCGAATAAACCTTTTATTATTATTATAGATATCACAATTCCAGTGGGTCAGAAGTTTACATACTCTTAAGTTAACTGTGCCTTTAAAATGGAAAATGATGTCAAGCCTTTAGTCAGTTAGCCAATTCGCTTCTGATAGGAGGTGTACTGAATTGGAGGTGTACCTGTGGATGTATTTTAAGGCCTACCTTCAATCTCAGTGCCTCTGTGCTTGACATCATGGGATAATCAGAAAAAATAGGCAAGATCTCAGAAACAACATGGTGGACCTCCAGAAGTCTGGTTCATCCTTGGGAGCAATTTCAAAATGCCTGAAGGTACCATATTCACCTGTACAAACAATAGTACACAAATATAAACACCATGGGACCATGCATCCATCATGCTGCTCAGGAAGGAAACACATTCTGTCTCCTAGAGATGAACGTATTTTGCTGCAAAAAGTGCAAATCAATCCCAGAGCAACAGAAAACAGAATCTTGTGAAGTTGCTGGAGGAAACAGGTAGACAAGTATCTATATCCACAGTAAAACAAGTCCTATATCGAATTAACTTGAAAGGCTGCTGAGCAAGGAAGAAGCCACTGCTCCAAATCCACCATAAAAAAGCCAGACAACAGTTTGCAAGTGCATATGGGGACAAAGATCTTTGTGGAGAAATGTCCTCTGGCCTAATGAAACAAAAATGTAACTGTTTGGCCATAATGACCATCGTTTGTTTGGAGAAAAAATGGAACACCATCCCAACCATGAAGCATGGGGGTGGCAGCATCATGTTGTGGGGTGCTTTGCTACAGGAGGGACTGGTGCACTTCACAAAATGGATGGTATCACGTGGAAGGAAAATTATGTGTATATATTAATGCAACATCTCAAGACATCAGCCAGGAAGTTAAAGCTTGGTCGCAAATGGGTCTTCCAAATGGACAATGGCCCAAGCATAACTCCAAAGTTATGGCAAAATGGCTTAAGGACAACAAAGTCAAGGTATTGGAGTGGCAATTACAAATCACTGACCTCAATCCGATAGAAAATGTGTCGGCAGAACTGAAGAAGCATGTGCGAGCATGAAGGCCTACAAACCTGACTCAGTTACACCAGTTCTTTCTGGAGGAATAGGCCAAAATTCCAGCAACTTATTGTGAGAAGCTTGTGGAAGGCTACTCAAAATATTTGACCCAAGTTAAACTATGTAAAGGCAATGCTATCAAATACTAACAAAGTGTATGTAAACTTCTGACCCACTGGGAATGTGATGAAAGAAATAAAAAGCTGAAAGAAATAATTATATCTACTATTATTCTGACATTTCACATTCTTAAAATAAAGAATTGATCCTAACTTACCTAAGACAGGGAATGTTTTCTATGATTAAATGTCAGGAATTGTGTAAAACTGAGTTTAAATTTATTTTGCTAAGGTGTGTAAACTTCTGACTTCAACTGTACATGTGGAACCAAGATGGCTGAAAAAAAGTGGGCAGAGAAATAAGCAATGCAATGATATGCCATCTCAATGTATGACCTCACATGTACACTGTGCTGTCTGTCACACAGTCTTGTTTAGAGTAATTTTCCTGACTATGCTATAACACATCCACAGACTGAGGATCTGGAGCGATGGGCAGTTCATTTTGACTCTCTGCATCGACCCTTAGCTGTGGAACCGGACACGAGCTGCTCTCTGTCTCCCCATCACTCTGTCTCTGGAGGGCTGTCCACTGCGTGGGAGGCTATGAGTGTGTGTGGAGGGGACAGTGTGGGCAGAGCCAGCGTCAACACCCCTCATGGACCACAACAGAGAGCCCGGTCAGTTAGCTTACTGATTTATGAAAATGTTGGTATTTTTGTCATTTATTGGATAGATTTTCTTCTCACACTACTAATTTCTGCGGCACTAGCATCACCAAATGGAATTGCGAAACAAATTCTGAAAAAATTAGATTTTCCAAACTTTCCTGCTGTCTTCAATTGGTTAGAAACAGACTTTACCTGCCCCAAACTCATGGCATTCGTTGATCTAGAGTTTGAGATGTTGGGCCGACATAATCTGATACAAGAAAGTATTTTAACATCTAAAAAATGTGTGCTGTGCTGATACAACCATATTCATATATTGCAGTCCTTTTACTCAAATATGGCATTAATGCATTAGATCCATGTAGCGATTCACTTTGTATTTGAAATATGTGTGTCATATCAATTTCTAAATTCCATAAGATGCAGGTTGTCTTAAGCCATGTCCACACTAATCATTTATTTTTTATTTTTTTAAATCTCCATTTTAATTTTCGTAATATCGTCATCTCCCAAAATACGCTACGTTTGAGAGTGTTTTCAAAAATAGCTCTCTATCTATTTTGATGAAGGTAAAAAGCTATTCTAGTGGGGATGAAAGGTGCAGAAAAAGCTAAATTAATGCATTTTCAAAAGAAAATGTATAATTGTGGAATAGTGCTGGGCGATATGCAAGAAATATTTTCAAGATATTTTTAAAAGAAAAAGTGATATCTGATTACATAGTCAATCCCTCTGCCCCCACTGCCTAGGGTGTATGTAATAGTTTTGCTCTAAAAATTGCAGTTCATTTATTAAAACATGAAAACTTGAACCAAAGATATTTCTGAATTCAAATTGCATTGAAAAAGTAATTCAAATAAAGTGGTCAAAAATGATTTGTTATTTGTCGTCATGCCAAGTATCTGTCCACATGTACGACATGTGGAAAATTACTAAAAAGACAATTAGAGATGTAAACATAACTAGATTAAAAAGTTTGAATACAAACTTTAGGTTGGCTTGAGAAAGCCTAGCATGAAAGTTTGAAGTAGTTGTAAAAGCTTGAAATTTGAAGGTTTTTAGTTTAATTATAAGTTTTAGTAGTTTTCAAAGTTTAAAGATTATAAGGCCATTCAGTCTATCAGATATATTGACACTCAGTTAGATAGATAGATAGATAGATAGATAGATAGATAGATAGATAGATAGATAGATAGATAGATAGATAGATAGATAGATAGATTGATCCTTGCTACCCTGAGTCCCATGAACAAAACCAGAAGTCTTTATGTTGTTCTGGTGCAGAGATATGTGATTTGTTACTCTGTTGCTAGGGTAACCCCATCTGGTTGCTATGCAGTTACCAGAGTGATACTTATCAAGGATCCTTTCCATGCTCAGTGAAATAAATCAACCCAGAAGTCTTTTCGATTTTCTGGTGCAGAGATATGTGATTTGTTACTCGGTTGCTAAGCTAGCCCCTTGTCATTGCTAGGCAGTTACCAAGGTGATACTTATCAAGGGTACTTGCCATACTGATTCAAATAAGTCAACCCAGAAGTCTCTACTATTTTCTGGTGCAGAGATATGTGATTCGTTACTCGGTTGCTAGGTTAACCTCATGTGGTTGCTAGGCAGTTACCAAGGTGATACTTAATGATGCTCCTTGCTATCCTAAGTGAAATAAGACAACTCAGAAGTCTCTATGACATTCTGATCCTGAGATACCCATCTTAGTGATTTTGAATGGAAGTCAAAGGGATTTGGTTGCTAGGGTGATCTAAATGGTTGCTAGGGCATGGCTTAGTAGTTTCCATAATGATACTTATAGAATGACTGCTCACCCAATTCAAACAAGCCAACTATCATGTCTGTAGGACATTCTGATCAGGTGATATCCATCTAAGCAATTTTGAATGCAGTCAGTGTGAATGATATAAACCAACCCCCATGTCTGTACAATGTTCTGATGCAGAGATATAGGTCTTGCTAAACGGTTGCTAGGGTACTCAGTTTAGTTGCTTGGGAGTGGCTTGGCAGCTGCCAATCATGAAACTACAAAGGCTGCTTGCCAGTGTGAATGATATAAACCAACCCCCATCTCTATAGGATGTTCTGATGCAGAGATATAGGTCTTGCAAAATGGTTGCTAGGGTACTCTGTTTGGTTACTAGGGTGAGTAAAATGAGCCCGCCACCTTGTCTCTATGACACTGTGATCCAGAGCTATGTTCAATACAAAATCCCTATGCAATATCATTTCATGGGCTGTCCTACACCATTGGTAGTCAATGGGGCAACTTTGGGCAGCTCCTGCCCCCCAGGGGTGCAACTTTTACCCCATATTGAAGTATGTTCTTACAGAGCCTGCCAGCCTCTTCAAATGTGGCAAATCACACGTTTCTGCGAAATCCTCGCTCGGAGCTGTGACTCGTCAAATTTGTCGCAATGTTAAGTCTATGGGATTTTTCGGGACACTTTTTTGCCCCTGGGGCAAACATTGTAGACCCGATCGCTTAGAAAAGATATAGCACACCTCACTCAGCGGTCTGTGACAAAAGCTGCGGGAGGAGTAGCGCACCAAACTTTGTGTGGAATAATAATAATAACTAGATAGGTACATTTCCTGAAGAAAATGTGAGTGGTGCTTGTCGTGGCAAAACTCGTCAAACAGCATGTTGTAACTGGAAAAGAACAAAAATTATGGTCATAAATAAATCAACCCAGAAGTCTGTACGATTTTCTGGTGCAGAAATATGTGATTTGTTACTCGGTTGCTAGGGTAAGCCCAAGTGGTTGCTATGCAGTTACCAAGGTAATACAACACATGGCTCCTTTCCATCCTGAGTGAAATAAGTCAACCCGGAAGTCTGTAGTGTTTTCTGATGCAGAGATATGTGATTTGTTACTCGGTTGCTAGGGTAACCCCATCTGGTTGCTAGGCAGTTAAAATAGTGATACTTATCAAGTGTCCTTGCCATCCTGATTGAAATAAATCAACCCAGAAGTCTCTCTGATTTTCTGGTGCAGAGATATAGTTACTGCTAAACGGTTGCTAGGGTACTCTGTTTAGTTGCTAGGGAGTGGCTTGGCAGCTGCCAATCATGAATCTCCAAAGGCTACTTGTCAGTATGAATGATATAAACCAACTCCCATGCCTCTGTGACATTCAGAATGGAAGATATCCCTCTATGGATTTTGGTTGTTAAGGTGCTCGACAATGGTTGCTAGGGAGGGGCTAGGAAGTGTTGATTTGATGCATGATTGGCTGTTTGCTGTCCCGAGTGAAACGAGACCACCCTTGTGTTTCTATGACACTTCTATCCGGAGATATCCCTTTGATCTTTTTCAATAGAAGTCTATGGGACTTGTTGCTAAGGTGCTCTTAATGGTTGCTAGGGCGTGGCTTGATAGCTTCACAATGATCCAGAGAGACTGATTGGTTGTCTGAGTAAAATGAGCCCACCCCTCGTCTCTATGACACTGTGATCCAGAGCTATGTTCAATACAAATCCCTATGCCTTTTCATTTCATGGGCCGTCCTACACCATTATAAGTCAATTGGGGCATTTTTGGGCAGCTCCTGCCCCCAGGGTGCAACTTTTACCCCATATTGAGGTATGCTCTTACAGAGCCTGCCAGCCTCTTCAAATGTGGCAAATCACACGTTTCTACGAAATCCTCGCTTGGAGCTGTGACGCGTCAAAGTTTGTCTCAATGTTAAGTCTATGGGATTTTTCGGCCGCTTTTTTGCCCCTGGGGCAAATACCGTACCCGATCAGCTTATAAAAGTCATAGCACACGTGTCCTCAATAGGCCGTTCGATTTGATACCTCATTCGTGGGTCTACGCCAAACGGTGCGGGACGAGTTAGGTGCCGAAGTTTTGTTAAGAGATATAATAAAAATAAAAATAAAAAGTATAATAAGTATGTGAGATTACAATAGTGATGCTTTGCAAGCACCACTAAAAATAAAAATAATAACTAGATAGGTACATTTCCTGAAGAAAATGTGAGTGGTGCTTGCCGTGGCAAAACTCGTCAAACAGCATGTTGTAACTGGAAAAGAACAAAAATTATGGTCATAAATAAATCAACCCAGAAGTCTGTACGATTTTCTGGTGCAGAAATATGTGATTTGTTACTCGGTTGCTAGGGTAAGCCCGTGTGGTTGCTATGCAGTTACCAAGGTAATACAATACATGGCTCCTTTCCATCCTGAGTGAAATAAGTCAACCCGGAAGTCTGTAGTGTGTTCTGGTGCAGAGATATGTGATATGTTGCTCGGTTGCTAGGGTAACTCCATCTGGTTGCTAGGCAGTTACCATAGTGATACTAATAAAGTCTCCTGGCCATCCTGATTAAAATAAATCAACCCGAAGTCTCTATGTTTTTGTGATGCAGAGATATGTGATTTTTTACTCGGTTGCTAGGGTAACCCCATCTGGTTGCTAGGCAGATACCATAGTGATACTAATCAAGTGTCCTTGCCATCCTTATTGAAATAAGTCAACCCGGAAGTCTCTACGCTTTTCTGATGCAGAGATATGTGATTTGTTACACGGTTGCTAGGGTAAGCCCATCTGGTTGCTAGGCAGTTACCATAGTGATACTAATGAAGTCTCCTTGCCATCCTGATTGAAATAAGTCAACCCGGAAGTCTCTATGTTTTTGTGATGCAGAGATATGTGATTTTTTACTCGGTTGCTAGGGTAACCCCATCTGGTTGCTAGGCAGATACCATAGTGATACTAATCAAGTGTCCTTGCCATCCTTATTGAAATAAGTCAACCCGAAGTCTCTACGCTTTTCTGATGCAGAGATATGTGATTTGTTACTCGGTTGCTAGGGTAAGCCCATCTGGTTGCTAGGCAGTTACCATAGTGATACTAATGAAGTCTCCTTGCCATCCTGATTGAAGTAAGTCAACCCGAAGTCTCTATGTTTTTGTGATGCAGAGATATGTGATTTGTTACTCGGTTGCTAGGGTAAGCCCATCTGGTTGCTAGGCAGTTACCATAGTGATACTAATGAAGTGTCCTTGCCATCCTGATTGAAATAAGTCAACCCGGAAGTCTCTACGCTTTTCTGATGCAGAGATATGTGATTTGTTACTCGGTTGCTAGGGTAACCCCATCTGGTTGCTAGGCAGTTAACATAGTGATACTTATCAAGTCTCCTTGCCATCCTGATTGAAATAAATCAACCCAGAAGTCTCTCTGATTTTCTGGTGCAGAGATATAGTTACTGCTAAACGGTTGCTAGGGTACTCTGTGTAGTTGCTAGGGAGTGGCTTGGCAGCTGCCAATCATGAATCTCCAAAGGCTGCTTGTCAGTATGAATGATATAAACCAACTCCCATGCCTCTGTGACATTCAGAATGGAAGATATCCCTCTATGGATTTTGGTTGTTAAGGTGCTCGACAATGGTTGCTAGGGAGGGGCTAGGAAGTGTTGAAGTGATGCATGATTGGCTGTTTGCTGTCCCGAGTCAAACGAGACCACCCTTGTGTTTCTATGACACTTCTATCCGGAGATATCCCTTTGATCTTTTTCAATAGAAGTCTATGGGACTTGTTGCTAAGGTGCTCTTAATGGTTGCTAGGGCGTGGCTTGATAGCTTCACAATGATCCAGAGAGACTGATTGGTTGTCTGAGTAAAATGAGCCCACCCCCTCGTCTCTATGACACTGTGATCCAGAGCTATGTTCAATACAAATCCCTATGCCTTTTCATTTCATGGGCCGCCCTACACCATTATAAGTCAATTGGGGCATATTTGGGCAGCTCCTGCCCCCAGGGGTGCAACTTTTACCCCATATTGAGGTATGCTCTTACAGAGCCTGCCAGCCTCTTCAAATGTGGCAAATCACACGCTTCTACTGAAATCCTCGCTTGGAGCTGTGACGCCACAAAGTTTGTCTCAATGTTAAGTCTATGGGATTTTTCGGCCGCTTTTTTGCCCCTGGGGCAAATACCGCACTCCGATCGCTTATAAAAGTCATAGCACACGTGTCCTCAATAGGCCGTTCGATTTGATACCTCATTCGTGGGTCTACGCCAAACGGTGCGGGACGAGTTAGGTGCCGAAGTTTTGTTAAGAGATATAATAAAAATAAAAATAAAAAGTATAATAAGTATGTGAGATTACAATAGTGATGCTTTGCAAGCACCACTAATAAGTATGTGAGATTACAATAGTGATGCTTTGCAAGCACCACTAACTAGAAAAGGTTCGTCGAGACAAACTTTAAGTTGGCTTGTGAAAGTTTGGACCAGAAAGTTTGAAGTTTAAAGTAGTTTGAAGTTTAAAGTAGTTTGAAGTTTAAAGTAGTTTGAAGTTTAAAGTAGTTTATAGTTTAAATTAGTTTAAAGTTTAAATTAGTCTAAATTTTAAATTAGTTTAAATTTTAAATTAGTTTAAAGTTTAAATTAGTTTGAATTTTAAAGTAGTTTGAAGATTAAAGTAGTTCAAAGTTTAAAGTAGTCTAAAGTTTAAATTAGTTTGAATTTTAAAGTAGTTTATTGTTTAAAGTAGTTTGAAGTTTAAAGTAGTTTAAAGTTTAAAGTAGTTTGTAGTTTAAAGTAGTTAAAAGTTTAACTTAGTCGCTAGATAGATAGATAGATAGATAGATATTTACCCTCAGATAGATAGATAGATATAGATAGATAAATATTTACCCTCAGATAGATAGATAGATAGATAGATAGATATTGACCCTCAAATAGATAGATAGATAGATATTGACCCTCAGATAGATAGATAGATATATAGATAGACAGACAGACAGATAGATGCTAGCACGTTTTTAGCATTTTTTAGTACTTCGCTAGGTGATACTAGCATGTGTTAACATGATGCTAGCACGTTTTTAGCATCTTTTAAGCACTTCGCTTGGCGATGCTAAGCATGTGTTAAGCATGATGCTAGCACGCTTTTAGCATGTTTTAAGCACTTTGCTAGGCGATGCTAACATGTGTTAAGCATGATGCTAAGACGAGTTTAAGCATGTTTTAAGCACTTCGCTAGGCGATGCTAAGCATGTGTTAAGCATGATGCTACCACATTTTTAGCATGTTTTAAGACTTCGCTAGGCGATGCTAAGATGTGTTAAAGATGATGCTAAGACGCTTTTAAGATTTTTTAAGACTTCACTAGGCTGATGCTAAGATGTGTTAAAGATGATGCTAAGACGCTTTAAGATTTTTTAAGACTTCGCTAGGGCTGATGCTAAGACGCTTTAAGATGTTTTAAGACTTTGCTAGGCGATGCAAGATGTGTTAAGATGATGCTAAGACGCTTTTAGCTTGTTTTAAGACTTCGCTAGGCGATAAGCTAAGATGTGTTAAAGATGATGCTACCACGCTTTAAGCATGTTTTAAAGACTTGCTAGGCGTATGCTAAGATGTGTTGCCATGATGCTAAGACGCTTTTAGCATGTTTTAAAGCACTTCGCTAGGGCGATGCTAAGATGTGTTAAAGATGATGCTAACACGCTTTTAGCTTGTTTTAAGACTTCGCTAGGCGATGCTAAGATGTGTTAAGATGATGCTGCCACGCTTTTAAGCATGTTTTGAAGACTTCGCTAGGCGATGCTAAGATGTGTTGCCATGATGCTAAGACGCTTTTAAGATGTTTTAAAGACTTCGCTAGGCGATGCTAAGATGTGTTAAAGATGATGCTAAAGACGCTTTTAAGATGTTTTAAAGACTTCGCTAGGGCGATGCTAAGATGTGTTAAGCATGATGCTACACACGCTTTTAGCATGTTTTAAAGACTCTCGCTAGGGCGATGAGCTAAGATGTGTTAAAGCATGATGCTACCGACGCTTTTAAGATGTTTTAAAGACTTCATGCTAGGGCTGATGCTAAGCATGTGTTAAGCCATGATGCTAAGCGACGCTTTTAAGATGTTTTGAAGCACTTCGCTAGGCGATGCTAAGATGTGTTAAGCATGATGCTAACACGCTTTTAGCTTGTTTTAAGACTTCGCTAGGCGATGCTAAGATGTGTTAAGCATGATGCTACCACGCTTTTAAGATGTTTTAAGACTTCGCTAGGCGATGCTAAGCATGTGTTGCCATGATGCTAAAGACGCTTTTAAGCATTTTTGAAGACTTCGCTAGGCGATGCTAAGATGTGTTAAAGATGATGCTAAAGACGCTTTTAAGCATGTTTTAACGACTTCGCTAGGCGTTATGCTAACATGTGTTAAAGCATGATGCTAACGACGCTTTTTAGCATTTTTTAAGCACTTCGCTAGGCGATGCTAAGCAAGATGTGTTAAGCATGATGCTAACGACGCTTTTAAGCATGTTTTAAGCATTTCAGCTAGGGCGATGCTAGCGATGTGTTAAGCATGATGCTAAGACGCTTTTAAGCATGTTTTAAGCACTCGCTAGGCGATGCTAACATGTGTTAACGATGATGCTAAGACGATTTTAAGCATGTTTTAAAGACTTCGCTAGGCGATGCTAAGATGTGTTAAGCATGATGCTAACGACGCTTTTAGCTTGTTTTAACGACTTCGCTAGGCTGTAAGCTAACATATGCTAAGCATGATGCTAATGACGCTTTTAAGCATTTTTAAGCACTTCGCTAGGCGATGCTAAGCATGTGTTAAGATGATGCTAAGACGCTTTTAGCTTGTTTTAACGACTCGCTAGGCGATGCTAAGCATGTGTTAGCAGATGATGCTAAGACGCTTTTAAGATGTTTTAAAGACTTCGCTAGGCGATGCTAAGCATGTGTTAAGATGATGCTAAGACATTTTTAAGCATGTTTTAAGACTTCGGCTAGGCGATGCTAAGATGTGTTAAGCATGATGCTAAGACGCTTTTAGCATTTTTTAAGACTTCGCTAGGCGATGCTAAGCATGTGTTAAGCATGATGCTAAGACGCTTTTAAGCATTTTTTAAGCACTTCGCTAGGCGATGCTAAGATGTGTTAAGCATGATGCTAAGACGCTTTTAGCATTTTTTAAGCACTTCGCTAGGCGATGCTAAGCATGTGTTAAGCATGATGCTAAAGACGCTTTTAAGCATGTTTTAGCACTTCGCTAGGCGATGCTAACATGTGTTAGCATGATGCTATCACGTTTTTAAAAATTTTTAGCACTTTGCAAGGCGATGCTAGCATGTGTTAGCATGATGCTAACACGTTTTTAGCATGATTTAGCACTTTGCTAGGCGATGCTAGCATGTGTTAGCATGATGCTAGCACGTTTTTAGCATGTTTTAGCACTTCGCTAGGCGATGCTATGATGCGTTAGCATGATTCTCAAACAAATGACTCTAATGAGCCGGTTCATTTGAATCTACAGTGTGAAACATACAGTGTGACCAGTGTAGTCTGATTCCCAAATTAATGACTCTAATGAGCCAGTTCTTTTGAATCTAAAATGTGTTAGCATGATTCCCAAACAAATGACTCTAATGAGCCGGTTCTTTTGAATCTACAGTGTGAAACATATTGTGTGACCAGTGTAGTCTGATTCCCAAATTAATGACTCTGATGAGCCAGTTCTTTTGAATCTAAAATGTGAAACATACACTGTGACCGGTGTAGTCTGATTCCCAAATGAATGACTCTAATGAGCCGGTTCTTTTGAATCTACAGTGTGAAACATACAGTGTGACCAGTGTAATCTGATTACAACATTAATGACTCTAATGAGCCAGTTCTTTTGAATCTAAAGTGTGAAACATACAGTGTGACCAGGGTAGTCTGATTTCCAAACAAATTACTCTAATGAGCCGGTTCTTTTGACTCTACAGTGTGAAACATACAGTGTGACCAGTGTAGTCTGATTCCCAAATGAATGACTCTAATGAGCCGGTTCTTTTGAATCTTCAATGTGAAACATACAGTGTGACCAGTGTAGTCTGATTCCCAAATTAATGACTCTAATGAGCCGGTTCTTTTGAATCTACAATGTGAAACATACAGTGTGACCAGTGTAGTCTGATTCCCAAATTAATGACTCTAATGAGCCGGTTCTTTTGAATCTACAATGTGAAACTTACAGTGTGACCAGTTTAGTCTGATTCCCAAATGAATGACTCTAATGAGCCAGTTCTACAGTGTAGTGTTAAAAAAGTTTAACTTAGTTGCTAGATAGATAGATATTTACCCTTAGATATATAGAGAGATAGATATAGATAGATAGATATTTATCCTCAGATAGATAGAGAGAGAGAGAGATAGATATTTACCCTCAGATAGATAGATAGATAGATAGATAGATAGATAGATATTGACTCTCAGATAGATGCTAGCACGTTTTTAGCATGTTTTAGCGTGTGGCTAGGAAGATTTTAGGTCATTACTTTTTGGCTGCTTGATAAAAGAAATCCTCTGAGGGAGAGAGAGAGGGAGAGATGCAGGGCTGACAGGCCCTTTTTGTCTGTGTGTGTGAAAATGTCAGTTGGAATTTGAATTTCTGAACATTCTGCAATGTTAAGTCAATGGGAGTTTTTTCCGAGTTTGATCGTCATTTTTAGGAAAACCGTAAGTCCGATCAGTTAGAAAAGATATAGCACACTATTCGGGATTATCTGTGCCGAGTTTGGTGCCTGTAGCTTAAAAGCTCTAGGAGGAGTTAGATACCGAAATTTCACCACTAAGAAGAATAAGAAGAATCGGTATAATAATAAGTTTAAGTAGGATTTCAGTAAGTTGGCTCTCACAAGCCAACTTAACTAGATAGGTACATTTCCTGAAGAAAATGTGAGTGGTGCTTGCCGTGGCAAAACTCGTCAAATAGCATGCTTGAAAAGAACAAAAATTATGGTCATAAATAAATCAACCCAGAAGTCTGTATGATTTTCTGGTGCAGAAATATGTGATTTGTTACTAGGTTGCTAGGGTAAGCCCATGTGGTTGCTATGCAGTTAGCAAGGTAATACAATACATGGCTCCTTTCCATCCTGAGTGAAATAAGTCAACCCGGAAGTCTGTACTTTTTTCTGGTGCAGAGATATGTGATTTGTTACTGGGTTGCTAGGGTAACCCCATCTGGTTGCTAGGAAGTTTCCATAGTGATACTAATGAAGTCTCCTTGCCATCCTGGTTGAAATAAATCAACCCAGAAGTCTGTAGGATTTTCTGGTGCAGAAATATGTGATTTGTTACTCGGCTGCTAGGGTACTATGTGTAGTTGCTAGGGAGTGGCTTGGCAGCTGCCAATCATGAAATTCCAAAGGCTGCTTGTCAGTATGAATGATATAAACCAACTCCCATGCCTCTATGACATTCAGAATGGAAGATATCCCTCTATGGATTTTGGTTGCTAAGGTGCTCGACAATGGTTGCTAGTGAGGGGCTAGGAAGTGTTGAGGTGATTCATGATTGGCTGTTTGCTGCCCCGAATCAAACGAGACCACCCTTGTGTTTCTATGACACTTCTATCCGGAGATATCCCTTTGATCTCTTTCATTAGAAGTCTATGGGACTTGTTGCTAAGGTGCTCTAAATGGTTGCTAGGGCGTGGCTTGATAGCTTTGCAATGATCCTGAGAGACTGATTGGTCGTCTGAGTAAAATGAGGCAGGCCCCTTTGTCTCTATGACACTGTCATCCAGAGCTATGTTTAATAAAAAATCCCTATTTCATGGGCCGTCCTACACCATTGTAAGTCAATGGGGGCAACTTTGGGCAGCTCCTGCCCCCCAGGGGGTGCAACTTTTACCCCATATTGAGGTATGCTTTTACAGAGCCTGCCAGCCTCTTCAAATGTGGCAAATCACACGTTTCTGCGAAATCCTCGCTCGGAGCTGTGACGCGTCAAAGTTTGTCTCAATGTTAAGTCTATGGGATTTTTCGACCGCTTTTTTGCCCCTGGGGCAAATACTGTACCCCCGATCGCTTATAAAAGTCATAGCACACGTGTCCTCAATAGGCCGTTCGATTTGACACCTCATTCGTGGGTCTACGCCAAACGGTGCGGGACGAGTTAGGTGCCAAAGTGTTGTTAAGAGATATAAAAATAAAAATAATAATAACTAGATAGGTACATTTCCTGAAGAAAATGTGAGTGGTGCTTGCCGTGGCAAAACTCGTCAAACAGCATGTTGTAACTGGAAAAGAACAAAAATTATGGTCATAAATAAACCAACCCAGAAGTCTGTACGATTTTCTGGTGCAGAAATATGTGATTTGTTACTCGGTTGCTAGGGAAAGCCCATGTGGTTGCTATGCAGTTACCAAGGTAATACAATACATGGCTCCTTTCCATCCTGAGTGAAATAAGTCAACCCGGAAGTCTGTAGTGTTTTCTGGTGCAGAGATATGTGATTTGTTACTCGGTTGCTAGGGTAACCCCATCTGGTTGCTAGGCAGTTAGCATAGTGATACTAATCAAGTGTCCTTGCCATCCTGATTGAAATAAGTCAACCCGGAAGTCTCTATGTTTTTCTGATGCAGAGATATGTGATTTGTTACTCGGTTGCTAGGGTAACCCCATCTGTTTGCTAGGCAGTTACCATAGTGATACTAATCAAGTCTCCTTGCCATCCTGATTGAAATAAGTCAACCCGGAAGTCTCTATGTTTTTCTGATGCAGAGATATGTGATTTGTTACTCGGTTGCTAGGGTAACCCCATCTGGTTGCTAGGCAGTTATCATAGTGATACTAATCAAGTCTCCTTGCCATCGTGATTGAAATAAGTCAACCCGAAGTCTCTACGCTTTTGTGATGCAGAGATATGTGATTTGTTACTCGGTTGCTAGGGTAACCCCATCTGGTTGCTAGGCAGTTACCATAGTGATACTAATCAAGTCTCCTTGCCATCCTGATTGGAATAAGTCAACCCGGAAGTCTCTATGTTTTTCTGATGCAGAGATATGTGATTTGTTACTCGGTTGCTAGGGTAACCCCATCTGGTTGCTAGGCAGTTACCATAGTGATACTAATCAAGTCTCCTTGCCATCCTGATTGAAATAAGTCAACCCGGAAGTGTCTACGTTTTTCTGATGCAGAGATATGTGATTTGTTACTCGGTTGCTAGGGTAACCCCATGTGGTTGCTAGGCAGTTACCATAGTGATACTAATCAAGTCTCCTTGCCATCCTGATTGAAATAAATCAACCCGGAAGTCTGTACTCTTTTCTGGTGCCGAGATATGTGATTTGTTTCTCGGTTGCTAGGGTAACCCCATCTGGTTGCTAGGCAGTTACCATAGTGATACTAATCAAGTCTCCTTGCCATCCTGATTGAAATAAATCAACCCAGAAGTCTCTCTGATTTTCTGGTGCAGAGATATAGTTACTGCTAAACGGTTGCTAGGGTACTCTGTTTAGTTGCTAGGGAGTGGCTTGGCAGCTGCCAATCATGAATCTCCAAAGGCTGCTTGTCAGTATGAATGATATAAACCAACTCCCATGCCTCTGTGACATTCAGAATGGAAGATATCCCTCTATGGATTTTGGTTGTTAAGGTGCTCGACAATGGTTGCTAGGGAGGGGCTAGGAAGTGTTGATTTGATGCATGATTGGCTGTTTGCTGTCCCGAGTCAAACGAGACCACCCTTGTGTTTCTATGACACTTCTATCCGGAGATATCCCTTTGATCTGTTTCAATAGAAGTCTATGGGACTTGTTGCTAAGGTGCTCTTAATGGTTGCTAGGGCGTGGCTTGATAGCTTCACAATGATCCTGAGAGACTGATTGGTCGTCTGAGTAAAATGAGCCCACCCCTCGTCTCTATGACACTGTGATCCAGAGCTATGTTCAATACAAATCCCTATGCCTTTTCATTTCATGGGCCGTCCTACACCATTATAAGTCAATTGGGGCATTTTTGGGCAGCTCCTGCCCCCAGGGGTGCAACTTTTACCCCATATTGAGGTATGCTCTTACAGAGCCTGCCAGCCTCTTCAAATGTGGCAAATCACACGTTTCTACGAAATCCTCGCTTGGAGCTGTGACGCGTCAAAGTTTGTCTCAATGTTAAGTCTATGGGATTTTTCGGCCGCTTTTTTGCCCCTGGGGCAAATACCGTACTCCGATCGCTTATAAAAGTCATAGCACACGTGTCCTCAATAGGCCGTTCGATTTGATACCTCATTCGTGGGTCTACGCCAAACGGTGCGGGACGAGTTAGGTGCCGAAGTTTTGTTAAGAGATATAATAAAAATAAAAATAAAAAGTATAATAAGTATGTGAGATTACAATAGTGATGCTTTGCAAGCACCACTAACTAGAATGTACATTTCCTGAAGAAAATGTGAGTGGTGCTTGCCGTGGCAAAACTCGTCAAATAGCATTTTATAACTGCTGAGATATGTGTTTTTTACTCGGTTGCTAGGGTACCCCCATCTGGTTGCTAGGCAGTTACCATAGTGATATTTGTCAAGTGTCCTTGCTATCCTGAGTAAAATCAGTCAACCAGGAAGTCTCTACGATGTTCTGTTCCAGAGATATGTGATTTGTTACTTGGTTGCTAGGGTAACCCCTCCTTGGTGCTAGGCAGTTACCATAGTGATACTTATGAAGTCTCCTTGCCATCCTGAGTGAAATAAACCAAGCCCGAAGTCTCTACGTTTTTCTGATGCAGAGATATGTGATTTGTTACTCGGTTGCTAGGGTAACCCCATCTGGTTGCTAGGCAGTTACCATAGTGATACTAATCAAGTCTCCTTGCCATCCTGAGTGAAATAAGTCAACCCGGAAATCTCTACTGTTTTCTGTTGCAAAGATATGTGATTTGTTACTCTGTTGCTAGGGTAACCCCATCTGGTTGCTAGGCAGTTACCATAGTGATACTTATGAAGTCTCCTTGCCATCCTGATTGAAATAAATCAACCCAGAAGTCTCTCTGATTTTCTGGTGCAGAGATATAGTTATTGCTAAACGGTTGCTAGGGTACTCTGTTTAGTTGCTAGGGAGTGGCTTGGCAGCTGCCAATCATGAAACTCCAAAGGCTGCTTGTCAGTATGAATGATATAAACCAACTCCCATGCCTCTGTGACATTCAGAATGGAAGATATCCCTCTATGGATTTTGGTTGCTAAGTGTGCTCGACAATGGTTGCTAGGGAGGGGCTAGGAAGTGTTGAGGTGATTCATGATTGGCTGTTTGCTGCCCAGAGTCAAACGAGACCACCCTTGTGTTTCTATGACAGTTCTATCTGGAGATATCCCTTTGATCTCTTTCATTAGAAGTCTATGGGACTTGTTGGTAAGGTGCTCTAAATGGTTGCTAGGGCGTGGCTTGATAGCTTCACAATGATCCTGAGAGACTGATTGGTCATCTGAGTAAAATGAGCCCACCCCCTTGTCTCTATGACACTGTGATCCAGAGCTATGTTCAATACAAAATCCCTATGCATTTTCATTTCATGGGCCGTCCTTCACCATAGTACGTCCTTCACCATAGTAAGTCAATTGGGGCAGCTCCTGCAACTTTGGGCAGCTCCTGCCCCCAGGGGTGCAACTTTTACCCCATATTGAGGTATGCTCTTACAGAGTCTGCCAGCCTCTTCAAATGTGGCAAATCACTTGTTTCTACGAAATCCTCGCTCGGAGCTGTGACTCGTCAAAGTTTGTCGCAATGTTAAGTCTATGGGATTTTTAGGCTGCTTTTTTGCCCCTGGGGCAAATACCGTACCCCGATCGCTTATAAAAGTCATAGCACACGTGTCCTCAATAGGCCGTTCGATTTGATACCTCATTCGTGGGTCTACGCCAAACGGTGCGGGACGAGTTAGGTGCCGAAGTTTTGTTAAGAGATATAATAAAAATAAAAATAACTAGATAGGTACATTTCCTGAAGAAAATGTGAGTGGTGCTTGCCGTGGCAAAACTCGTCAAACAGCATGTTGTAACTTGAAAAGAAAAAAAATTATGGTCATAAATAAATCAACCCAGAAGTCTGTACGATTTTCTGGTGCAGAAATATGTGATTTGTTACTCGGTTGCTAGGGTAAGCCCATGTGGTTGCTATGCAGTTACCAAGGTAATACAATACATGGCTCCTTTCCATCCTGAGTGAAATAAGTCAACCCGGAAGTCTGTAGTGTTTTCTGGTGCAGAGATATGTGATTTGTTACTCGGTTGCTAGGGTAACCCCATCTGGTTGCTAGGCAGTTACCATATTGATACTAATGAAGTGTCCTTGCCATCCTGGTTGAAATAAATCAACCCGGAAGTCTCTACGTTTTTCTGATGCAGAGATATGTGATTTGTTACTCGGTTGCTAGGGTAACCCCATCTGGTTGCTAGGCAGTTACCATAGTGATAGTAATGAAGTGTCCTTGCGATCCTGAGTGAAATAAATCAACCCGGAAGTCAGTACTATTTTCTGGTGCAGAGATATGTGATTTGTTACTCGGTTGCTAGGGTAACCCCATCTGGTTGCTAGGCAGTTACCATAGTGATAGTAATCAAGTGTCCTTGCCATCCTGATTGAAATAAGTCAACCCAGAAGTCTGTACGTTTTTCTGATGCAGAGATATGTGATTTGTTACTCGGTTGCTAGGGTAACCCCATGTGGTTGCTAGGCAGTTACCATAGTGATACTAATGAAGTGTCCTTGCCATCCTGGTTGAAATAAATCAACCCGGAAGTCTGTACGTCTTTTCTGGTGCAGAGATATGTGATTTGTTTCTCGGTTGCTAGGGTAACCCCATCTGGTTGCTAGGCAGTTACCATAGTGATACTAATCAAGTGTCCTTGCCATCCTGATTGAAATAAATCAACCCAGAAGTCTCTCTGATTTTCTGGTGCAGAGATATAGTTACTGCTAAACGGTTGCTAGGGTACTCTGTGTAGTTGCTAGGGAGTGGCTTGGCAGCTGCCAATCATGAATCTCCAAAGGCTGCTTGTCAGTATGAATGATATAAACCAACTCCCATGCCTCTGTGACATTCAGAATGGAAGATATCCCTCTATGGATTTTGGTTGTTAAGGTGCTCGACAATGGTTGCTAGGGAGGGGCTAGGAAGTGTTGAAGTGATGCATGATTGGCTGTTTGCTGTCCCGAGTCAAACGAGACCACCCTTGTGTTTCTATGACACTTCTATCCGGAGATATCCCTTTGATCTTTTTCAATAGAAGTCTATGGGACTTGTTGCTAAGGTGCTCTTAATGGTTGCTAGGGCGTGGCTTGATAGCTTCACAATGATCCAGAGAGACTGATTGGTTGTCTGAGTAAAATGAGCCCACCCCCTCGTCTCTATGACACTGTGATCCAGAGCTATGTTCAATACAAATCCCTATGCCTTTTCATTTCATGGGCCGTCCTACACCATTATAAGTCAATTGGGGCATTTTTGGGCAGCTCCTGCCCCCAGGGGTGCAACTTTTACCCCATATTGAGGTATGCTCTTACAGAGCCTGCCAGCCTCTTCAAATGTGGCAAATCACACGTTTCTACGAAATCCTCGCTTGGAGCTGTGACGCGTCAAAGTTTGTCTCAATGTTAAGTCTATGGGATTTTTCGGCCGCTTTTTTGCCCCTGGGGCAAATACCGTACCCCGATCGCTTATAAAAGTCATAGCACACGTGTCCTCAATAGGCCGTTCGATTTGACACCTCATTCGTGGGTCTACGCCAAACGGTGCGGGACGAGTTAGGTGCCGAAGTTTTGTTAAGAGATATAAAAATAAAAATAAAAATAAAAATAAAAGTATAATAATAAGTATGTGAGATTACAATAGTGATGCTTTGCAAGCACCACTAACTAGATGGGTACATTTCCTGAAGAAAATGTGAGTGGTGCTTGCCGTGGCAAAACTAGTCAAACAGCATGTTGTAACTTGAAAATAACAAAAATTATGGTCATAAATAAACCAACCCAGAAATGTGTACGATGTTCTGGTGCAGAAATATGTGATTTGTTACTCGGTTGCTAGGGTAAGCCCGTGTGGTTGCTATGCAGTTACCAAGGTAATACAATACATGGCTCCTTTCCATCCTGAGTGAAATAAGTCAACCCGGAAGTCTGTAGTGTGTTCTGGTGCAGAGATATGTGATATGTTGCTCGGTTGCTAGGGTAACTCCATCTGGTTGCTAGGCAGTTACCATAGTGATACTAATCAAGTCTCCTGGCCATCCTGATTAAAATAAATCAACCCGGAAGTCTCTATGTTTTTGTGATGCAGAGATATGTGATTTTTTACTCGGTTGCTAGGGTAACCCCATCTGGTTGCTAGGCAGATACCATAGTGATACTAATCAAGTGTCCTTGCCATCCTTATTGAAATAAGTCAACCCGGAAGTCTCTACGTTTTTCTGATGCAGAGATATGTGATTTGTTACTCGGTTGCTAGGGTAAGCCCATCTGGTTGCTAGGCAGTTACCATAGTGATACTAATGAAGTCTCCTTGCCATCCTGATTGAAATAAGTCAACCCGGAAGTCTCTATGTTTTTGTGATGCAGAGATATGTGATTTTTTACTCGGTTGCTAGGGTAACCCCATCTGGTTGCTAGGCAGATACCATAGTGATACTAATCAAGTGTCCTTGCCATCCTTATTGAAATAAGTCAACCCGGAAGTCTCTACGTTTTTCTGATGCAGAGATATGTGATTTGTTACTCGGTTGCTAGGGTAAGCCCATCTGGTTGCTAGGCAGTTACCATAGTGATTCTAATGAAGTCTCCTTGCCATCCTGATTGAAGTAAGTCAACCCGGAAGTCTCTATGTTTTTGTGATGCAGAGATATGTGATTTGTTACTCGGTTGCTAGGGTAAGCCCATCTGGTTGCTAGGCAGTTACCATAGTGATACTAATGAAGTGTCCTTGCCATCCTGATTGAAATAAGTCAACCCGGAAGTCTCTACGTTTTTCTGATGCAGAGATATGTGATTTGTTACTCGGTTGCTAGGGTAACCCCATCTGGTTGCTAGGCAGTTAACATAGTGATACTTATCAAGTCTCCTTGCCATCCTGATTGAAATAAATCAACCCAGAAGTCTCTCTGATTTTCTGGTGCAGAGATATAGTTACTGCTAAACGGTTGCTAGGGTACTCTGTGTAGTTGCTAGGGAGTGGCTTGGCAGCTGCCAATCATGAATCTCCAAAGGCTGCTTGTCAGTATGAATGATATAAACCAACTCCCATGCCTCTGTGACATTCAGAATGGAAGATATCCCTCTATGGATTTTGGTTGTTAAGGTGCTCGACAATGGTTGCTAGGGAGGGGCTAGGAAGTGTTGAAGTGATGCATGATTGGCTGTTTGCTGTCCCGAGTCAAACGAGACCACCCTTGTGTTTCTATGACACTTCTATCCGGAGATATCCCTTTGATCTTTTTCAATAGAAGTCTATGGGACTTGTTGCTAAGGTGCTCTTAATGGTTGCTAGGGCGTGGCTTGATAGCTTCACAATGATCCAGAGAGACTGATTGGTTGTCTGAGTAAAATGAGCCCACCCCCTCGTCTCTATGACACTGTGATCCAGAGCTATGTTCAATACAAATCCCTATGCCTTTTCATTTCATGGGCCGTCCTACACCATTATAAGTCAATTGGGGCATTTTTGGGCAGCTCCTGCCCCCCAGGGGTGCAACTTTTACCCCATATTGAGGTATGCTCTTACAGAGCCTGCCAGCCTCTTCAAATGTGGCAAATCACACGTTTCTACGAAATCCTCGCTTGGAGCTGTGACGCGTCAAAGTTTGTCTCAATGTTAAGTCTATGGGATTTTTCGGCCGCTTTTTTGCCCCTGGGGCAAATACCGTACCCCGATCGCTTATAAAAGTCATAGCACACGTGTCCTCAATAGGCCGTTCGATTTGATACCTCATTCGTGGGTCTACGCCAAACGGTGCGGGACGAGTTAGGTGCCGAAGTTTTGTTAAGAGATATAATAAAAAATAACTAGATAGGTACATTTCCTGAAGAAAATGTGAGTGGTGCTTGCCGTGGCAAAACTCGTGAAATAGCATGCTTGAAAAGAACAAAAATTATGGTCATAAATAAATCAACCCAGAAGTCTCTACGATTTTCTGATGCAGAGATATGTGATTTGTTACTCGGTTGCTAGGGTAAGCCCATCTGGTTGCTAGGCAGTTACCATAGGTGATAGTAATGACATGTCTCCTTGCCATCCTTATTGAAATAAGTCAACCCGGAAGTCTGTACTATTTTCTGGTGCAGAGATATGTGATTTGTTACTCGGTTGCTAGGGTAACCCCATGTGGTTGCTAGGCAGTTACCATAGTGATACTTATCAAGTCTCCTTGCTATCCAGAGTAAAATCAGTCAACCAGGAAGTCTCTACGATGTTCTGATCCAGAGATATGTGATTTGTTATTTGGTTGCTAGGGTAACCCCTCCTTGTTGCTAGGAAGTTACCATAGTGATACTTATGAAGTGTCCTTGCCATCCTGAGTGAAATAAACCAACCCAGAAGTCTCTACGTTTTTCTGATGCAGAGATATGTGATTTGTTAATTGGTTGCTAGGGTAACCCCATCTGGTTGCTAGGCAGTTACCATAGTGATACTAATGAAGTGTCCTTGCCATCCTGGTTGAAATAAATCAACCCGGAAGTCTGTACTCTTTTCTGGTGCCGAGATCTGTGATTTGTTTCTCGGTTGCTAGGGTAACCCCATCTGGTTGCTAGGCAGTTACCATAGTGATAGTAATCAAGTGTCCTTGCGATCCTGAGTGAAATAAATCAACCCGGAAGTCAGTACTATTTTCTGGTGCAGAGATATGTGATTTGTTACTCGGTTGCTAGGGTAACCCCATCTGGTTGCTAGGCAGTTACCATAGTGATAGTAATCAAGTGTCCTTGCCATCCTGATTGAAATAAGTCAACCCAGAAGTATGTACGTTTTTCTGATGCAGAGATATGTGATTTGTTACTCGGTTGCTAGGGTAACCCCATGTGGTTGCTAGGCAGTTACCATATTGATACTAATGAAGTGTCCTTGCCATCCTGGTTGAAATAAATCAACCTGGAAGTCTGTACTCTTTTCTGGTGCCGAGATATGTGATGTGTTTCTCGGTTGCTAGGGTAACCCCATCTGGTTGCTAGGCAGTTACCATAGTGATAGTAATCAAGTGTCCTTGCCATCCTGAGTGAAATAAATCAACCCGGAAGTCAGTACTATTTTGTGGTGCAGAGATATGTGATTTGTTACTCGGTTGCTAGGGTAACCCCATCTGGTTGCTAGGCAGTAATCATAGTGATAGTAATCAAGTGTCCTTGCCATCCTGATTGAAATAAGTCAACCCGGAAGTCTCTACGTTTTTCTGATGCAGAGATATGTGATTTGTTATTTGGTTGCTAGGGTAACCCCATCTGGTTGCTAGGCAGTTACCATAGTGATAGTAATCAAGTGTCCTTGCCATCCTGATTGAAATAAGTCAACCCAGAAGTATCTACGTTTTTCTGATGCAGAGATATGTGATTTGTTACTCGGTTGCTAGGGTAACCCCATGTGGTTGCTAGGCAGTTACCATATTGATACTAATGAAGTGTCCTTGCCATCCTGGTTGAAATAAATCAACCTGGAAGTCTGTACTCTTTTCTGGTGCCGAGATATGTGATGTGTTTCTCGGTTGCTAGGGTAACCCCATCTGGTTGCTAGGCAGTTACCATAGTGATAGTAATCAAGTGTGCTTGCCATCCTGAGTGAAATAAATCAACCCGGAAGTCAGTACTATTTTCTGGTGCAGAGATATGTGATTTGTTACTCGGTTGCTAGGGTAACCCCATGTGGTTGCTAGGCAGTAATCATAGTGATAGTAATCAAGTGTCCTTGCCATCCTGATTGAAATAAGTCAACCCGGAAGTCTCTACGCTTTTCTGATGCAGAGATATGTGATTTGTTACTCGGTTGCTAGGGTAACCCCATCTGGTTGCTAGGCAGTTACCATAGTGATAGTAATGAAGTGTCCTTGCCATCCTGAGTGAAATAAATCAACCCGGAAGTCAGTACTATTTTCTGGTGCAGAGATATGTGATTTGTTACTCGGTTGCTAGGGTAACCCCATCTGGTTGCTAGGCAGTAATCATAGTGATAGTAATCAAGTGTCCTTGCCATCCTGATTGAAATAAGTCAACCCGGAAGTCTCTACGTTTTTCTGATGCAGAGATATGTGATTTGTTACTCGGTTGCTAGGGTAACCCCATCTGGTTGCTAGGCAGTTACCTTAGTGATACTAATGAAGTGTCCTTGCCATCCTGATTGAAATAAATCAACCCAGAAGTTTCTCTGATTTTCTGGTGCAGAGATATAGTTACTGCTAAAGGGTTGCTAGGGTACTCTGTTTAGTTGCTAGGGAGTGGCTTGGCAGCTGCCAATCATTAATCTCCAACGGCTGCTTGTCAGTATGAATGATATAAACCAACTCCCATGCCTCTGTGACATTCAGAATGGAAGATATCCTCTATGGATTTTGGTTGCTAAGGTGCTCGACAATGGTTGCTAGGGAGGGGCTAGGAAGTGTTGAGGTGATTCATGATTGGCTGTTTGCTGCCCCGAGTGAAACGAGACCACCCTTGTGTTTCTATGACACTTCTATCCGGAGATATCCCTTTGATGTCTTTCATTAGAAGTGTATGGGACTTGTTGCTAAGGTGCTCTAAATTGTTGCTAGGGCGTGGCTTGATAGATTCAAAATGATCCTGAGATACTGATTGGTCGTCTGAGTAAAATGAGCCCGCCCCATTGTCTCTATGACACTGTGATCCAGAGCTATGTTGAATACAAATCCCAATGCCATTTCATTTCATGGGCCGTCCTACACCATTGTAAGTCAATTGGGGCATTTTTGGGCAGCTCCTGCCCCCAGGGGTGCAACTTTTACCCCATTTTGAGGTATGCTCTTACAGAGCCTGCCAGCCTCTTCAAATGTGGCAAATCACACGTTTCTGCGAAATCCTCGCTCGGAGCTGTGACGCGTCAAAGTTTGTCGCAATGTTAAGTCTATGGGATTTTTCGGCCGCTTTTTTGCCCCTGGGGCAATTACCGTACCCCGATCGCTTATAAAAGTCATAGCACACGTGTCCTCAATAGGCCGTTCGATTTGACACCTCATTCGTGGGTCTACGCCAAACGGTGCGGGACGAGTTAGGTGCCGAAGTTTTGTACGGAGATAGAATAATAAAAAGTATAAAAATAAAAATAAGTATGTGAGATTACAATAGTGATGCTTTGCAAGCACCACTAAAAATAAAAAGTATAATAAGTATGTGAGATTACAATAGTGATGCTTTGCAAGCACCACTAAAAATAAAAATAATAAGTATGTGAGATTACAATAGTGATGCTTTGCAAGCACCACTAATAATAAGTATGTGAGATTACAATAGTGATGCTTTGCAAGCACCACTAACTAGAATGTACATTTCCTGAAGAAAATGTGAGTGGTGCTTGCCGTGGCAAAACTCATGAAATAGCATGTTATAACTTGAAAAGAACAAAAATTATGGTCATAAATAAATCAACCCAGAAGTCTGTACGATTTTCTGGTGCAGAAATATGTGATTTGTTATTCGGTTGCTAGGGTAAGGCCATGTGGTTGCTATGCAGTTACCAAGGTAATACAATACATGGCTCCTTTCCATCCTGAGTGAAATAAGTCAACCCGGAAGTCTGTACTATTTTCTGGTGCTAAGATATGTGATTTGTTACTCGGTTGCTAGGGTAACCCCGTCTAGTTGCTAGGCAGTTACCATAGTGATACTAATCAAGTCTCCTTGCCATTCTGATTGAATTAAATCAACCCAGAACTCTGTACTATTTTCTGGTGCAGAGATATGTGATTTGTTACTCGGTTGCTAGGGTAACCCCATGTGGTTGCTAGGCAGTTACTATAGTGATACTAATGAAGTCTCCTTGCCATCCTGATTGAAATAAGTCAACCCGGAAATCTGTACTATTTTCTGGGGCAGAGATATGTGATTTGTTACTCGGTTGCTAGGGTAACCCCATCTGGTTGCTAGGCAGTTACCATAGTGATACTATTGAAGTCTCCTTGCTATCCTGATTGAAATAAGTCAGCCCGGAAGTCTGTACGTTTTTCTGATGCAGAGATATGTGATTTGTTAATCGGTTGCTAGGGTAACCCCATCTGGTTGCTAGGCAGTTACCATAGTGATACTAATCAAGTCTCCTTGCCATCCTGATTGAAATAAGTCAACCCGGAAGTCTCTATGTTTTTCTGATGCAGAGATATGTGATTTGTTACTCGGTTGCTAGGGTAACCCCATCTGGTTGCTAGGCAGTTACCATAGTGATACTAATCAAGTGTCCTTGCCATCCTGATTGAAATAAGTCAACCCGGAAGTCTGTATGTTTTTCTGATGCAGAGATATGTGATTTGTTACTCGGTTGCTAGGGTAACCCCATCTGGTTGCTAGGCAGTTACCATAGTGATACTAATCAAGTCTCCTTGCCATCCTGATTGAAATAAGTCAACCCGGAAGTCTCTACGTTTTTCTGATGCAGAGATATGTGATTTGTTACTCTGTTGCTAGGGTAACCCCATGTGGTTGCTAGGCAGTTACCATAGTGATACTTATCAAGTGTCCTTGCCATCCTGATTGAAATAAATCAACCCAGAAGTCTCTCTGATTTTCTGGTGCAGAGATATAGTTATTGCTAAACGGTTGCTAGGGTACTCTGTGTAGTTGCTAGGGAGTGGCTTGGCAGCTGCCAATCATGAAACTCCAAAGGCTGCTTGTCAGTATGAATGATATAAACCAACTCCCATGCCTCTGTGACATTCAGAATGGAAGATATCCCTCTATGGATTTTGGTTGCTAAGGTGTTCGACAATGGTTGCTAGGGAGGGGCTAGGAAGTGTTGAGGTGATTCATGATTGGCTGTTTGCTGCCCCGAGTCAAACGAGACCACCCTTGTGTTTCTATGACACTTCTATCCGGAGATATCCCTTTGATGTCTTTCATTAGAAGTCTATGGGACTTGTTGCTAAGGTGCTCTAAATTGTTGCTAGGGTGTGGCTTGATAGATTGAAATTGATCCTGAGAGACTGATTGGTCGTCTGAGTAAAATGAGCCCGCCCTCTCGTCTCTATGACACTGTGATCCAGAGCTATGTTCAATACAAAATTCCTATGCCATTTCATTTCATGGGCCGTCCTACACCATTATAAGTCAATTGGGGCATTTTTGGGCAGCTCCTGCCCCCTAGGGGTGCAACTTTTACCCCATATTGAGGTATGCTCTTACAGAGCCTGCCAGCCTCTTCAAATGTGGCAAATCACACGTTTCTGTGAAGTCCTCGATCGGAGCTGTGACGCGTCAAAATTTGTCGCAATGTTAAGTCTATGGGATTTTTCGGCGGTTTTTTTGCCCCTGGGGCAAATACCGTACCCCCGATCGCTTATAAAAGTCATAGCACACGTGTCATCAATAGGCCGTTCGATTTGACACCTCATTCGAGGGTCTACGCCAAACGGTGCGGGACGAGTTAGGTGCCGAAGTTTTGTACGGAGATATAAAAATAACTAGATGGGTACATTTCCTGAAGAAAATGTGAGTGGTGCTTGCCGTGGCAAAACTCGTCAAACAGCATGTTGTAACTTGAAAATAACAAAAATTATGGTCATAAATAAACCAACCCAGAAATGTGTACGATGTTCTGGTGCAGAAATATGTGATTTGTTACTCGGTTGCTAGGGTAAGCCCGTGTGGTTGCTATGCAGTTACCAAGGTAATACAATACATGGCTCCTTTCCATCCTGAGTGAAATAAGTCAACCCGGAAGTCTGTAGTGTGTTCTGGTGCAGAGATATGTGATATGTTGCTCGGTTGCTAGGGTAACACCATCTGGTTGCTAGGCAGTTACCATAGTGATACTAATCAAGTCTCCTGGCCATCCTGATTAAAATAAATCAACCCGGAAGTCTCTATGTTTTTGTGATGCAGAGATATGTGATTTTTTACTCGGTTGCTAGGGTAACCCCATCTGGTTGCTAGGCAGATACCATAGTGATACTAATCAAGTGTCCTTGCCATCCTTATTGAAATAAGTCAACCCGGAAGTCTGTACGTTTTTCTGATGCAGAGATATGTGATTTGTTACTCGGTTGCTAGGGTAAGCCCATCTGGTTGCTAGGCAGTTACCATAGTGATACTAATGAAGTCTCCTTGCCATCCTGATTGAAATAAGTCAACCCGGAAGTCTCTATGTTTTTGTGATGCAGAGATATGTGATTTTTTACTCGGTTGCTAGGGTAACCCCATCTGGTTGCTAGGCAGATACCATAGTGATACTAATCAAGTGTCCTTGCCATCCTTATTGAAATAAGTCAACCCGGAAGTCTCTACGTTTTTCTGATGCAGAGATATGTGATTTGTTACTCGGTTGCTAGGGTAAGCCCATCTGGTTGCTAGGCAGTTACCATAGTGATTCTAATGAAGTCTCCTTGCCATCCTGATTGAAGTAAGTCAACCCGGAAGTCTCTATGTTTTTGTGATGCAGAGATATGTGATTTGTTACTCGGTTGCTAGGGTAAGCCCATCTGGTTGCTAGGCAGTTACCATAGTGATACTAATGAAGTGTCCTTGCCATCCTGATTGAAATAAGTCAACCCCGAAGTCTCTACGTTTTTCTGATGCAGAGATATGTGATTTGTTACTCGGTTGCTAGGGTAACCCCATCTGGTTGCTAGGCAGTTAACATAGTGATACTTATCAAGTCTCCTTGCCATCCTGATTGAAATAAATCAACCCAGAAGTCTCTCTGATTTTCTGGTGCAGAGATATAGTTACTGCTAAACGGTTGCTAGGGAGTGGCTTGGCAGCTGCCAACCATGAATCTCCAAAGGCTGCTTGTCAGTATGAATGATATAAACCAACTCCCATGCCTCTGTGACATTCAGAATGGAAGATATCCCTCTATGGATTTTGGTTGTTAAGGTGCTCGACAATGGTTGCTAGGGAGGGGCTAGGAAGTGTTGAAGTGATGCATGATTGGCTGTTTGCTGTCCCGAGTCAAACGAGACCACCCTTGTGTTTCTATGACACTTCTATCCGGAGATATCCCTTTGATCTTTTTCAATAGAAGTCTATGGGACTTGTTGCTAAGGTGCTCTTAATGGTTGCTAGGGCGTGGCTTGATAGCTTCACAATGATCCAGAGAGACTGATTGGTTGTCTGAGTAAAATGAGCCCACCCCTCGTCTCTATGACACTGTGATCCAGAGCTATGTTCAATACAAATCCCTATGCCTTTTCATTTCATGGGCCGTCCTACACCATTATAAGTCAATTGGGGCATTTTTGGGCAGCTCCTGCCCCCAGGGGTGCAACTTTTACCCCATATTGAGGTATGCTCTTACAGAGCCTGCCAGCCTCTTGAAATGTGGCAAATCACACGTTTCTACGAAATCCTCGCTTGGAGCTGTGACGCGTCAAAGTTTGTCTCAATGTTAAGTCTATGGGATTTTTCGGCCGCTTTTTTGCCCCTGGGGCAAATACCGTACTCCGATACGCTATAAAAGTCATAGCACACGTGTCCTCAATAGGCCGTTCGATTTGATACCTCATTCGTGGGTCTACGCCAAACGGTGCGGGACGAGTTAGGTGCCGAAGTTTTGTTAAGAGATATAATAAAAATAAAAATAAAAAGTATAATAAGTATGTGAGATTACAATAGTGATGCTTTGCAAGCACCACTAATAAAAATAAAAATAAAAATAATAAGTATGTGAGATTACAATAGTGATGCTTTGCAAGCACCACTAATAATAACTAGATAGGTACATTTCCTGAAGAAAATGTGAGTGGTGCTTGCCGTGGCAAAACTCGTGAAACAGCATGTTATAACTTGAAAAGAGCAAAAATTATGGTCGTAAATATATCAACCCAGAAGTCTGTTTGATTTTCTGGTGCAGAAATATGTGATTTGTCGCTCGGTCGCTAGGGTAAGTCCGTGTGGTTGCTATGCAGTTACCAAGGTAATACAATACATGGCTCCTTTCCATCCTGAGTGAAATAAGTCAACCCGGAAGTCTGTAGTGTTTTCTGGTGCAGAGATATGTGATTTGTTGCTCGGTTGCTAGGGTAAGCCCATCTGGTTGCTAGGCAGTTACCATAGTGATAGTAATGAAGTCTCCTTGCCATCCTGGTTGAAATAAATCAACCCAGAAGTCTGTAAGATTTTCTGGTGCAGAAATATGTGATTTGTTACTCGGTTGCTAGGGTACTCTGTTAAGTTGCTAGGGCGTGGCTTGGCAGCTGCCAATCATGAATCTCCAAAGGCTGCTTGTCAGTATGAATGATATAAACCAACTCCCATGCCTCTGTGACATTCAGAATGGAAGATATCCCTCTATGGATTTTGGTTGCTAAGGTGCTCGACAATGGTTGCTAGGGAGGGGCTAGGAAGTGTTCAGGTGATTCACGTGATTGGCTGTTTGCTGCTCCGAGTCAAACGAGACCACCCTTGTGTTTCTATGACACTTCTATCTTGAGATATCCCTTTGATGTCTTTCATTAGAAGTCTATGGGACTTGTTGCTAAGGTGCTTTAAATTGTTGCTAGGGCGTGGCTTGATAGCTTCACAATGATCCCGAGAGACTGATTGGTCGTCTGAGTAAAATGAGCCCGCCCTCTTGTCTCTATGACACTGTGATCCAGAGCTATGTTCAATCCAAAATCCCTATGCGATTTCATTTCATGGGCCGTCCTACACCATTGTAAGTCAGTGGGGGCAATTTTGGGCAGCTCTTGCCCCCCAGGGGTGCAACTTTTACCACATATTGAGGTATGCTCTTACAGAGCCTGCCAGCCTCTTCAAATGTGGCAAATCACATGTTTCTGCGAAATCCTCGCTCGGAGCTGTGACGCGTCAAAGTTTGTCGCAATGTTAAGTCTATGGGATTTTTCGGCCGCTTTTTTGCCCCTGGGGCAAACACCGTACCCCCGATCGCTTATAAAAGTCATAGCACACGTGTCCTCAATAGGCCATTCGATTTGACACCTCATTCGTGGGTCTACGCCAAACGGTGCGGGACGAGTTAGGTGCCGAAGTTTTGTACGGAGATATAATAATAAGAAGAAAAATAAGTATGTGAGATTACAATAGTGATGCTTTGCAAGCACCACTAATAATAAGTATGGCGAATAACAATAGTGATGCCTTGCCTTTGGCAAGTACCACTAATAATAATAAGTATGGCGAATAACAATAGTGATGCCTTGCCTTTGGCAAGCACCACTAATAAGTATGTGAGATTACAATAGTGATGCTTTGCAAGCACCACTAATAAGTATGTGAGATTACAATAGTGAAGCTTTGCAAGCACCACTAAGAAGTATGTGAGATTACAATAGTGATGCTTTGCAAGCACCACTAATAAAAAGAAGAATAATAAGTATGTGAGATTACAATAGTGATGCTTTGCAAGCACCACTAATAAGTATGTGAGATTACAATAGTGATGCTTTGCAAGCACCACTAATAAGTATGTGAGATTACAATAGTGATGCTTTGCAAGCACCGCTAATAATAAAAATAATAAGTATGTGAGATTACAATAGTGGTGCAAGCACCACTAATAATAAGTATGGCGAATAACAATAGTGATGCCTTGCCTTTGGCAAGCACCACTAATAAGTATGGCGAATAACAATAGTGATGCCTTGCCTTTGGCAAGCACCACTAATAATAATAAGTATGGCGAATAACAATAGAGATGCCTTGCCTTTGGCAAGCACCACTAATAAGTATGGCGAATAACAATAGTGATGCCTTGCCTTTGGCAAGCACCACTAATAAGTATGGCGAATAACAATAGTGATGCCTTGCCTTTGGCAAGCACCACTAATAATAAGTATGGCGAATAACAATAGTGATGCCTTGCCTTTGGCAAGCACCACTAATAATAAGTATGGCGAATAACAATAGTGATGCCTTGCCTTTGGCAAGCACCACTAATAAGTATGGCGAATAACAATAGTGATGCCTTGCCTTTGGCAAGCACCACTAATAAGTATGTGATAATCTGAATATTCCGCAATGTTAAGTCAATGGGATTTTTCCAGTTTTGATCATCCGCTGTGGGAAAACCGTAAGTCCGATCAGTTAGAAAAGATATAGCACACTATTCGGGATTAGTCTGAAGGTCTGTGCCGAGTTTGGTGCGTGTAGCTTTCTCGAGCCAACCTAATAATACGTTTAAATAGGATTTCAGTAAATTGGCTTTCTCAAGCCAACCTAATAATAAGTTTAAATAGGATTTCAGTATGTTGGCTTTCTCAAGCCAACCTAATAATAAGTTTAAATAGGATTTCAGTAAGTTGGCTTTCTCAAGCCAACCTAGTTATGCGTCCAAGCCTGGGTTAGTAATTCAAAAAGTTAACTTCAGAAATAGTATCACAGCTTGTGCTGTTTCTAAGAAGTTATTGGATAAACAAGGATAGACGGCTGGATGTGTGTATGTGTGTGTGTGTGTGTGTGTGTGTGTGTGTGTGTGTGTGTGTGTGAGAGGGAGAGAGAGATGGAGGGTGTGCAATCACCTGTTGCCACACCCAATCAGAGATGGTGACTATATTCACTATAGAAACAGCGATGTCCTCAGCATTTAAACAGTATGTATCCAGTATGGAAACTCCAATAAAAGGTAAGCACTTGAGTTCTGTAATAAATCAGTCTGTTGTGTCTCTCAGCATGAGCCATAATCCTGAAGTTGTCCGCTTAAAGCTGTTTCCTAGTTTTGGTAATGTATTAGAAATACAAGCGATCACGGAGCGCAGTTCTATGTAAACAATGAATAAATAGGGTGAACGGATTCACTTTACGTCACCAACTGGCTCATATTACACACAAAAATTATCTTTTGCCACCACCTGCTGGTTAACATATGTAATTTCAAAAATAAAACCAGTAACTCCTAACAGATACACTTTAGTTTAAAACAGTATGAATGTGGAGTGATACACACACACACACACACACAGTGAAGCATCCGAGTGCTGATGCCGTCACACCATCAGTGCTCATGGAATGTCTCTCGTCCAATCAGATTCGAGGGCCAGAACTAACTGTGGTATATATGGCAACAAGTAAACAAATTAAGTTTCGTCTTACCAGCATGTGTGGAAACTTTTAAACTATGTGTGTTACAACTAGCCCAGTGTTAGTATGTTCCCTGCTCTCCCCTACCTCCAATTTCAGCCACAGGAAGTGGGGAAAAGCTTGAGCAAAATTTCAGCAAGTGGAATTAAAAAAGAGACTGCATTAATTGCAAACATAACAGGAGGGTTAAGCTTTGGTGATCATTTGGCCAACACAGGTTCAAGTCTGGAACATTTCTTTCAAGAGTTTGTTTATCAAAATAAAAGTGGCCTTGTAATTTCAGCTATCTTCGCACAATGACAGCCCTGCTGGACCCCGTTCAGATCGAGGAACGAGAACGCCGGAGACTCAGGCAGTTTGAGCACCAGGTGAGATTCAACCCCCTGACTAAACTAGCTGAAAGTCTATGCTGTACAGGCTTAAGACTGTGGACACACTCGCAATTAAAGGCTTTGGCTATTCCAGTCATGTTAATGTTAAACCATGCAATGACATTTTACAGAATTGTGTGCTTTCAACTTTGTGAACTTTACAGAAGAAAAGTTGGAAGCTGTTATCCTCACTTTGCTGCTCTTAACTCCCTATTAATGCCAATGGTTTAGAAATGAAATACTCAACAAGCACTTATGAGTGTTTGACTTAATATATTAACACTTGTACTTTTAAAAATCTGTTTGCTGAATCATAACTTGTTATGTGCAGCGAGCGATTGAGGTTCAGGTAGAGGAACGTAGACATCAGAAAGAGCGAGAGGAGGCGACACACCGAGAGCAGGAGCAAGAAGAGGAGAGAAGAGTCGAGAGAGAGAGAGAACGACTCCAACAGCAGTTTATAAATGACACACAAAGACAGAGAAACCGAGAGGTACAACATACACTCTTCTATAAGACAGTCCAACTATCCAATTCACCATTTTTATTCATTTGTCTTTTGTTCAAAAAAAGTCCTATATAAATAAAGCAGATTTTCATTCAATTATAAAGTTATATATTTTTTTATTGACATTATTCTTGATCTGAAATGAAGTGTTATTTAAATTGTTAAGTCAGCATGTTACTGGATTCTTCCATTCAGGCAAGTTGTTACTAGGGATGTGCACAAGTAATCGATTAATCAATTTCTCATTCAGCTTAAAATATTCGACAAGTAAAAAATACTATTCTAATTTTGCAATTAGATTTTACTTTATGCCTTTACCTGTGATGTACGACAACAAAACTGCTTATCTCACCAATATCTTGCATTACATCTCTGTGGATTCAACAGCTGTGGACGTTTTAAAAGAAATTGTTCACCCAAAAATAATTTTTGTCATTGTTTCAAGTGATTGTATCGCTTCAAAAGAGTTGGCCAGTTTTCCACCATCGGGCTGAACGGTTCTCATTGGTCTGGGACTGCTGGCATGATTACGGTTCCATTTTACAATGTGTTGTTTGAATATACGTTACAAAAACATAATTTGGTGACATCATGAGAGGGAAACATTGGAATGAGGGTATTATACCCTGTGTCCACATGTGTGGACATTGTATTTTGGCTTTGCTATACGCAACGCATAATTTAAATGAATTAAAACCTGCTGAATACCGTTTGCAAGACCCTACACTGTCATTTAATGGATAAACTTCTAGCGCACCATGTTACGTGACACAACAGTATGACATTGATTTCCAGGAAGCGCTTCTATGGGTGTAGCGCCAACATAAGTGCTTCTGGTAAGAACCTCTTTACGTTTTTCTGATTGAAACCTGTTTGGTTGTTTCATTTGATATACCACTTTAAAGAAAAAATCCATACATTTTTCACACGTTAGCGTGCTGATAAAAATGATAACCACATATGTGAAAATTAGGACCGCGTTCCCTCAAAAGTTGTAAAAACATGTTTGAATAATTTTCAACATTAACACATCTGTGGGTCATTTTGCTTCATGTTAATATATGTTTTGTTATATTTTATTGTTTATTGTCACTGTACAATACATTTATATTTGTAGGGCTCACAAGCTTTGGAGCGGGTGTGTTTATTAGCAATAATTAATAGTTATCATAGACAACCATCAATCATTAATTAATAGAACATTGATTAAAATCAATGTTACAGGGGCACCAATTTATGTAGGCTCACAGGTTGGTTAGATCAGTTGTACTATCAAATATAAATTAATAATTAATGTTTATTAATTATTAATTAATAATTAAATTAAATAATAGAATTTGGTTCGTTAAATTCTATCCTTGGGGTACCACTCTTTGACAAGAGAATTTACTATACAATTATAGTAAGTGACTGATCAAGTCTCATAAAATTCCACCCTGCAGATTGAGTATTTTGATTGAGAATCAAAATAATCAAAAGGGGAAGAAGTTAGTCAAATTATTGCCATATGAACCCAACAGTAATCTGGTTACTGTTGGGTACAGTTGGCTTCTAACAACAACAATTTAACAGTACTGAAGTAATGTAGGAGTTCTTGACGTGGCAGAGGCTGGCTTCAACACAATATTCAAACAAAAAAACCAGGAATACTTATTATAATATAACAAGATTTATTATGATCAAACAGTAATGAACACTGCAATACTAAATGAGTATAACACAAAAACATAAGATGGAAATCCTAAACTAAATGGTGGAGCTATATGCTAGTGTATGTGTGTGTGTGTCTAGAGTTGGTAACCAAGACACAAAATGGCAGACTAAACTCCTCGTGAGGAACTTGTCAAAATGGAGGGCTAGGCTGGAAAGGGCGGAGCCAACGATTATGTGAAGGTGTAGGGAAACCAAGATGGCTGGATCGGATCCAGCACAACGGAGTTAAAACCACGTGCGTGTGTTAATGAGCAGACACACAAAGGAACTGAACGAAACAGGCGGGAGAATTTGAAAAACACCAGCCTGATTCATACATAAACCGCGGTGCTGCTCGCTCCGTGAATTTCAGTGTGTGAGAGAGCGAGCGAGAGAGAGAGAGAGAACGAACAAACAGGGGTTCATGCAATTTAACAGAGACACGCTGGGAACAGCGCGATTGAATCATTGATTCAGATCACTCAATAAATAAACATTTCCCCAAAAATGACGATCTCATAACTCCAAACGGCAATCAACGATCGTAGTTAAATGTACAGTTGTAAACTGTGGCATGGGGGGGCGTGGTCATGTGTCGGTCTGCGGGAGAGAGAGAGCGGTAAGGCTTGTCACCTGGTTTGTAATTACCTCTAACACCTGTGTCTTGTTATAGTGATACGGAGAGAGACATTTAAGGGACGCCAAATGTCGAGAGGGAGAGAGAGAATTGCCAGAAAGCACGACAGACGGGAGAGTGCGTCTCGATCATGCTCTATAAATTTATATACACTTATATATCTGTGTGGGAGGTGTAATTGTGATCGTCGGTCACGTCGATTCTGTGTGTGGGAAAGCACGATCAATAAAAGGTCTAAACTTGAACCTGCCTCGTTGTCTCCTGACTCCTCCATCGCTCCAATCAGACCAGTTCACATAAACAAAACATTAACTTTCAGCGATCGCAGTTAACATGTAAATGAAAACAAAAACATCAAACATTCAGCAATCGAATATATATGATTTAGATTTATAAGAAAAGTCACAGTTTCTACACTAAATCTGCCCAGATATCAAGACTTACTTGTGAAATCCTGTGTGATTTCAGCAGGGTTGTCTGTTGGATTCCTGTTGCATTGAGCGGTCAGGAGAAACAGTCTGGATTCGGTCCTTGGTCTAACGCTCGTCAGCGGAAAGACGCGTCTCTGCGTTGGTTCTCGGGTCCGGTGATCGCGAGGAACGCGAGAGGTAGTCAACGTTGTGGGAAAACGATTGAGAAGGGAAGCTGGTCGCCTTTTCCATTTCCTAATACATTCACTGTTGTTTAACAGTGAAGATGAAATGAACTGGTACACTACACGACTGGAACAAAGCTAAGTTAATCTTGCTCTACCATGGCCAAATGGTGAGGTTTAGAAAAACGTGGTCTCTCTTTGTCCAGGAGGAGGGAAATTCCTTGGTGTAGATGTCTCTTTAGAGCGCAGCGAATCTGTAGGTGTTACAGTCAAGCTGGATGCAGAGAGAGAGCGTCTCAAATGTACGCGCTGGTTTTGTTAAGAGGATGACGTCATCGGTCATCAGCCGCTTTTGACCAATGACGTCTGAGAGTCCATGGGCGGGACTTCGGTCCGGTTGCGATGCATTCGGGGAAATGGAGTTCAAAGTCTCACCTTTGATCATAGAACAAAGGGCTATGCTGTCTCTGCTGCCATTTTCAGTGGGGCAAGGCCCTACATATTCATTAACATTCGTAAATGCATTCCTATATATTTACTGTGCATTTTCACATTGAGAATAAATGTGTTCATGCAAAAGCTGAAAAATGTTGCTTTTAGTGGCATTATATGGAGTTAGAATAAAAATAAGGTGCATTTCAAACTGTTCTGAGACCAGTGCAGACAGACAGCACGCTGGAGGTTAAGTCATTCACTAAATAAGGAGCAAGGGTGCATCCTATTGCTTTCTATGCAGCGAAGTGCATTCACTCCTAAAATCCAAGCAAAAGTTCAGTTTCAGGCTGCAGATGATGTTCAACATGTTTGACGGACATGGGACACAGTGATAATCAGTACATAGATTCAGAATTTATAATGCAAAAATGTATTTTAAAATGGTTGGTAGGCAGTGGTTTGATGATGCTGCATTATTTTAATCAGAATGATTTATAGAAAATCAGCTGTAATGTCTATAAAGTATCAAAAACATGAATAACTAACACTCTTGGACACTTAATAAACTATTTGATGAAAAAAATCTTTCTATAGCTTGGTATTACTTAAACTTTCACAACTTAGTTCCGCTGTCCACATATGTCGACACATTTTTAGGAAAACCATTTGCTCTATAATTTTTTTTATTTGCTTGTTTATTAGGTCCTGTTAGTTACATATCAAAAATGAAAATGGAAAATGCACACAACAGTCACATGGGGGTCTCATGAGGATAGAGGATGATATTTAAGACTACTTTTTTCCCCTGGTAAAACACAGGAAAGATAAATACTTGTGAAGGCGAGAGGCTTACCATCATGTGCTGAGGTATTAAGGTTGCTACTAGACACGGACACACACAACGTTAAAAGTTCCAGAAATGGCTAAAAAGTACATTTATTGACAACATATTATGCATCAATTAGTTTTAATGAGCTAGCTATAGTTATCTACCTTCCTGATAAAATGTGTGTAGAAAGTAATGTACAAGATATACTAATTACATTTTATTAACCTAACTATAGCAAACTTTACCAGCTACCTAGAAACTAATTAGTACTTTGGAATTGGCAAAATAACAATCATGAGTCGCCACATACTAAAGCCATTCCACCAACACGGTTAAGAAATCTGAGCTGAGAATGGTTTGAATTTTGCTGTGACTAACTGCTCAAATAGAAATGCTACTGGAACTGTTCTTCTCAGTGCTCAGAACTGTTCGTTGATGTGGAGAACTGTTCGTTGATGTGGAAAACTGTTCATTGACAGTGGAGAACTGTTCGTGATTAGTGGAGAACTGTTCATTGATGATGGAGAACTGTTCGTGATTAGTGGAGAACTGTTCGTTGATGGTGGAGAACTGTTCGTGATTAATGGAGAACTGTTCGTTGATGGTGGAGAACTGTTCGTGATTAGTGGAGAACTGTTCGTTGATGGTGGAGAACTGTTCGTTGATGGTGGAGAACTGTTCGTTGATGGTGGAGAACCGTTCGTGATTAGTGGAGAACCGTTTTTGATTAGTGGAGAACTGTTCGTTGATGGTGGAGAACTGTTCGTGATAAGTGGAGAACTGTTCGTTGATAGTGGAGAACTGTTCGTGATTAGTGGAGAACTGTTCGTTGATGATGAAAAAGTGTCCTATGTGTGAGTACAAATGTTTTTTGTCATATTTTTAATCTTAATGTTGTCGTTTATGCAAAGTGGAAAATGTTCTTAAAAACATGGTTAAAAGTTGAAGGCTGAACTTAAATTAAAAATTTCAATTAATCAATTACTTTTTTGTGTTTGAGTACTTTATCTCATAATGACAAGAAATGACCAGCCCTAGATGTTATCGCATTTTCCTGCAATTTACATCAATCAGTCAGTATGTTACCAGATTCTTCCGCTATTCCTAATATGACTATGCTTGATGACTGTATTCTGAATAGGCTGAATTTGTAGGCTGTGAAATGTGTATTGCAGGAGTTGCAGTCGCGTAAAACCGAGGAGCTATATTTGAGCATTCAGAGAGCTCAAGAGGAGGCATTTAAAGACAAACACCTCCAGAGAATCAAAGACCTCGCCAAGAAAGGCCATGATGTTTCCAAACTACTGCACAGCCTGGAAGGAGGATCCATCTCACAAGGTATGTGAAAGCTAGTATTGCACAATCTAATAATACCAGTCAAAAACTAGCATTTGACAAACTAGTATTTTAGCTCTTAGTGGTCATGATTCACTTGGTACATCAGGGAGCTTAACATCATCAGTGAGTCAAATCCTTCGACCTTCTACCACAACATCTCCACACAGAGACACAGCTGTTCAGACAGGTAATGCTCTCTATTGTTTGATTTTCATTTAAACAAAAAGTTCATTAAAAAATGTGAGGAACAGACAAAGTTGTTATTCACTGAAAGTCATTCGCAATTGCTTCAGATAAAAAAAGAAATGTCTCTGATTTTATAGAGGTCAGTCTTCTGCCTGAGAATGATTCTGTTTGTGACAAAGAACAACAACTCTGTGAAGCAGTAACACACAAAGTTCCTGCAAACATGCACACTACTAAGAAATCCAGACACAGCTATGCAAAAGCCTCTGAGAGAGGCCACGGTAAGGAAAACATGTGCACTACTCCTAAAGACAATGAAGTTAATCCATATGAGCCGTTCGCATGGACCGAAAGGAACCGCGCACAGCAGCTGGTGAAAAGGCCCGAGTGGAACACTCAACAGAGACCCAGAAAAGCATTTGTGCCGGCGTCTGAGCGCTACCCTGAATCTCTGCAGAAACACAGACAGCAGAGCATGAAACAGAGACAGATGGAGCTCATGACACTGGTGGAGAGAAACACTGTATCACGAACGGCACCTCCAAATCCGCCACATGCCACTAATAATCACAAACCTCCAGCACACATGCACAGAAACTCACCGCAACTACAGGTGCTGTCACAATTTACTATTAGACTCATTCCAGTTATGCAGTACATTTTAAACTGTGACTTTTAAAAAAAAATGTATAAGCTTGTGTAACTTTTGGAAGTATCAACCCTTAAATGCATGGGAGTTTCATCAAAACAGTATTATGTATCTATTATGACAAACATAATTAAAAACATTTTTTTTTGCTGTGGATAGAACACTCTTTCTAAAACCTGTAAAATGATATAACAATAATCATTAACAAAAATTATATAAAATGATAAACCATATTCCCAAGAAAATGTGTTATTAGAGAAAGAATAATAGGAAGAAAAAGCTGGAATATATATTAAGAGATTTTCTTTAAGTTTTCATGTTAAAAGTTGGCAAAAATGGCAACATGCACTCAAGCCAAAGTTCACCTCTTTTCAATTGTTATTTTCTGATATAAGTAACTAATATGATTTGCATGTTTATCTTGTAATCCAATATGTTATGAGAAATTATGGGAATGTAATATAATATATGTAATATACTGCAAAACAGGAATAAACCATTATGAGTATTCAGGCATTAATACGTGTAGTGCACAGTTGTTTATGTGTTGGCATTGTTTCTGTTTATTTAGAATGAAAATCAACAGCAAGAACCGTCAGCCTTCACTGCTGAAAGGTGAGTCTTTAAACCAGTGACAATGGAGCTGTTTGAAATACTGAAGGTACATTGAGATGAAAGTGGGTGTGCTACAGTATATTGTAAATATAGTTACAACACGGTGCCTATACAGAGTGATGATTCACAATATAACAAAACCTCAAAAAAACTAATAACTTTTATAAAATGGTGACTACATAATATTAAGGAAACCTTTAGAATAATTAAATCATTATTTTATTAAAGCTAATGTAAGTTTTTCTGTCTTAAGATGAAATAAGATCAAGTATTTTAAGTCATTCATAGATTGTCTTGAAAATTGTAAACATGGTCTCTTTGACACTTTGTTAAGAGTGATTATATTAGAGATTAGATTTAATGACAGCCTAGTTTATAATAGTTCTCAATAACTGTCCCAATAACTATAAGATATGAATACATTTTCAAAAAATACCATTACAAAAACATAAATGTTCACTTGATGTGGATAAATGTTATCACCCTGTAGCTCAAGACCAGTTGCCCACTGATGCTAAGCAGAGCTGAGCCTGGTCAGTACCTGGATGGGAGACCTCCAGGGGAAAACTAAAGTTGCTGCTGGAAGAGGTGTTAGAGGGTGCTCACCCTGTGGACTGTGTAGGTCCTAATACCCCAGTATACTGATGGGGACAAAAGTCACCATCCTTGAGATGAGGCGTTAAACTGAGGTCCTGACTCTCTGTGGTCATTAAAAATCCCAAAATACCTTTTAAAGAGTAAAGGTGTATCTCCTACTCTTGGCCAAATTCCCCCCATTGGCCCTTATCGATCAAGGCCTCCTAATAATCCCCAGCCATTAACTGGCTCTATAACTCTACTCCACACCAATAGCTGTGTGTGGTGAGTTTACTGGTGCACTATGACTGCCATCGCATCATCCAGGTGGATGCTGCACACAGGTGGTGGTTGAGGAGAGTCCCCTGTTCACGGTGTAAAGCACTTTGAGTGTAGTGTCAGGAAAGCGCTAAATAAATGTAATGTTCATTCATTCATAAAATATGATGAACACATTAACCGAATATACAGTATTCTTATAAAATGTACATAGGAATAGGAATGCTCATCAAAAGTCTTGTGACTTTGCCTCAACATGCCATGTCAATACATAATACGCTCAGAGAATATCATCAACGTCATTGTAGGTCATCTGAAATATTGATCTGGTTATTCTGAAACGCAGGACACAAAGCCTGTCATCAAAATGATTGGCTACTATTACCTCTCAGAACTATCCGTCACGCTTCCACTCCATGACACAAGACAACTGCCATTGAAAGCTAGCAAACATGTAGTTCAAGAGTGTTTGTCTGCATGCTTTAAACCCGAAGTATTTTATTACATTTAATAAAAGAGCTACAGTGGCTTCAACATTGTTTTCATTTCTATTTTGTTCCAATTATCCCCAAATTGACAATTGCGCATTTTTTAAATCCATTGGATGGAAACGTTGCTTAATTTGCAAATAGATTTTGCGATATTCTGATTTTTCACATTAATAATTAGGATGGAAACATGTGAAAACTCACTGCCTGTCTTGTGTGGCATTTGTATTTGTTGCTATAACGCTCATGTGTGGCAGACACAAGATGTTTGAAACAGGCCATGTGTTAGCATATCCATAATTGTTCATGTGTTTTTGTATGCAGTATTAAGACATTTAGGTACTTTCAATCTTGACTCTGAGGTTAAGTGTACTTGTCTTCTGTGTCCAGTAGGGTGCGCTCTCCACCCGTTCCTGCAGTAAAGAACCGTCTACAGCAGCCAGCCCAGCACATGATGGAAGAGCAAGTGCAGGACACAGGCCGTCTTTCCTCATTAGATTATGTGCCCTATGTTCGGACAGATGAGGTTTATCACATGGACCCTCTGGCTCCTCTCTCCGTACCATCCACACATGAAACCCAGCAGAGTCTCCACACTGGTAAACAAACTACAGCACAGCTCCACAAACACCTTACACCAGAGTTGGAAAAGGATGTTTTACCCATTGAAACAGGGAGTTGGGAATTTGTATAGTTTCAAAATGTGTTCACTTTTAGTACTCTGGTAAATAGATATGAACTTTTAGTACATTAGCATACAGAAAGTATGATCTCAAAGTTTACAGAACTAAAATCCACACAATCGTTATTCATGAGGTCTTTATAACTAAAGTTATAATGATAGGATCTCAATTGTTTTATTTGCAGATGTGAGAAGCAGCAAGCAGGCAACCCCTCTGGTACAATCCAATCCATCACAGACCAACCCCACCAAAAGCACTCAAAGGCAGCAGGCTATACTGAAGGGTCTATCTGAGCTGAGACAGGTAACAAGAATTCTTCCCAAAGCAGTGTTTCCTTGATGATGTTGTCTGAGACATTGTTTCCTGCTCCGTTATTCAGCCACCTATATTGCCACAGCAAAAGAAAATGCATTTTACCCAAGTTGAGTTTGCAGTATGAATTGAATGTCATAAGAAAAAAAAAAAAAGTCTGATTCTAAACTAATAGCTCAATGTGCTGGTTCTTTTTATTTATTCAATCTGGCTGAAGAGTGGTTAGAAAGTTGTTGTAATTTGAATGAAAAGAGAATTTTAACAAAATAAAAATGGTTTGTTAAATGTCTGCTGCCAGGATGTTGATTTTGATTTCCTTTATTTCAGGGTCTACTGCAGAGACAAAAAGAGATAGAAACCAGTTTAAACCCTTTACTGCAAACACAACACAGAAACCACTTTCCACCTTTTTGACCTGTGTGATCCAATGCGGTGTCTAAAAGAAGACTGAACCGTGTCGCTGTAACCAGCACTTTAAAGGAATCATTTTCCACAGAGGACACCAGACTTGTTTTAAGACTGCAGAAGTTAGTACTGACACTGCTAACTGGCATTTGAATCTAAGTATGTAACCTGTTAGGTGTGGGAATCTTTAGCCAGTGATTTGATAAGGGGCTTGTTGTAGATGTGTAGCGCAGGAGGCTTTGGGATTTATTTATTGAGAGGCAAATCTTGATCTAGACTAAGCTTATGACTGGACGTTATGACTTGAATGTGAACTTTAAAAAAAATAAAAATAAATGGGTTGGTAAAGCTATTGCAATAAATTACATTTGATGAAGGTTGCTACACTTGTCAAGTCATTTTTATTTGTATAGTGCTTTTCACAGTTTTAAAGCAGCTTTACAAGAAATTATGCATTAAAACAAATTTAATACCTATAAATACTTTGTGTAGTTTGATTAAATAATACCTTATTTAGAAGCCCTGTGAGCAAGCTGAAGGCGACTGAGGCAAGGAACTCATAAGATGTCGGTTAACCATAACCTTGGGAGAAACCAGGCTCACTGTGGGGGCCAGTTCCGCTCTGGCTAAACACAAATAACTAATATTGGCAGTGCAAGTCATGGTTTAAAATGTGTAAATTAAGCTTTAAGGTCAAGTGTTAAAAAAAGAAAAGATTTATGACTAATGTCTTTGAAGTCCATCCTGGATTAACTGCAGAAGTTCACTTAGATGCTTTTCCTTTGGCTGATGAAGGCTTTTGTTGGCAATTAAATGATTGACAGACTACACTCTTGAAATGGAATACATAGACTAAGGTGATGCAGGCAGAGATCAATGAGATGCGTCGCAGTTGGGTGGAGTCCATCATAAATCCAAGGTTCAGGCTGTGGCATATGAAGTATGCGATTTCTTACAGTTGAAGTTGGCATCAGTACATCCTCTGAAGTCGAAAAGTCTGAAGTGATGTCTAGCTAGCACCAGCTGTAGTTTGTCGTCATCACGCAGCAGTGGAGTCCGACACAAAGCAGAAACGGAGCTGGATCTGGCTGGCTATGGTAACCTCGGGAGATAAATCCTGAGGTTCAGACATGGAAACAAATAGAATGATATTAGTGTAGATTCCATTCAATTGTATGCAGTTATAGATCATGATAGATGTTTCTGGTTCCAGCTGACCTAACAAAGAAGCCTAATTGTGGAGTTGATGGATAAATTGGGTGTATGCCTAGCTAAATGGAGTCTTTAGGCTAGATTTAAACTGGAATAATCTCCCTAACACTGTTCAGAATGCAGACACACTCATAGTTTAGGAACCAAATATGATAAGGATCTACCTCCTTTTGGGGATTTTGATATTCTTGTAATTATTAACAAGCCAGAATTTTGAGATCGTATTGAACGTGATGGAATATAGCATGTCAGAAGGTCACTTAAGTGCTGTGGAGCTAGATCATTCAATGCTTTGTATGTAGTTAACAGAATTTTAAAATACGAAATTTAACAGGTTGCCAATGTAGAATGATAAAATTGGGCTAATATGATCATATTTCTTGGTTGTAGTTAGCACTCTGGTGGCTGCATTTTGTACCAATTGATGTTTATTTATTGAGTTTGCTGGACATCTTCCCAGTAATGCATTACATATTCTAGTCTCAAGTTCATGAACGCATAAATTAGTTTTTTGCCATCAACAAGAGAGGTGGAAGAATGCTGTTCTACAAACAGGAAATTTGATTTGCACAGGACAGTTTGGTATCAAATATAACACTCAAGTTCTTCACTAAAGACGACGACATAACAGTACATCCATCGAGAGTCAAATTATATTTTAGTGGCTATTTTGACACGTTTTTGGTCCAATAATTAGTACCTCTGTTTTGTCGGAATTGAGTAGAAGGAAATTTCTGATCACCCAATCTTTGATTTCATTGATACACTCTGCTAAATTGGAGAATTGTGAATTTTCATTGTGTTTTCATTGGGTATCGTTGGCATAACAGTGGAAACTTATTCCATGATTCTTGATAATATCTACCAGCGGAAGAATTTAACTTTTGTTTGATATGACAATTCCCCATTTACACATACAAAGTTCTAGCGATCTGACAAAGACCAAAACTATGCTAATGCAAGTCCACTAATGCCAACATAATTCTCTAGTCTATTCAACAGAATGTTGTGATCTATCATGTTGAAGGCAGCACTAAGATCTAAAAGCACTAGAAGAGAAATGCAGCTGCGATCAGATGATAAGAGCAAATCTTTTGTAACTCTGATAAGTGCAGTCTCTGTACTGTGATGGGGCCTAAATCCTGACTGAAATTCTTCATATATTTAATTTCTCTGTAGAAATTAACATAGTTGGGAGGACACAGAATTTTCTAGTATTTTTTATATAAATGGTACATTTGCAATCAGTCTGTAATTCACCAATTCTCCAGGATCAAGCTGTGGCTTCTTAAGCGGTTTGATAACTGCCATTTTAAAGTTTCTTGGGATATGTCCTAAGGATGGGGAGGAGTTAATAATGTTAATAAGGGAATATCTCTTTTAAGAGCTTAGTTGGTATTGGATATAACATACATGTGGTAAGTTTTGTTAGCTCTTCACGACAGCAAAGGATTGAAGTTGCTTGTGAGGAAAATTGAGACATTGCAATCAGCACTTCAGAAAACAGTTCCAATTTTATTTCTGATTATTTAAATTTTATCAGTAAAGAAATTCATGTCATTACTATTGTGCTGTGAAGGAATATCTGGTTCAGTTGATGCTTTATTCCTAACCAATTCAGCCACAATACTGAATAAACATCTAGGATTGTTGCGATTATTTTCTATGAGTATGCTCAAATATGCTAACCTGGCAGCTTTTAGTGCCTGTCTGTAGCTACAGACACGATCCTTCCATACGCAGCAAAATACCTCTAATTTTGTATTCTTCCACTTGCGCTCCATTTTCTGAGCTGCTCTTGAGAGCATGTGTGAGATCATTGTACCATGGTGCAGGGCTTATTTCTTGAATTTTGTTTAATCAAAGCCCCCCTTTGACACTATCAAAAGTGCTAGAGAAGACTGTATTTATATTTTCTGTTATAACATCAAGTTATTCTAGATGTTTTGGCTTAATGAGTATGAGACACAATTCTGGAAGATTATTAATGCAGCTGTCTTTAGTGGTCGAATTAATAGTTCTACCTGAACAATAGTGTAGTGTAGATTGAGCGACATTAGCGGATCGCAGCAAACAAGACGAGGTAATGATCCGAGATGTCATCACTCTGCGGTAGAATTTCTATAGAATCATCAACTCCATATGACAAAATTAAATCTAGCGTATGATTATGGTGATGAGTTGGTCCGGTCACATGTTTTTCTGACTCAAGAGAAATATATATATATATATATATATATATATATATATATATATATATATATATATATATATATATATATAGATAGATGAATGCAAATCCCAATGTGTCATTTTCACAATTAAAGCTCCATCTACACTACTAGATATGACAGAAATTAGCAAATTCACCAAAGAAACCAGAGTACGGCCGGGTGATCTATTTAGTGAAACAAGGGCAAAAGACAACAGAGATTTGTTATTTATATGGGGAACAGACACCATCTCTGTGATACTTAGGTGATTCAGTCTCTCTGTGTTGTAATTTGTGACCTATGTGATGTCTGCTTCCTGACCTGGGCCCAGTTAGTGAAATAATATCACTTTTAAGACTATGAGCCAAATCACTAGAGGAGTGCGCCACCTTCCTTGGAGGGATGGAGTCTGACTCTCTATAGCAGGTCAGGTCTACCCCAAAAACTCTTCCAATTGTCTATAAATCCTATACTATTCTCCAGACACCACTCAGACATCCAGCCATTCAGGGACACTAATCTACTATAAACCTAGTCACCATGATGAGCAAGGATTTGGCCAGAGCATATTACAGTGAGTATGCCACAGAGACGTCACCCAAACTCCTTGTTGCGGGGGCTCCGCAGCCGGAACCAAAGTGTGTTGCTAGTTGTACTATACACATTTGAAACCGTAACTACAGGCTTCTCTTTTTCACTAACCTCTACTAGCATTTGGATGTGTGTCTAACTCATTAACCTTCTCCGTCAGCCTGACTAATTCCTTACACTTATCACATGTAAATTCCTCACTGCTGACGGAAGAAGCTATAGTAAACATGTGGCATGCAATGCAGGAAGAAATAACATGAGCAGATGCCATGACTTACCGTATTTGATTGTTGTTGTTGTTATGGATGTTCTTGAGCGGCGAGGGTTTGAGGACGATGTGGTTCCTAATCAGCAGATATTTGTGATTGATGCAGTAACCAATGTAAAATAAGTGGAGAAAACAAATGCACGAAGTCGAGAAGCAAGATGTAGACAAGCGGAAAAAAAAAAAAAAAAAAAAAAGGAGAGAATGAGAATGTGTGCATGGAAAAATACATTTGAAAACGTAGAAAATAGGAAAAACCAGAAGCATGCAGTAAAATGGAAAGGATAAAATTATGAATGTGAATAAGCAATACTAAGCAGGTCAGCAAGCTACAAATAGACTCTTAAAGCATGCTGGCAGCAACCGGAACTGGAAGTCAGGATGTGCGCATGTGTGTGAGAGAGAGAGACACACTGGAGGACACCCTCCTGGCTTGTGTACATCATATTATTAAAAGTACATTTACATTTACATTTATTCATTTGGCAGACACTTTTATCCAAAGCGACATACAAAAGAGGAAAAACATTTTTTTTATTGACCGGTTAAGTGCTTTTGGAAAAGATGTATTTTTAAAAGTAGTGAATATTCAAGTAATAATACCTAAAGAGATATAATTTACATTTCCATTCATGTCAGTGCCAATTCTATGAATATTGAACATATGAATTCTATTCTATGAATATTATGAGCATGAATACTACCAATATTTCTTTCACAGCATACTTTCACAAAAATCGGAACCACTGAATCCAGACATGACTTCGCAAACAATGGATTTCAAAGTTGTTTAATGGAAGTTTATGGCATTAAAAAAAAAAAAAAAGAATATATATAAACCAGGGCCTTGAGGAGCCTCTTGGCTGTAGTGTTCCCCAAATGGAAAATAACCAACAATATCAGCCTGACCACCATGCCAAAGCTTACAACATGCAAATATTCAAATTACAAAGATTCAGTTTAATCATTGGAGAGAAAATATGGAAATGATTTTTTTTTTTTTCTTCCCTGACACACATAAAAAGAATCAATCTTATACTATAAGTTGTAAACATTTGGAAACTATCTACATAAATTGCTAGTTCACCAGCCACCAAAGCCTCCTCTATTAGGACGATAATGGTTTCCTTGGAATGCAGGGTTTCCATGCCAAGTCTGGATGAATGGAGCTCTATGGATCTGTTGTACATTCATGCCATGCTGAGCACTCCAAAAGCCTGAAGCTGACCCTTGCGCTAAACTGTTCCATGCCATTTGCATGTTATGATTTGGCAAGACTCCTCTAAAGACTGGAGGTCCAACAACTCCAAGGCTGTTGGAAACAGTGTAGTTCAATAAAGGATGTCTGAGTCCAATAGCACCCTTTTGAGATGCAAATGTAGGGTAGCTCTGACCCATTGATCTTTGTATAGTTGGAATAAAGCTACCCCCCTGCAATGCCATCTGGTCCACTGAACGAAATTGATCCATGCTGGATCCAGAACTGCCAGGTCTGTGTCCACTTTTCATGCATTTGTCCTTAACCAGAGGTTGAGAGGAACAAGTCTTGGCCCTTTCACTGGATACTGGACCACTGTCACCTTTGCTGCCATCATCCTTTGCACCTGATTGAGTTTCCATGGAGTGACTGATTACTGTTGAGTGCTCCCAAGGATCTGAATGATCTAATATTTTACTGGTGTTTGCAGCTGCTGTGCACAGCTGCACAACTGAAGATGTTGTTGCTTTGACATTTGAAGCTGGTTCTCCTTGCAGGACCTCATGCATGTCAATGGTGGCTTTAACAGAAGACGTAGTAGATGTTGGTATCTCTTCATTTCCATAAGCAGAGCCACAACTCATTGGATCCCCAGTGAATGTTGTTCTGGCAGGTGATTCCATTTTGTGATTGAGCTCACTTGCTGACTGCATCTCATTTAAGGTATGAGAAACAAGTGGTTCAGAAGCAGTTACAGTACTGGACTGACTGTTGTGCTTGGAGTTCTGAGGATAGGAGTCTGACAAATCATTGTGACTAAAGAAGCTTTGATGAGGATCAACTCTAAAAGAACTTTGTGAAGTTTCACCTGCCACAGAATTTGCTAGCATCCTGGATGCCTTGAACTGTGAAATTGCTTCGCTGAGAGCTTTAAAGTCTAATTCTCTTTCGCTTTCACTGGATGCTGTGGGCACAGGAATTGTAATTGCTTGATTATGAAAAGAGGGTTCAGAGACAGAAGGGTATGGATCAGTTGTGACTGATGGGTGTTGGCCAGTGACGACATGGGCAATCTCAGTTGGGACAGATACTTTGTTAGCGGAGGAGTCCTTGGGCATGTTGTCTTCTCTCACTAAAAGGACGAGAGGTTAAAAGCCATCAACTATTAGGTAATTCAGTCTCAAAACCATTTACGAGTTACAAAATACCAAGAGTTGATTGGTTGAAGACTATGCTGGATTTTATAGAAGTGAAGATTTAGGGAACTTTGTTATTTGATCATTAGAGGTTCTGAATCTTTAAAAATAACATATTTTTACAGGAAACAAATGTTACACCAAGATAATTAATATTTGTTTCTGTAATATTTTGATTCTAGAGTTTTAAATTATATACCATTCTATGAAGATACAGGTATTCAGCATCAATTAAGCAAATATTTCTCCAAAGTGTACAAGATGATGCTTCATCTGTGGATCTTTCACCTTTAAAATCACCTTTTTCCAGGCCATGTGCAAATGTACATGGCCTGGAAATGTACATGGCCATGTGTTACTTAGTCTTGATGAGAAAGAACTACTGTGAATGCCTGTGAAAATCAAAGTTTCTCTTTGAACTCTTTATACAATTTTCTTTGCACTACCCTTCTTGGAGCCAAAATGAGATCTTTGAATCACAACAATTTGTAGGCTAATGAATGCAAGTTCCACCCACGGGGCTACATTCAGCGGTAAAATAATACACAACCCAACATAATTTCCTCAGAATATCTGCTATGGTGTTTGAATGCTCTAGGCAGCAAGGAAAGTAATGTGGCAAGGCTACACAGAATCTCGTTCCTTTATTTAGAGACCGGGGTTAGACACATTTACCCTTTCATCAGTCACCTTGATGCTGTGTCAGTAGCTGACGCTAAGAGAAGAGCAAAACACCATAACATCACACTACTATTTGCCTGCCAAAACAAACATAAACCATCTTAGTCCACAAAGTACTATAGCTTATCAGTGTTTGTTTCTTTCCAGTAAGTGTGATGGGAGAGATTTAAACTTTGAAAAAACCTATGCAAGAGTTGCGCCAGTATCACAGTGGTCTTAGGGGAATTGGACGGACTGGACCAGAACCAAAATGAAACCAACATTTTTGGGGCTTGGCCCCAGCTTTCGGGACTCGGCCCCAGCTTTCGGGACTGGGGCAGTCAGGAGCGCTTTGCCAGTTAGGCGGCTGTAGGCCGCTGGCTTGTGACTTTTGCATATTATATTTCTTCTGTGGCCATTGCTGTGCCACAGAAGCCTGTTGTTGCACAGGTTGCTCTGGTACAGGAGGAGGTACTCTGGTTGGCCATGACCCGAGTGCTAAACCAAGAAGTGCTGAACCAAGAGGGAGTGCTTATGATGTTACAGGGAAGGCTTGTAAGTACAGCTGGGGAGGAAATGTTTATTGGCAGACTGCTTGTTAGTTAATAGAAATCTTCCAACTCTGCATCCATGGCATTGCCAAAAAGTCATTTTTGTGAAGTGGGGGTCCAAAAGGAAGGCCTTCTTCCTACTTAGAATGTTCATCAGGTTAGGCCATAGATGGCATTCAACCGTTACCAGCCTGGCCATGGTCCTGCCAATGGCCTGTATTTCCTTAGAAGTCAATCACACAACACAATTCGTGAAACAACTCTTGATCAGGGTTTTTCATGCATCTCTTTAAGCAAGTCTGCTTGGTAAGCCTGTAGTACATCCATTGGGTGCAGGTTAGCACCGGCCTGACCTGCTGTTGAGCAGTTTTCGCCATTTAATTCTACCTCTGCCAACAAGTCTAAGATAGCTTCCCCATTTACAAATGTCATGGAACCAAGGGATTTTGAGTCAGTGTGAAGATCATTGCATGTGAATTCATCCATCCAGGGGTTCGGGCAACATGGGGGAGACCTGGTGTTAGCTCCTCGTCTAAATCTCCCAGCTTGATTTCCTGCCCTCACTTGCCTTGCTTTAACGGTTCCACAAAGACCGCATTGCTTGGATGTAGAGAAGGCTGGGACTTGGCTTTCTTTTTTTCAAAAAAGGTGAGCCTCAAATGCAGAGTTTTCTTCATCTTAAAGTGAGGACAATCTGAAATTTGCCAGAGCTTCTTTGGTGTGTGGTTTACACAAACAGATCAAACAATCGTTGCATCGAGTGTCTGAGGAATTTAGTGATGACACAACTGAACTAATTTTGAACGAGTAAACCATGAATGCAGCTGGTCTCATGGACTATACCTTGCCCAAGTTTACTGTCGGAAAATATTGTTTTATATACAAAGTATACAATTCTGAAAAGGTCAACAGACCACCATTGCCAATTAACAGGATATACAAGTTCTCAGAGGATGTGCAGACCAGCTAGTAGATGTTCTTACCGACATCTTCAACATCTTACTGAGCAACGCCGTCGTCCCAACATGCTTCAAGGCCACCACCATCATCCCCATGCCAAAGAAGTCTTCAGTGTCCTGCCTCAACGACTACCGTCCCGTCGCACTTACACCCATCATCATGAAGTGCTTCGAGAGGCTCGTCATGAGGCACATTAAGACCCAGCTGCCCTCATCACTAGACCCACTGCAGTTTGCGTATCATCCAAACCGTTCAACGGACGACACCATCGCCACAACCCTCCATCTGGCCCTCATCCACCTAGACAATAAGGACTCATACGTTCGAATGCTGTTCATCGATTTAAGCTCAACATTCAACACAATCATTCCCCAGCAACTGATTGGAAAGCTGAACCTGCTGGGCCTGGACAACTCCCTCTGCAACTGGATCCTGGACTTCCTGACTGGGAGACCTCAGTCAGTCTGGATCGGGAACAGCATCTCCACCACCACCACACTGATCACTGGGGCCCCCCAGGGCTGTGTGCTCAGTCCACTGCTGTTCACTCTGCTGACTCACGACTGTGCAGCAATGCACAGCTCGAACCACATCGTCAAGTTTGCAGATGACATGACCGTGGTGGGTCTCATCAGCAAGAACGACGAGTCAGCATACAGAGAGGAGGTGCAGCGGCTAATGGAGTGGTGTAGAGCCAACAACCTGTCCCTGAATGTCGACAAAACAAATGAGATGGTTGTTGACTTTAGGAGAGCACAAGGTGAACACTCTCCGCTGAACATCGGCGGCTCCTCTGTGGAGATCGTCAAGACCACCAAATTCCTTGGTGTTTACCTGGCGGAGAACCTCAACTGGTCCCTCAACACCAGCTCTATCACCAAGAAAGCCCAGCAGCGTCTCTACTTTCTTCGAAGGCTGAGGAAAGCACATCTCCCACCCCCATCCTCATTACATTCTATAGAGGGACTATTGAGATCATCCTGAGCAACTGCATCTCTGCCTGGTTTGGGACTTGCACCGTTTCGGACTGCAAAGCCCTGCAGAGGATAGTGAGCACAGCTGAGAAGATCATCGGGGTCTCTCTTCCCTCCAACAAAGACATTTACAAAAAACACTGCATCCGCAAAGCAACCAGCATTGTGGACGACCCCACACACCCCTCACACAAACTCTTTACCCTCCTGCCGTCTGGCAAGAGGTACCGAAGCATTCGGGCCCTCACAGCTAGACTGTGTAACAGCTTCTTCCCCCAAGCCATCAGACTCCTCAATACTCAGAGACTGGTTTGAGACACACACACACACACACACACACACACACACACACACACACACACACACACACACACACACACACACACACACACGTGTCCTGAGTTGCACTTTAATTACTGTCACTTTATAACTGGCTGCTACCTCAATAACAGCTATGTGCACAGAACACTATCTCATAGTATGTTGTTTATGTTTTTAGAAACTGTCATCTTTTTGCACTACTGTGTACTGGTCTCTCACTGTGCCTATTGTCCTGTTCATTGTCAGAAATTTCTTGTACTGTCCCGTACTTTTTGCACATGTTTGCAAGTGCACTTATATATATATATATATATATATATATATATATAGGCATTTTATTTAGTTGTGTAGTCTCATCTGGTTCTTTTATGTAGCACCATGGTCCTGGAGGAACGCTGTCTCGTATCGCTGTGTACTGTACTAACTGTATATGGTTGAAACAACAATAAAAACCACTTGACTTGACATGTATATATACACACACACACACACACACACACACATACATACATGCACACATACATATATATATATATATATATATATACACGTGTGCGTGTGTATATGTGTGCGAATGTATACATGTATGTATATGTACACACACGCCGCGCGCGTATATACAGTGGGTACGGAAAGTATTCAGACCAGCTTAAATTTTTCACTCTTTGTTATATTGCAGCCATTTGCTAAAATCATTTAAGTTCATTTTTTTTCCTCATTGTACACACAGCACCCCATATTGACAGAAAAACACAGAATTGTTGACATTTTTGCACATTTATTAAAAAAGAAAAACTGAAATATCACATGGTCCTAAGTATTCAGACCCTTTGCTGTGACACTCATATATTTAACTCAGGTGCTGTCCATTTCTTCTGATTATCCTTGAGATGGTTCTACACCTTCAATTGAGATCAGCTGTGTTCGATTATACTGATTGGACTTGATTAGGAAAGCCACGCACCTGTCTATATAAGACCTTACAGCTCACAGAGCATGTCAGAGCAAATGAGAATCATGAGGTCAAAGGAACTGCCTGAAGAGCTCAGAGACAGAATTGTGGCAAGGCACAGATCTGGTCAAGGTTACAAAAAAATGTCTGCTGCCCTTAAGGTTCATAAGAGCACAGTGGCCTCCATAATCCTTAAATGGAAGACGTTTGGGACGACCAGAACCCTTCCTAGAGCTGGCCGTCCGGCCAAACAGAGCTATCGGGGGAGAAGAGCCTTGGTGAGAGAGGTAAAGAACAACCCAAAGATCACTGTGGCTGAGCTCCAGAGATGCAGTCGAGAGATGGGAGAAAGTTGTAGTAAGTCAACCATCACTGCAGCCATCCACCAGTCGGGGCTTTATGGCAGAGTGGCTCGACGGAAGCCTCTCCTCAGTGCAAGACACATGAAAGCCCGCATGGAATTTGCTAAAAAAACACCTGAAGGACTCCAAGATTGTGATAAATAAGATTCTCTGGTCTGATGAGACCAAGATATAACTTTTTGGCCTTAATTCTAAGCGGTATGTGTGGAGAAAACCAGGCACTGCTCATCACCTGTCCAATACAGTCTCAACAGTGAAGCATGGTGGTGGCAGCATCATGCTGTGGTAGTGTTTTTCAGCTGCAGGGACAGGACGACTGGTTGCAATCGAGGGAAAGATGAATGCGGCCAAGTACAGGATATCCTGGATGAAAACCTTCTCCAGAGTGCTCTGGACCTCAGACTGGGCCGAAGGTTCACCTTCCAACAAGACAATGACCCTAAGCACACCGCTAAAATAACGAAGGAGTGGCTTCACAACAACTCCGTGACTGTTCTTGAATGGCCCAGCAAGAGCCCTGACTTAAACCCAATTTAGCATCTCTGGAGAGACCTGAAAATGGCTGTCCACCAACGTTTACCATCCAACCTGACAGAACTGGAGAGGATCTGCAAGGAGGAATGGCAGAGGATACCCAAATCCAGATGTGAAAAACTTGTTGCATCTTTCCCAAAAAGACTCATGCTGTATTAGATCAAAAGGGTGCTTCTACTAAATACTGAACAAAGGGTCTGAATACTTAGGACCATGTGATATTTCAGTTTTTCTTTTTTAATAAACGTGCAAAAATGTCAACAATTCTGTCAATATGGGGTACTGTGTGTACAATAATGAGGAAAAAAATGAACTTAAATGATTTTAGCAAATGGCTGCAATATAACAGAGTGAAAAATTTAAGGGGGTCTGAATACTTTCCGTACCCACTGTATATACACATACATGTATACATTCAATGCACTTATATATATACACTATCATAGTACGTGTGTGTATATATATATATATATATATATATATATATATATATATATTATATATATATATATATATATATATATATACACACATACACACGTATACACACGCACACATACACACATATACAGGTGAAACTCGAAAAATTAGAATATCGTGCAAAAGTTCATTAATTTCAGTAATTCAACTTAAAAGGTGAAACTAATATATTATATAGACTCATTACAAGCAAAGTAAGATATTTCAAGTCTTTATTTGATATAATTTTTATGATTATGGCTTACAGCTTATGAAAACCCCAAATTCAGAATCTCAGAAAATTAGAATATTACATGAAATCAATAAAAAAAAAAGTTTTTTAAATACAGAAATGTCGGCCCTCTGAAAAGTATAATCATGCATATGTACTCAGTACTTGGTTTGGGCCCCTTTTGCATTAATTACTGCCTCAATCAGCCTGTGGCACTGCTGAGGTGTTATGGAAGACCAAGATGCTTCAATAGCGGCCTTCAGCTCTTCTGCATTGTTTGGTCTCATGTCTCTCATCTTTCTCTTGGCAATGCCCCATAGATTCTCTATGGGGTTCAGGTCAGGCGAGTTTGCTGGCCAATCAAGCACAGTAATACCATGGTCATTGAACCAGGGGTTTGGTACTTTTGGCAGTGTGGGCAGGTGCCAAGTCCTGCTGGAAAATGAAGTCAGCATCTCCATAAAGCTTGTCTGCTGAAGGAAGCATGAAGTGCTCTAAAATGTCCCGGTAGAAGGCTGCATTGACTCTGGACTTAATAAAGCACAGTGGACCAACAACACCGATGACATTGCTCCCCAAACCAACACAGACAGTGGAAACTTCACACTGGACTTCAAGCATCTTTGATTGTGTGCCTCTCCATTCTTCCTCCAGACTCTGGGACCTTGGTTTCCAAATGAGATGCAAAATTTGCTCTCATCAGAAAAGAGGACTTTGGACCACTGAGCAACAGACCAGTTCTTTTTTTTCTTTAGCCCAGGTAAGACGTTTGACATTTGATGCCCATGTCCAGGACCCGTCTGTGTGTGGTGGCTCTTGATGCAGTAACTCCAGCCTCAGTCCACTCCTTGTGAAGCTCCCCCACACATTTGAATGGCCTTTTCCTGACAATCCTCTCCAGGCTACGGTCATCCCTGCTGCTTGTGCACCTTTTTCTTCCACACTTTTCCCTCCCACTTAACTTTCTATTAATGTGCTTTGATACAGCACTTTCAGAACATCCAACTTCTTTTGCAATTACCTTTTGAGGCTTTCCCTCCTTGTGGAGGGTGTCAATGATGGTTTTCTGCACAACTGTCAGGTCAGCAGTCTTCCCCATGATTGTGAATTCAACTGAACCAGACTGAGAGACCATTTAAAGGCTCAGGAACCCTTTGCAGGTGTTTAGCTGATTAGGGTGTGACACTTTGTGCCTACAATACTGAACCTTTTCACAATATTCTAATTTTCTGAGATTCTGAATTTGGGGTTTTCATAAGCTGTAAGCCATAATCATAAAAATTATATCAAATAAAGGCTTGAAATATCTTACTTTGCTTGTAATGAGTCTATATAATATATTAGTTTCACCTTTTAAGTTGAATTACTGAAATGAATGAACTTTTGCACGATATTCTAATTTTTCGAGTTTTACCTGTATACAGTCAGGTCCATAAATATTGGGACATCGACACAATTGTAATCTTTTTGGCTCTATACACCACCACAATGAATATGAAATGAAACGAACAAGATGTGCTTTAACTGCAGACTTTCAGCTTTAATTTGAGGGTATTTATTACTTTTGGTCCCTTAAAATGTGGGAGGCACATATGGGTAGATGACGTGACGCATGTTTTTTCTGTAATTAAGTCTAAATGTTTACTGAACTGCATTTCTCAACTAAAACACCACATGCCAGTGGGGCATAGAACATCATTTTATTTCAATATTATGATTTTGGGACGTAAAATGTATTTGGTGTTGTTCATATTTCAAGGTGAATAGCAAAATGTCCTGCGATGTGACTAACATTGATTACTCATCAAATGTAAATATTAGTAAAATAAAGCGGATATCTTTGGGCAGCTAATAAATGCCTTGGCATTATTTTGTATGTATTTACTTAATTAACTTAAGTTTTCAAAATGCTAAAAAGTACTAAAATAATATTTACAGTACTTTTAGTTTTGAAACACAAGTACTGTCCTGTAGTGTGACATTGGATATTAGATTTTTGTACTGGCTGTTACATGGACCGCCATAGTGGTCCTTTAGTCAAGCCCCCTACCAGGAATTCCCACAGATGTTTGGATGTCCTAAGGAGGTTAAAAGGTGAGTGTTAATCTCTTATTAATTTGATAAATTTCATCATTTCTGTCAGACCATGAACGTGTCCATTTTTGATAGTCCTGTGGTTTGACTGATCTAGTTCGAGAAAAAAGAAAAATATAAAAAAAAAAGAATCATATTCAGGTCTAAAACAATGAACTTATTCAGTTACTGTAATGCCCAAGGTCAGTCTTAATTAGCAATGACTCAAAATGGCGGCAAAGTTGAAAGAGTCCTGTGGTGTGACAGCCCATCCTGTAGTGTGACATAATTAAGTCAGATGTCTAGCTAGATTCTCGTCTGTTATGTTTGCAATATTAAACATAAATATTTATCTGTCTCTATACATATGTTAAACAAATATTGTAAATATTATATATAATATAGCTATATTATACATATATTAAACATAAATATATAGCTGTCTTCATTATACATAATATACCTATATTATACATATATTAAACATTAATATATATCTGTCTTCATTTGTTTGTTGTATGTGTATGTTAACAGTCACTGATCATTGTTTTTAAAGTGATTTTTGTCAGTTTTTAGGCATGAGCAAAGAAAGGACAAGGAGGTACCGGGAAAGGTTAGCACAGGATGAAGTCAGGCATGAGGAGATCCTTAGGGAGAGAAGGAGAAAGTAAAAAAAGTTGAAATAGCAAGAAAATGATTTGGTGTTGCACGTTGATTTCTCTGAAAATTATGGATGCAAACTGAACACAGAAATTCAATCTTTCCACTTTGGTGGAAATAGAAACCAAGTAACCATACATACAGTGGTTGCCTACACCAAAACGGACATTCAGAGCTTTGCAACCATCTCAAAATCTCTGAGGCATGATGAGCGTGCTGTATGGGCTCACTTACAGCCAGTAATTGAAGACCTCCAAATGCAGCATGACACACAGTTTGTCACTCCACCTCATCAGTGATGGTCCTGTGACACAGTATCGCAACAAGGCAAATTGTTTCCTAATGAGTACGCTACCATTTACCTGGGGGTTCCAGTGTCTCACATGGAATTACAGTGAACGGGGCCACGGAAAAGGAGCTCCTGATGGGGTTGGAGCTTGTGTGAAGCGTATGGCAGATCAGGCTGTCCAAAGGGGGGCTGATCTGCAAACTGCAGAGGCCCTCTTTGACTTCTTGTCCAGCAAAGAGGAGATGAAAATCCAAATGAAATGGATAGAGGAAAAGGATATAGAAGAATTTGACAAACTGCTCCCTCCTGTGAAAGGCATACTAGGTACACACCAGATTTTCTCTACAACACCAGGGGAGGTGTATCATAGGGCAGTAAGTTGCTTCTGCAGCTACCCAAAAGTGTGTGGCTGCTTCAAGGTTACAAAAGTCACAATAGCTGGTGACAGTCCACCTCAAGAGATTAACCCTATCCCTACCCAGTCCTTCTTGGATGAAGATGTTGAAAGTGACCAAGACCAAGTGTTTGAAGTGGGAAAGTTCATCATAGTAAAATATGTGGGACAAGTGTTGAATATTCAGGGAGAGGAAATACAGGTGAACTGTATGGTTCAACATGGAAACAAGAATGCCTTCCAGTGGCCTGACAAAGAAGATACCAATTATGTCACTCTGCTAGTAGTAAATGGTAAGATTTCAGAGCCTGAGCCCCATGGGCGAGTTGCGAAGTTAACGAACATGGACTGGCTCATGTTCAACACATAAGTTTGCCATTTCTCCTATGAAATAATTTCTACATACTTTTTTTTATTTTTATATTGGCTCTAACAGCTTGTCATGTTTATGGTCTGATCTTTTGTTAGTGACAACTCAAGAATGTCAAATTTCTCTTGTTCACTGGAATCTTTGTTCAAAGAGCTGAATTGTTGATTTTAACATGCTTTTAATTATTTTAGCATGATTTTAATGACTTTCTCCTGAGAAACAAGATATTTGTTTAGTCTTTTAAGTTAAAAATAGAAATGAATGGACTTTATGACTGGGTCTGATTTGACGCCTTCAAAATGTTAATTATTCAGTATGTCTGTTTTTAGTTCAAATTCATACACTAAGTAATAAGATTGTACTGATGTGTTGCATTTTCATTAATGTTCAAATAGAGATGCAAATGAATTTGTTTGTTACAAAAGTATTCAATAAATTTCACCATAAATGTTCATACAGTGTCTCATTTCGTCCTGTGGTGTGACGGGATGTCCTGTGGTGTGACATCACTTCAAACACAATTAAATGACTTTTACTATGTTAACTAGCTTAAATAATTATATGCATTTGAAAACATTGCATAATATAACTATATAAAAAAATAATAAACATTTTCAAATACTTGTTCTCAGTTTACACAATATTTCCACTGGAGTGAGTGGTAAAAGATGGCACAAGCAAAGAATATAATCGAAAAACAGCTGTAAAAAAAAAATATGCGCAGAATTTTAATGATCATTCTTTAAAAATACTTGTTAAACTTAAAACATACCTGATTTGTATTTGAAATTAATAATACTTCAATATTTGAATTTTATAGTAATTTCATGTCACACCGCAGGACATATTTTGCCTGGAGCTGTGAGAAAAGCTTAATAAATTGCATAGAGAAAAAAAATCTGCTAACCTCTAACAGTTTCAAAAACAACAGTATTTGAACTTTACAAATTCATACAATTCTCAAGCAATTTAGAACTTTGTTTTAAAAAATGCTGTTTCACCCTTATTTGTCATCTACCCATATACAAACTGTTGTAATTCCTACACCGTTCACCTGATTTGGATGTAAATACCCTCAAATTAAAGCTGAAAGTCTGCAGTTAAAGCACATCTTGTTCGTTTCATTTCAAATCCATTGTGGTGGTGTATAGAGCCAAAAAGATTAGAATTGTGTCAATGTCCCAATATTTATGGACCTGACTGTACTAAATTAACTTTTGTAAGACAATTTTAGTGTTGAAAGGTCATATGCGAGGAGGTGTGAACTATAATGAATTTTGATTGTAATTCACACCTGAGGAGACAAAAGACCCCTCCCCTGGGCCTATCGAGGAGCAATGTGACAGAAAGAGAATGAATGTGAGGAGACTTGATGATCAAAATCAAGTTTTAAGTTAAAGTAATCTGACTATACATTTTCTTTACATAAAGACTTAATTTTAGACCTACACTACCATTTAAAAGAAGTCTCTTCTGATCACCAAGACTGCAATATTTGATCCAAAATACAGTAAAAAGTGATATTTTGAAGTATTTTTACAATTTAAAAGAACAGTTTTCTATTTGAATATATTTACTTGATCCAAAATACAGTAAAAACATTGTGAACTCATTTTACAATTTAAAAGAACAGTTTTCTATTTGAATATATTGTAAAATGCAATTTGTGATCAAAGCTGAATTTTAAACATCATTACTGCAGTCTTCAGTGTCACATGATCATTCAGAAATCATTATAAGATGGTGATTTTCTAATATGGGCATATTTAAAGTGTATTTTACTAATTTACACCTGATCCCATATTTGAAAGCACAAGCTTTGCTGATGATAATGAGGCAGCATAAACACTAGATAAAATATAATTCTAAACATTCATGTAATTTTATATCATATTACATATCATATTTATATCATACAGCATACATTTTAAATACCTGCTTTAGCCGAAACAGCATTTAAATGTAAATAAAAATTAGGACATTTTTCAAATGTTAATACTCTGAATCCTGGCTGGGAAGTCTGGAAACAGTCCCACTAGTAAAATATGTACATGTTTATATAAAATAGCATATCAATTAAAGAAAACTAAATGACTTACTCGTCTGAAATTGTATCCTCGGCTGGATCAAGTCTCTTCAAAATACAAACGTTCATCGGAGTCACGCACTTCTTCTGAGGAAAATGTTAACTCTTCCTTACTATCCAGGAGTTTCCTCGCCTGTGTATCATTACAAACACGCACTAAACTGAATGAATTGTTTACATCAAACCTCACTGTCGGGGGCGTTTACCATTTGCCTTGATCGTCTCAGTACATTAGTGTATGAATGGCACACTCTGCTGGTGGGTGCGATCACATTAGCTGTAATGAGCTGAGCCTGTAAAAAAATGTACGTCGCTTTGTTTCATACAGATTACATTGCAGGAGAAAATTTGTTTTAAATTTGAATTGTTTTATTTAAAAGTACAAATCTTAAGCTTTCTTTAGACATATGTTTCATGTTTGTGTGATAAGTATTCGCGGAGTTTGTTCATTTTTGTGACGCGTTTCAGAAATATGCTCGCTGACACAGAAACTGCTGAAAGCTCACCCTTTTTATTTTCTTTATTTTACAAATGCACAAGGTTTTGTTGTTATTGTGAGTGTACACAAATAAAAGTAGACCCTTTATAGTCTCTAATGATGTCTTACACTTATCTGTATACCCAAAATGACTGAGTATATTAAGTTGTTTCCGCTGTAATGCCGAAAATATCCAGCAGGACGCGCCGGCGCGTCCGTCGACCCCAGAGTGTTAACATTGTCTTTGTATTTGTTTTAGAGTTGCCACAATATGCAATAGATTGGCACATCTTAAGGTCAATATTAGGTAAAAAAGAAACTGCTTTCTCTAGAAACTCATCATTCAATTATTGTTTTGAGAAATGAAGGTTATACAATGCTTAAAAATGGCAAAAAACTGAAGAATTCATACAAAGGTGTACACTGCAGTCTTCAAAGGACAACTGGCTCTAACAAGGACAGAAAGAGATGTGGAAGGCCAGATGTACAACTAAACAAGGAGAAGTACATCACAGTATTTAGTTTGAGAAATAGACACTTCACATGTACTAAGCTGACAGCTTCATTGAATTCTACCCGCTCAACACCAGTTTAATGTACAACAGTAAAGAGAAGACTCAGGGGTGCAGGCCTTATGGGAAGAATTGCAAAGAAAAAGACACTTTTGAAACAGAAAAACAAAAAGAAAAGGTTCGAGTGGGCAAAGAAACAGACATTAGACAACAGATAATTGGAAAAGTGTGTTAAGGATCTTAACCCCATTGAGCATTTGTGGGATCAGCTAGACTGTAAGCTGCGTGAGAAGTGCCCAACAAGACAGCCACATCTATGGCAAGTGCTACAGGAAATGTGGGGTGAAATGTCACCCGAGTATCTGGACAAACTGACAGCTAGAATGCCAAGGATCTGCAAAGCTATCATTTTTTCATGAGAACTCTTTGTAGTTTAATTTTTCACGTTATTAATGTCCTGTCTATAAATTCTGATCAGTTGAATGCCACTTTGGTGAATAAAAGGACCCATTTCCCCTGGGCATATTTCTTTTGGTGTTTTTCAGAGTCAGTAGAAAGGTCTCTTTTGTTTCCCAAGTTTTTATAACTGACTTTAATTGCCTTCCGTCTGTAAGCTGTTAATCTCTTAATGACAGGTGCACATTCATTAATTGTTTATGGTTCATTGCATGGAAACATGGTTTAAACCCTTTACAATAAAGATCTGTAAAGTTACTTTGATTTGTACAAAATTATTTTTAAAATCCTGTGTCCTGATAAAGGGACTTTGTTGTTTTTTTTTTTGCTGAGATATAGATCACACACACACACACGCCTAATATTGTGTAGGTCCCCCTTGTGCCACCAAAACAGTGACAACCCGTATCTCTGAATAGCATTCTGCAATGCGGGTTGAGCTGATTTGGCACAAGGGGGACCTACACAATATTAGGCAGGTGGGTTTAATGTTGTGGCTAATAGGTGTACCATCCATGGTTACTGGACTACTGGGTGCACTTATTACTTTTTTTTTCTTTTATTAATGTTATAAAATATTGACTAAAATGGGATGTAAAAAAAGTATACCTGTAGAATCTGCGGTCTACAATCTATAATGCTCAAATCCTATTTCTTTAATAATTCCTCACGCAAGTTCGTGAACACAGATGCCAGTGCTTTTCCACCGAATTGCCAAAGTGGTCCAGTTAAACATGCATGAGGTCATGTCATGAGGAATATAATTTCCATCAATCTTTTGTAATTTAAGTGTTCATTTATACTATAAAAAACAAAGTTTCTTAACTCAAAACTTCTTCTATAGTCTAAAAAGAGCATTTATTGACACCAAGCTGCAAAATCAGCTTGTTTTCTACTTCCGCAACTTTTCTACATCACACGGGGGCATACATTAATGCATGATCTCCTCTACAGCGAGATCAATGCCTTCTTTACATCAACAACCACTGGTGCTCAGCCTGCAAACAGGGAGAACAGGACATATAGGCCTACAATATTCCTGCACACTAAATGGGGCATACGCAGGACACCTTGTGCTCATCTGGCCTACCATTCTGCTCCATTCTACTGCTGCAGCTAACTGCTAGATAAAAGCATCCTGTCCTATATGTAAACAGACAAGATGTGAGATGTCATAGCTGTGAAGACCAGCTGTGGCCTCGGTTGAAACATACTAATATTAGGAATGAGTGGCTGAAGTTTAACAGTTCCTGAATGTCTCAGTGATCAAAGGAACTGTTATTGAAAGACGGGGCAGTTAAAAACACTATTGGACCCAACAGTACTTATGTGTGTATTATGTGTAAACCCTAAATTATAGTTTTTGTCTTTTTGCAACTAGTTCTTCCGATTGAGTTTCAAATATATATATATATATATATATATACACACACACACACACACACACACACACACACACACACTCACCTAAAGGATTCTTAGGAACACCTGTTCAATTTCTCATTATTGCAATTATCTAATCAACCAATCACATGGCAGTTGCTTCAATGCATTTAGGAGTGTGGTCCTGGTCAAGACAATCTCCTGAACTCCAAACTGAATGTCAGAATGGGAAAGAAAGGCGATTTAAGCAATTTTGAGCGCGGCATGGTTGTTGGTGCCAGACGGGCCGGTCTGAGTATTTCACAATCTGCTCAGTTACTGGGATTTTCACGCACAACCATTTCTAGGGTTTACAAAGAATGGTGTGAAAAGGGAAAAACATCCAGTATGCGGCAGTCCTGTGGGCAAAAATGCCTTGTTGATGCTAGAGGTCAGAGGAGAATGGGCCGACTGATTCAAGCTGATAGAAGAGCAACTTTGCCTGAAATAACCACTCGTTACAACCGAGGTATGCAGCAAAGCATTTGTGAAGCCACAACACGCACAACCTTGAGGCGGATGGGCTACAACAGCAGAAGACCCCAACGGGTACCACTCATCTCCACTACAAATAGGAAAAGGAGGCTACAATTTGCAAGAGCTCACCAAAATTGGACAGTTGAAGACTGGAAAAATGTTGCCTGGTCTAATGAGTCTTGATTTCTGTTGAGACATTCAGATGGTAGAGTCAGAATTTGGCGTAAACAGAATGAGAACGTGGATCCATCATGCCTTGTTACCACTGTGCAGGCTGGTGGTGGTGGTGTAATGGTGTGGGGGATGTTTTCTTGGCACACTTTAGGCCCCTTAGTGCCAATTGGGCATTGTTTAAATGCCACGGCCTACCTGAGCATTGTTTCTGACCATGTCCATCCCTTTATGGCCACCATGTACCCATCCTCTGATGGCTACTTACAGCAGGATAATGCACCATGTCACAAAGCTCGAATCATTTCAAATTGGTTTCTTGAACATGACAATGAGTTCACTGTACTAAAATGGCCCCCACAGTCACCAGATCTCCACCCAATAGAGCATCTTTGGGATGTGGTGGAACGGGAGCTTCGTGCCCTGGATGTGCATCCCACAAATCAATATCAACTGCAATATGCTATCCTATCAATATGGGCCAACATTTCTAAAGAATGCTTTCAGCACCTTGTTGAATCAATGCCACGTAGAATTAAGGCAGTTCTGAAGGCGAAAGGGGGTCAAACACAGTATTAGTATGGTGTTCCTAATAATCCTTTAGGTGAGTGTATATATATATATATATGGCTGTTTTCAAGGGGCTGCACGATGTTAGCTAATCATAACTTGGCATTTAAATTTGAGGAACAGAGAATAAATTGTGTTTCAGTCAGAGGGCCAGAGACAGTGTGGAACATGATAATAAATCACTAAATTATGACTGTTTTGGAGAAAGAAAAAAAAGAAGAAAAAACAATAACAAAAAAAACTTTACAAAGTGGACCTCAGGGAAAATAATCAAATAATATAAAGTGTCATGACCACTTTTACATGCATTCTTGAATTACCGTGGCAGGAGCAAGCTTCAGTACTCAAGGGGTTGACAGAGTTCCTTTCAAACACCAGTGCCATTAAACTGAATGCTTTGTTTAAGGAAGTTGCTATAAATGCATTGACTTATAACTTGCTTTGCAATATTCTCTTCAAATATTTTCTCTATCTTGACAGCAGTTCAATTCACAGAAATCTCACTATAATGGCCCTCGTTGCAATGTTGACAATGCAACGCGTACTTGCGTTGTGTTATGAATTGCAGTATGACACAATTTGGAATGCAACAATACACAAAATCTTTTTAGTGTAAAATTGAGAATTTAGTGCTCATAAAATTGGATATAATTTGTAACTATTTTATCTACAAGTTTTTTTACGATCACAATAAATAGCATTATATTAGCCTATCGGCCACTCCATTAAAAATCCATGTTGGTCGACCACTACAATTCACACACCAATGGCAGGTGTGTCAAGGCTTTATTTTGGAACCTGGTTACACACATCACAGACTTCCCCTCCACAAGTTATTTTTCTTCTGAAGGATGCAATCCCATTATTTGTTACAGTTAATGTTCATCAGTTCATAGACATTAAACATCTTTTATTTCGAGTCAGTGAGTTTTACATGTTTTACCACAGACTCACTTACATGAGGTTGGTGCAGGAGTGGGGTGAATCTCCAATGAGACTATGTCTGTATTTTGCCCAGTTAAACTGCTTATTATAAATTGTATGTCATCAATATTAGCGATCACAATGCCACTGCTTGAGTAGTGAGGAAACATCTCAAATTGGCAACCTGTTTATAGAGAAAAAGACATCACATTAACCATAAACACATTCAGACTGAAGTAACAACACAACCAAACAAGCATTATTTACTGTCTGCAGTACCTGTTAGGAATATGAGGTGTCGTTGTTTTGTGAATCTAGCTTGCAGATCCACTAGACAGTCCAGGTCAGGTGCTCTATGTGACGGAGCATCACAGTCATGGTACGAAAGGATTTCAACTATGTGTCTCTTCTCGTATACAGCAAGGATCTCGTACAGAATCAAAGCATCAGATTTGAGCCTGCAAATAGACCAAACAACATTTTCTTCACAATTTGCTCAAATGAACCCGTCTCACTCAATGGAGAATATTTATTTGCCATTCATTTGTAATCAAATAGGGTGCTTCAGCTGACATGTCAAGTGATCTACCTGCTCTGCTCTCTGAGTTTTTTGTGAGATTTAAAATGTATCCTCCATCTCCAGGGGTTGAGAGGAGAGTTGATCTGCTCGAGATACTTGAGGATATCCTGAAGTTTTTCTACAAACAGACACAAACAGCTTTGCTAAAATGAGTGCTATATATAAAGCATTTAACAGAGTTGGCATGTCAAGTTTGGAAAAACATGGGTGGGTAAATGAAGAATTAATTAAATTTTTTGTGTGAAAACTTTGAATTGAGTTACCTGGTGTGATGACGTCGGGGTTCAAGACATATTCATCAGACACAATGAAACCTCCAGAGTGAAAAAGTTCATTGTAGGTGTGGTTTTTAATGTCATCCAGGTTGTCTACACCAGCAAAGCTCACAGATGTATGCTTCTTTAAGGAGACTAAAGCAGGTATCTGTTGATTTTAAATTGCATTTTGTATTATTCAGTTAAAAAAAAAACACATATAATTCTCAATCACTTGGTAAATGAAATTTCAGTGCTGAACAGAGGTTGCACTACAAATCACAATTTTCAGAGTTGTAACATTTCCATCATGTTTGGTTGTATTTCCAATACAAATATATTCTCCACATTCCATTTGTTGTGTTGATTTTGCAAAACTGACAGTTCATGGGCAAAAATAGTTTTACCGTTTAGTATAGATCTTGAAATCTTGAATCTTTTAGAATATGACCAGGAAAAACATAAGCAACAAGTTGAAGATTTTTAAAACATGGAAATACAGTAGACATAACACACTTAAAATGGGCTAAAATTGTCCGAAATTGCTTCGAGTTTTTTTCCTCATTTTTATTCTCTTAAAACATCAGACAGCATTTTAAATTATGTAAAATCCTGAACGGAGCTGTGTGGTACCTTATGAACCTTTGCGGCAATGTCCATGTTCTGAATGATGACCAGTAGTTTATCCTGACTGTTGTTTTTTTCAAGAAAACTGTGAGGGTTACTCTCCAAATTACCCAGCTTCTTTAAATATTCCTGTGAGAAATGTCAAAACAGGACAAGGTTATATTGTCTCCACATCATTGAACAATGTCAAATAAATCTTTATATGTTGCTCTCCAGTGGGTTTCTAGAGCATTCATCTGAAAGTTTGAGACTGTGATTGCCTCACTGGTTCCATTTCACAGCTGTATGAACAAACATTTGAATGAATTTGGAGTAAATTGTTTTGTAATTGTAAAAATTCCAATGCGTTTGTGACCTATTTGTTATAGATCACTAGATTCATGTCTTCATCAGCATTACATCAGCCAAAGTTCCAACCTGCTTATAAACAGGGTTGTTGGCCATTAAAATACTTCTATAGGTTGACAATTGGTATGTATAATAAAAAGCATTCATGCAACAACATGCAGTGAAAGGATCTTGGCGTTAAACTTCTTTGCCGCTACACATATCAATGGCAAGTAAAATTACTAGAAAGAACAATTACTAGGAAGTGGCTATTTATTTGGTTGCATATGCGAGTGATTTATTTGCATTTAAGAAAGAAAAAAAAAAAAAAACAGTTGTGGTTAGTAGCTTTTCATGTTAGTCAGTTGGCCCCCTTCAGTCTTGGGTGGTGTCTGTGCACTGTGCACACATGAATATAAAATATGTGTGGAAAATAAATGTATATCTCAGGCATGGTAAATGCATAGAAATAGTCCATAATTTCAAGCACTTTTCAACACAATAAGCTGATATTCCAGATATTCCAGTACTTCAATTTCTAAAAGCTAAATTCAAGCACTTCAAAGACTTTGTGCTAACTCAGAGTATAGTAACAATATATTTTTGTCATTGCAAAATATTCAGATATTTTAAAATATGCAAATAATTTAATACTAGGGAGACCTATTCAATGGTGTCCTTCACAGCAGGGACTCCCACATCATGGGAGTTTCACACGCTTTGTTTGCAGTGATTCTGACTGGTGGATAGGTTCGTATCAGGATCATGGGAATTGCAGTTCTTCAAGAATTTAGCAAAAAATTGATATGACATGGACTGATGGCTTTAACAAAAGCATACACTACTGATTAACAACCTTGAACACGGGTAAGTCTGTCTATACTTATGGGGCTACAAAGATTAAAAAACACAATGTGTATCAGCAGACCATCGAAGGAAGTTTGTCTGCCAATACACATTGACTTTTGAACATTTGTAGCCCTATACACATGCCAATACGTGTTGACTTTGTAACGTTTGTATTAAAATTGCGTTGTATGCCATCATTTTCTCACACACGATACCCCAGGTGTGAATGACTTTCTTCAGCAGAACACATTTGAAGAAAAATTTAAAAATATCTTAGCTCAGTAGGTCCTTAAAATGCAAGTGGATTGTGTTCAGACATTTGAAGCTCCAAAAGGAACAGTATGCATGTGTGACGTAATCACTTTTTTTTTTTTCCAATGTGTTCTAGTAAAAATGAAAGTCATACAAACCTGGGATGGTATGAGGATGAGTAAATGAGTGAACTATTCCTTTAAGCCACTTAAGAGCTCTATTTGGCTTCCTAGTTTGTAAGTTAAGGTTAAAAATGAATTTGCCAATGGAAATAATTTTAATGGGATTTTTACTTCCGGAACCCAACTGCTTTGAGATGGATGTTAATAGCAGGTGTAATAAGAGCCATGGGCGTGAGAGCTATACCTTTATTTCCCAGCAAACATCACTCTCCTCCTCATTCAGTGAGTGGATGTAGAAGTGAACGGTGTTCCTTTGGACTCCTTGTATGATCTGCACCAGGTTACTAATCAACTCTGGCTGGAGCTGATCAATGATACTGCTGATGGTGGAGTGAGAGTGCTCCATTGTGACATCTTCACCAGTCACCTCAGGGTTTGACATTTGATCTTCCATAGCAGACTTATTGTTCATCTCATGTAACATTTTGACATGTGCTTCCACTGTCTCTTGAGTCACTGTGTTGTGCTCCAATGCACACATCTTCTGGACTGTTTGGTGGATATCTGGTTGCGGTAGGTTTGACAGATGTTGTGCTTGTGTAGTGGGGTCAGCAAGTGCACTAGTAAGGGAACATGGTCTATGAGAGTAAGAACTATGGCTGGGTTTACTGGGTGAAGAGGAGGAAACGCAAAAATTTGAGTTGGAGGGAGATACAAAAACATTTGAAGGAACTTCTGGAGCGGAAGAGGAAGATGTCACATGTTCTTGAGGTATTTGTTCACTTTTAACATTCTGGGAGTTTATGAACATCATCAGACTCTCGTGGAAAGAGCTGATATAGTTATTGACAGGAAATGGGGTGTTGAAGGTTGATACATAATTGGAGAGCATTGGAAATGGTGTTTGGGGAGGTTCTCGAGGGCCCTGAGTGCTTGAGCAAGAGACATAATGTATGCGTTTGCCCATCAAGAGTTCTTGGACCTCACTGGAGAAGCCAGAGATCAGTTCATCGACAATGTGGTCAACACCACTCGAAGTTGCAGCTGCATTTGCAGAATAGTCAGTGGATGTTGTTGCAGCAGATGGGCCGGGCTCATCATCTTCAGTCTCCGCTGCAGTCTGCAGGTCTGGATCGTCTGCAATGTTACTGCTGTCAGGCTGGTAAGGGGGTGAGAGTTCTTTCATATCAGCTGTGGTGAGTGTGGACACTGTTGGGCTCTGAATGAAGCGTGGATCTTCAGGGTAATCCATCTGTCTTTGCGAATATCTATTGGTTCTCAGGCCTAAATGATCAAAGAATTTAAGATGCATATTAAGTTAATAAACAAATTCAACTACAAATGACAGCAGCTAATGTGGACTGAAAATCAAGCATGCTGCCAACAGAGGTTGCTGAATAGTGAGTGATACTTTATTTTTCTTCAGTAAGGACCTTGTCTTGGTCATATTATTTGATTGATTTAACGATTTAAATGTTCAGTGTTTAATACAAAAATAAAAATGACTAAAATGTCAAATCTCCCCTGATGCATGCATGCATGCACGCACGCATGCACGCACGCATGCACGCGCACGGACACACACACACACACTTGGACATTAGCTTGGTTTTCTATCGAAATGTAAAAAATTTATTTAGCACTTTTCTAAAAATCTGACAAAACAAGTGAGAATCATTGCGTGTTTCCATCCACTACATCATGCGCATTATCTTGAGGGAGCCAGCCTTGTAATGATGTAGCTGCTGAAAGACCTCCTTGCATCAAGGAGAACCTGTATTCGCAGGATTGGAGCAGTTGTACATAGTTTTATTAAATGCTGCCAGTAGACGCCACAGAATAAGTGTAATATCTTATCTTATATAATGAGGGCTGAAATGGCTGCTATGCCGATAAGCTGCCAGCTTCTGTATACCTGGGAGAGCCCGCACTCATAACTGTTCTAGTGAATTGTGAAGACCTACTTGATCGACCGGCTGTGGGTTAAACACTTTTGAATGTCAAGGGATATATTCAAAGTATTGATTTGTTGTGAGGAGTGGAAACGACAGCACAAATGGTCAGAAAACATAATTGTTTTGCAAATTGAAGGGCTGGATTTACCCTTTTCTCTTTTGATGAGTCGAATAAATTCAGTAGCAATTGTTACAATCAAAAGGTAAAAATCATCATCTTCTTAATCACATGCATTTAGGTTATGTATATAATCATAACTGTTACAGGTCATCTGTGTCCTTGATATCTAAGGGTGACTATGGGTCTGGCCCATGTCATGAATGCAGCAACAGTGCTTACTCATTTAGCCCGGATCCCAGAGAACATGTATACATGAGTAGTAATTACTTAATCGATCATATTATGCTTATATTAATCAAGAGTTACATTGTTTTTGAGTTCTAGGTCACTTATGAACCACATGCATTTACTGACACATACAGTACATCTTAGAGATGACATCAATTTACTGTGGAGTATTTGAAGATGGAAACAACAGTAATTATAGGCATATGCAAAGTTAGTTGAAGGCTAGATCCTAAACTCATTTTCTGATTCCCTCTTCTACCTCTGTAAATGTGGAGAAATTTGTCTTCAGTAAACTCATTCAACTGATTGAAACTCAACTTTAACTCCTGTTCATCATTTCTCATACTGGTCTCTTAATCAGTCTAGCTTTGGTTTGAAGGAAAATTCTACACATGCGATACTTCATATGCCATTGCCTGAACCTTGATTTAGGATAGACCTCACCGAAATTACCAGCCAGGTAATGAAATAACCTTTTGTCCAGGTTGAACTGCGATGCACCTCACTGATCTCTGCCTGCATCACTTCGGTCTAATGATGGACTACACTCTTGAAATGAAATACATAGACCATCAATGAATTGCCAACAAAAGCCGTCATCAGCCAAATAACAATGACAGTTGCATCAATGTGAACGTCTTCAGTTAACCCAGGATGGACTGCAAAGACATCATTAATCTTACAGTTTATACAAAATCTTTGTTTAATCACTGACCCTTAACACTTAGTTTAATCATTTTAAACCATGACTTTAACTACACAAGTAATATTTACATTACATTCATAATGTTAGCCAGAGGAGAACTGGCCCTTAGGTTATTTTTGTCCATTAATCTTCATCTTATGGAGTTTTGTGTTCCTTGCCACAGTCAGTTTCAGCTTGCTCACTGGGGTTAATAATACAATTATTATTTAATTATTTTTAAACACGATTAAGAATTGTATTTTATCTAATTACACAATGATGATTCATCGACATTATAGACATTACAGTTTTTATCGTCTGTTAATGCTGATCTTCTGTAAAGCTGCTTTGAAATGATGTGTGTTGTGAAAGGCGCTATACAAATAAAATTGACTTGACTCTAGAAAATCAACTTCTTCCTACTGCATAAAATTTTAGGCCAATTTTTCTTGTACATGTCAATTTCCATTGAGTTTTTCTTAAGCAAAATGTTTTAATTTACACAAAAATAGTTGGATGGAAACCCAAATAAAATAGAGAAATGTGAAAAATGTTTTAGGGAGACTTTACCTTCACAGTACACATACATGGGTCAAAAGCTTAAGAATCACCCATTAAGTCTGCTAAATGAGTAATTAAAAAAAAAAAAAAAAAAAAGTAACATTTCTTTTTCCTAAAATGCTTTTATGCTTAATGTGAACAGTCCCTGCAGTTTCTGTAACAACATTGTTATGCTGTGACACTTCACCTTTCAATAATTTAGTCTTTGACATTCGAGGTAGTGAAATTTTTTGACCACATATTTGAAACACTACATTTCTCTTAGTTTACTTTTATATATTTACCTGTGATGGGTATTAGCACCCATGGAATTGACTTTTCTCCGAGCAGGTTAACCCCACGCTGCTGTCCACCAGAATCGGAGCATGGACTAAATGCTTCTAAACTACTTAAGCTGCCAGCTGTCTCCTCCTGAAACACCACAACCACATCAATGCAAACATCAACATTTTATCACAGCATCTTAAACCACATGACTTGAGAAATAGCAGTAAAAACCTTGGAAATAAAAAAGCAAGAGGTGCAGAATTATAATACAGGGTTTTTCCTGGATAAAAAAAAAAAATGGTCTTCAGTGGTGGCTGACGTACAGTCATTCAGACATAAAAATTAGGTTATTACGTAATAGGGATAGTCGATATCTAAGAAATAGGTTAACGATATGTTTATAAAAATATATTGCAATATCTGATTACATCAACAACCCCCTGGCCAAGGGATCGGTGATTATTCTTGCTTTATTGATTTTGCTTTGAAATTTTTATTTTTATTTGATTAAACACAAAAACTAAAACAAGGATAAATATAAAAGTTCAAATTGCACTTCAAATGAAACGAAAAAGCAATTTAAAAATCGTATAAATCTACCCTTACGTTTGCCATCACGCAAGTATCAGACACGTGCAATAACAGCTTTTCTTTCATCTATTCTTTAACATAAAATATAGTGTTTCTTCAAGCGCATGCGTCTTTGTGTCTAACAGCATTTCTTGTCATACGTCATTCTGAGGCATCTTAGTTAGCCCGCCATAGTGGCAAGTAGATGAGCAAAATTGCCCACCATGCTTATATAGGCTACCCTCATTTGGCAGGTGCTATTTTCATACCCTGTGCTTCCATTTAATATATTTGGTGACTTCCCAGCTCTATGGTTTTGTAATTTCCCAATATTGTCAACAGGGTTGGGAGGGTTACTTTTGAAATGTATTCCACTACAGATTACAGAATACATGCTGTAAAATGTCATTTGTAATGTATTCCGTTAGATTACTCAAGGTCAGTAATGTATTCTAAATACTTTGGATTACATATTCAGTACTGGTAGATTTTTTTCACTTGTTTTGACAATAAAAACTCTGCCAGTACAGGAAGACAAAATACACGTGTTAAAAATACATTCTTTGAAAAACCTAAATACCTTAAGCAATGTTGTTTTTCAAATTGATCTTGTTTTAAGGATTTTTAGATATTTTTACAGGAAAACAATAAAAATTATCATCAAGAATAGGATTTTTGCCCTAATATCAAACGATATTACTAGAAAAAAGTGATTTATGATCTAACGAGGATTTTCTTGAAAAATAAATATGATTGTGTCTGGTAACGTGCATGAAAAATGGATAGAAATAACAATTTATCTTAGCATAAAGTAATCTTTTGAGTAATCAAAATACTTTTTGAATGTAACTGTGTATTGTAATTACCAATTATTTAAATTGTAACTGTAGTGGAATACAGTTACTTATATTTTGTATTTTAAATACGTATTCCAACCCCAGTTGTCTGTCACTGAGTGTCGCCATTGACATTGGGATATTTGTCAGATATCCTCAATATCCTATTACGTCGTCCTATTGAACAGCCCATTACATATTTGTAATTAATTAATATTTACATAATTACATATTCTTGACTCACACAAGTGATTCGTGCTGCACCATTCAATCTTGAAGCAGCACATAAAAGGCAAGCCTGATTAAAGTGTGCACATCCGGCATATTCCACAGATAGAGAAGTGCAGAGCAGATCACTTCCACAAGTGATTTTGCATTGATGTGCAAGCAGGGACTAAAGACGTAAACTGAAAATATATATTTTTTTTTTTGCAGAACGTAACCGGAAACAGGAACAAAGTACCTTGCAATTGTTCCGGAGTATATTTAAAAAATATTAATTTTAATATTATCGCATTTTAAATGCTTGTAACCAGATAATATTTTTCATGAAACCAAAGACCAAAGGGTTTATTTTCACAGTACATTTTTCAGAATTACACCAATTCCTGTTGCCCAAAAAAATTAGGCTTCCCTCTTTTTAGTAGAAACTTTAGTAGAAAGAGCATGTCCCTTGTTTCGCTTCTGAGATCTAGCAACAATACAAAAATCTCCCACCTTTAGCACAGAGTACTATCGTAAAAATGAACCGCTCTAGTCTTTAGATCTAATCGGTTTCCATTTGGTTTTCCATTTACGTTCTGCAAAAAAAAAAATATATATATTTTCAGTTTACGTCTTTAGTCCCTGCTAGTCCATTTGGAAACCGATTAGATCACAAGGGAACACCAGAATGAAAAAATATAGTTTCTGCTCAGAACAAGCCCAAATGAAAAACATTTTGTTTTTAGTCACTGATTGCAAGACATGTGCAGAAAACCAGGCTTCATTCGCCTAGCGCAGATGCACGTTTCAAAACCCATATTAAGTGCTTATAAAGCACGGAACGCAAGTTTAATATCATTATAATATCATTTCAAACTGATGTGCATCTCAATCAGTTCCCTAGTTCAGTAGTCAGGGCACTGATCAGGGAGTCGGCCATTTTAAGAGCAGTCTCAATTGCAAATTCGTTCCAGTACACTGAAAACTTCATGCCCTAAACAAATCCCATATTGCACTGTTAAAATCAGGGAGCATCGTTGCTCACTATGTTCAGTTACCGGAAACGACATCATGACCATGAAAGGGAAACAATATTTTAAATGATAAAGCTGTTAAAAGTAGGTTTAAAATACTTATTTCTTTATTTATTGTCATTTAACTTGCATAATAACACTAGGTTTGAACATCTTCAACAAAAACGAACGATAGTGTCATTTATACAGCAATGGTGCTGATTAATAACAGCTGTGCTTGAATAAGTGAGCTCGTTGTTGTGTTGCGGGTAATTGAGTTATATGTACCAATGTTTAGTGGATGAACACCCTTGCCAGAGACCGAATTAGTGTTCACGACATACTGATTCATGACATAGGGAGCTGATCGAGACACCCTGTGTCCTTAGTCACCAACAAACCACTGGCTATGCTTGGAATTGAATACTACCATACAAATCTTATCAATCTGCATACTGCAAAAATAGTTGTATGTAAATGGAGTGCAGTGAATGTTCAGTACACAACCAGGGAGGCACTCTGAGGAACACCTACAATCCAACCAATTATTTTTACACACTTTATTTCCAACTGCCAAATGTTCAGGCAATTTTAAACAAAACTGGATAAAAATTTAGATAAGTGGATGCCACTCACTGAGGTGTGCATGTAGTGAGGTCATGTGACACTATTGCTCAAAATGTTTATCACGCTTATCATTAGTAAGCAATTTAAAGTGTTTCCTGCATAGTATACAGTATGTTAAAATTTCCAAACACAGCCATTGAGTAAAAAAGCATGACAGATGAAAATACCAACTTGTTTTTCAGTACATCATCTGAAAAGTATGATCAGGAGCAATTCTGATGTTATAATGACCAATCAATAGCAAGTGACATTAGTTTAGCTGCTATCATGCAGTTTCAGATAGCTACTTTGTGTCCCGCCACCAGCATGAGATGATCTCTCGCTATAGCAGATATTCACCCACCTCTCCTCTCTCCAGTGATTTCTCTATGCAGTCGGTCACTCGATTCTTCTGTGGAAATCAAGCACTAGACTAACACCTTGTCAAAACAATCACAACTAACTCACTCAAACTAACACAGAATGACACCTTTCTATATCCTCTCACCCCAGACACTCATTCAATTACTACTAGGGCTGTCAATCAATGAATCAATTGAACTGAATTAACTATTACATGAATAGACATTACAACAAGTGGTCAATATATTGTTTTATTTGCATATCATTCAACATAAGCTAGATTGCAGAACGGATTGCTGTGGGCTTTAGGTCAGTGTTACGATTATCAATCTGTCTGCAATAGACTATTTCACACTGAATGCATTCTTGTCATCTGAGCTACTTTTTAACTGTCGTTCTATATCAGTGGTAGGTGTAACCTTATCATAAATTACTTAATATAATATAATTTTAAATGCAAAAAGCATTGTCACATTACAATAAAGATTCTTGTAATCAGATTACAGTTACGGAGCTCACTTTATCACACAGAATATTACTTTGGTTATACATCTTCTAAAACAATATTAATGTAGAACACATGGGAAACATGAATAATGTTCATATGAATGCATTTCTGTGACAGCTGAAGGGTCCACTAACGAGTCATTGGAAGGGAGAGATGCTTGGTGCTGTGTGTTTGACGAGTGACAATGAAAAAGGAAAAATAGAAATTTTTTGTGAAATGTTTCAGAAAACATCTTATAGTAATTAGCAATATGATCAGCTTTTTGAGGAAGTAATCGGTCATTTGTAGTGATTCATTTTTTATTAACTTAAAATATCTGTATACACCTGTACATAGATGTCTTTTATGGCTGGATCGCATCTTAGTGCCACGTTTTTCAGTGCCCAATCAAGTTTAAGTTCAAATTAAGAATGACTTCGGGTTTGCATTTACAAATAATGGAAAAATAAATAGGCCTACCTAACTTGAACAGAAGAGTTAGGGGCCATTCACATGGAAAGTTTATTGCGCAAGTCTTCTCTGTTTTCCATGGTTTTCCTTTGCAAACATGTGCTAGATGGGGTCCGTGCCTCACGGTTTCTTCAGCATCTTGCACAGGACCAGCGCATATTTTTGACACCATGTCAGGTAAAAAAAAAATAACGCATGTCGAGATAACTGCGTTCTGCTTTAGTCACTGCACTGAGTCTAGCTTGTTTTTAGTCCAGGAGTCGCAAATGTTCTATGTTCTGATGACGTTCAGGCTACAAAGAGAATATCAAGTGGACTGTTACATTGTTCCACAAATTTCCAAATTTCCAAATAAGCTAATGTTATTTCCCTTCTGCTCTGGTGTGCTGAGAGACCGCTGTGCCTGTGTGCATGTTAACTGTTGTTACATGGTTACAAATGTTGCCTACAACGATTTCATAATGTACAGCCTACTGCAACAATCTCAGCTTGTTCGGGCTTAAAATCTGATGGCGCTGTTGCGGTCAGGTCACAGTCTCAAGTACAGGTTTGGGTTTCATTTTAAGGCCTGTACAGACCACAAGTTGTTCGTAATAGCAGTTGAGGCTGAGCTGACTGATAAAGTCAGTACTTCAAGCTTGAATTGCTTCAAGCAATTACGGAATTTACATACAGGACTGGGGACATGATTAACGTTTAATTTGTTTGACCCTTTTCTAAATCAATGCATTTGACAGCCCTAGTAACTGCACCAACTACACACTTGTTTTGATGTGTGAACATTTTTGCCATAAACCTCTTGAATCAAGATTATAAAACTAAAGGAATAGTTCACATAAATATGAAAAAAATTAAAAGTTTAACTTGTCATTCTGTGAAATATGTGCCTTATCCATTTAAAAAAAAAAAAAAAAAAAATGCGGTTTTAAAATAAATATCAAAGAATGTCTTTAAATGTTGCTGAATTAAACACTTATTAATTGATTAGATTTTCTAATCTTAATTATTAAATGAATCATTATTTTCAAATTATTTGATGGTAACAGGGTTTACACTTAACTTGGGGACAAAACTTTAAGAATAAAAATATATATTATGTCCACTAAAACATAAAAATACATATGGAGAGAATAAATCCTAAATACTAGCTTTTATTTCCAGGAATTATTTCTTCAAATCTAAACATATTTGCTTCTCAAGGAGAACTTGGAAACACAGGGCTGGGGACAAGCCAAAAGGTATCCTCAGAAAGATAAAAAAAATAATATATATATTTTTTAAATAAAGCTACTGGATTTATGCTGATGTGTTAAATTGCCTGTAATAACACACTGTATAAGTTGGAATATGCTAGTAATTTTTTTACACAACATTAACGAGATACACAAAAGGCACTGATTTCTGAATGACCCTTATATACCCCTCACGTCATGCCAAACCTATTAGACTGACTGACTTCCGTAGCGAAAGAAGAAAAAAAAGGCTGAAAATATTCTGTGCATTATTTTCCATATAATGAGAACTAGATGGAGGACAAGGACTGTCAAGCTCCAAAATGACAAAAAAGCACCATAAAAGTATCATGAAAAACATATGCCCTACATTCCAAGTCTAGCTTAATGAGGGGAAAATAAAAGGAAAAGTCACACTGACTATAAAAATCTATGCCATTTTGTTGCATATGCTATTGGTGCTTGAGTGTTTCGTCACTAAACTTCATTGTCATCAATTGAATTATATAGGATTTGCAAGTTTGTTTTTTTTTTTTGTGAACAGTGATTTAAATTTCAGAAAACTTGGAAAATAGAGCTTTTGAGTCATTTTGAAATCCCAAATCACTTCTAACATTATTTGCATACAGAACATTCTTCAATATTTCCCCTTTTGTGTTCCACGGGAAAAAGTCATGCCGGTTTGGAATGACATCAGGTTGAGTAAACGAATGCAGAATTGTAATTATAATATAAATTCAATAAATACACACAGAGATATAAAACTAGTGAGTTCACATGCACATGCTGATAAATACCTCCAGACAGTCACTCCTCTCCGGTTCATCTTCCATGAAACGCTTCCTCAGGTCGATGTCGCGGTCAGTTGGAAGACCGAGTCGTAAAATGCTGTCAAACAGCGCTGTGTCAGAAATATCTGGTGCCTCCATCTCTGTGTTTTTGGGTAACTCTGCTGCACCTCTGGTCAGGTTGTCTATCAGTTTGATGACCTCTAGTGCCCCCTGAGCTTTTTCTTTGCGCAGGTCTGTGTCGAGACTCGTCTTTCCCAGGCTGTCTAGCATTTCCATGACTTTCAGTGCACTAGCAGTTTTATCCTTCCTCAAGTCTGTGTCCTGAAGGCCAGCGCTGGTCAGGGCGTTGGTCAGAGATGTAGTGGACATTTTCTTTGCTGATGGAGAGAAAGTACCACAAAACAATTCAACTCGTTTTCAAAAATCCTCACACCAGAAACTACATTTTAAGCAGCATATAATACCAAAGATGATGCAATTTTTAGGGCATTCACTTTAGACGTATGCTTCTGTTAATAAACGGCTGGACACAACACAATGACATTTTCACATTTAATTGTATTTATTTTTTAAACCACAATGCTCATGACCGGGGACATGGCAGCTTGAGACGTGACACAATTGCCAAATAAGTCTACCTGAACACTGAAGGTGAAAAAATTCGAATCCATCTTTGCTCTTTAAAGTTCTCTTATATTTCATAATCCTCACTTATTCTTATTATATTAATCAATGTTCTGTTCTCTTTTCCTAAAAGTTACAAGTAATATGTATGAAATCTGAGAGGTGACTGAGGGTCTGGCCCATGCCAGGAGTGCAGTAACAGTGATTATTCATTTAGCCCGGCTTCCAGAGAAAGTGCATTTATGTTGTATTGCATTTATTCCATTTCTATTTTTATTACATAGTGAATCATATACACCATTTAATTAAACTGAGAATTGGTTAATCAAGTTGTAATGTAAAAGTGATCATAGTTATGACTTTTGTAATCTTTGTTTTATGGTTTGTAAAAGTAACCATGATTGGACAACACATCTACCTCGTTATGATCTACCTCATGTCATCAGTGAATTGAAACATGAATTTACTTCCTGACTTCACTTTAACAGTAGGCAACTAGATGCAGCAATGGTGTGCTCTCTTGTGCCACAGATGGTGAGGCCCGGCATTCCAATAACGTTGGGGAGAAGTTCTCTATTCCTGAGAAGATTGCATGTCTAAATAACTATATTTATCGGTTTCTGAAATATTTACAGTTATTGTGCCCTCTCAAATTGCCATAGTTGAATACAACTTCCAAGGATTTCAATAGCTCTCATTCGCACCCCTTTGACGTAAAGAAATAAGTAGCCATAACTGATAGCTAACCTCTGATATCTGACAATACGTTTATTCCAACCAAGGATGGAAACTTGATTCATGTTGTGGCTAACATTTATTGTTTGCACGAAGATGGAAACAGTCCATATTTGTAATATGTTAAAATGTTTGAAGTAAAGGACCTACCAGAATGCTAGAAATTGTGGTACAATGACAACTTTAAATGTAATTTGCATATGACTATAATTGCTTTGGAAAATTTGTAAAACTCTCATTCCCAACTTCCTGTCTTTCTAACTGTTGTATCTCATCGACTTGTGTAGCCTATTGAACCTTCAGAGAACAATAAGTAAAATCTCTCTCATTTGACTATTGCAAAACCTGACTCACGAGTTTTTATTTTTTAATCTTCAATATCCATATTGAGGACCCAGCTGTCGCTTAAGAAATAAGCTGACCCATCTCTAATATATCATGTGTTTACACATATTAATGCAGCACAGAGGTGACAATTGCACTTTAACACACTAGAAAGATTATCATACACAGCCACATAAAGCAACAAAATAACATCAGAATCTCAACATGGTCATGGGTTATTCTTAAACCATAAATGGCTTCAATTAAAGACAGAATAAGATGGTGTGTGTGTGTGTGCTTCATTGTGAACAGGTTACGCACCGTTTTGTGCACACGTGTGCGGTTCACGTGCATTGTGAAAGCAAAGTGCAGCAGGATTACGCATTCGCACATTTTCAGACATTTGTAACAGCTACAAGTTGTAACACTCCCCAAAATCTTTAAGTGGAGTTTACACTATTTTGGGAACAACGGTACCGTTTCTATTGTAAGGTAATGGAGTAGAGTAAAAAAATATTACTCAACACTGATGAAACAACCAATAAACTCAAGTGTATTTACAAACCAATAATATTTACAACAATAACAAACAAGGTGTATATACATGTAAAAGTGAAATCCAGAGTGCCCAGAGTTACAGTGTTCAGATCAGCCTCACCGGGTTTTTTGATAGTCCGTGAGCACGATCAAGTGATGAAGTAATGATGACTGGCCAATGTCCTCTGATAAAAGTATTCCAGGCTGCGAGCCAAACGAATATACTCCACGAGGAACGGCGTCTCAGCGCTTCCAGGTCAGTCACCAGTGTAATCCAATGTATGAATGAAGTTTTGTGTAAGCGTACTCGCAAATGAGCGTCTGAAAACCGGCATAGCGGTTCCTTAAATAGAAAGTGAAAGATACTTCCTGTTTTTGTGGCAGGAAAACACGTAACACAAAACAACGCGAAGATCTCACGTGAACAGAGATGGGGATAAACACACAACAGCTGAGGGAATGACAGATAACAGGGGAAAGCAATATAACTAATAGGCAATAATGACAACAATAATTAGTTTAATGCCATAAACCTTATATATAAAACATCCCCTTATGTGGCCACGCTACATAGATTCATAGATTTTTGGGGAGTGTTACAAAGTTATTACACAAATCTAAAAATAAATGCAGTATAACGGAAAAGGAGATGACGTCGTTTCTCCAGATTTCTAATGAGGACTTTGTAAACAGTCAAATACACACGGCACTTTGAGTGTTCTGCCAGAATAAAAGCTAAAGGTTAATGCAACGCAAATACAAATGTACTGTACAAAACTATTTGAATCCTCTATAACATTATATAATACTATTATTATTATTATTATTATAGTATAATAATTTGCCAACCCACATCTCAGTATAGTATTCTGAGATTATATTGTTCTCACCACAATTGTACAGAGCGGTTATTTGAGTTACCGTAGACGTTAAAAAGTACAAACTAGTCTGGCCATTCTCTGTTGATCTCTCTCATCAACAAGACATTTCCATCCACGGAACTGCCGCTCACTGGATAATTTTTGTTTTTGGCATCATTCGGAGTAAATTCTAGAGACTGTTGTGTGTGAAAATCCCAGAAATACTCAAACCAGCCCATCTGGCACTCATCCATGGGATTATCCAATCAGCCAGTCATGTGGCAGCAGTGCAGTGCATAAAATCATGCAGATACAGGTCAGGAGTTTGTTAATGTTCACATCAAACATCAGAATAGGGAAAAAAAAGGAATCTCAGTGATTTGGACCGTAGCATGATTGTTGGGGTCAGATGGGCTGGTTTGAGCATTTGAGATTTTCACACACAACAGTCACATCAACTTGTTGATGAGAGGTCAACAGATAATTGCCAGACTGTTTCAAACTGCCAAAGTCTACGGTAACTAAGATAACCGCTCTGTACCATTGTGGTGAGAAGAATAGTTTGCCCTGTTTTGGCGGCATGAGGGGGACCTACACAATATTAGGCAGATGGTATTAATGTTGAGGCTGATAAGTGTATATTGGATTTCATATTTAGATAGAATTCACAATTTGCCATATTGCCCAGCCCTACTCATACATAGTAATTTGTTTTTTAAAGGAGATGCTACTAGCTTCATTAAACAGATTTGTAAAAAATAATGACGTTTTAAACAATTTCTTCATCCATCATTGGTCGCTGTATCACAGTGTTTTGTACAGGAAAGCACCTTTCAAAATATAAAGCTAATTAAATCTGGTTTAATTTTTATCATCTACTATTTGAAAGTTTGAATGTTAATTTAAGTGTATGTGTACATCTTAATTACTATATTTAAAATATATTAGCCAATTTTGCATATGTATCATTATTATAACGGCCATCCCACTCTCTAGTTACTGGTACCATATCGGCCATTGAAAAACAATCATAATTTTTCTCACCTTCTCTGGTATTCTTATTGATGGGTTTATTTCTCTGACGCTTTGAGTTTCCTTCAGGAGCGTCAAGCTCCAACTTCCTCTTCAGCATGCAGGTATCCTCCACCACATCTGGACTTTCTGCACCAGACAATGTTCCTTTAGAGTTCCTCTTGTTTACCTGAATGAGCTTCAACAGCTCTTTCACTTTCTCAGGATCACTAGGAGGGTCAGTCTGCTCTGCGCTCGGGTTGTTTTGAACCTGAAGCTCTTCCACCTTTTGCTTCACCCTCTCCAGCAGCATGGTAAACACGGTGGGGTTGAAGATATATGGACGCATGAAGTTCTCCCAGTTGCTCTTCTGTCTAGGTGCGGGAAAGAGCTTCTCCCTCACATCAAGCTTTGGATCGTAGTCGGTCCTGAGACGCTGCAGTGGTTTGCCTTCACGCAGGCTAGTGAGGTAATCGTACACCTGCTGCTCTACAGTGGCGCTGGGGTCAGTAGGTGGGTCACCACGAGCTTTGCTGAGGGCGTAGTGCAGGGCGGAGATAAACATGTCATGTTGGGGCATGACAGGGGGCTCCGATGCAGGAGGATCGTAGATCTCAGAATGATTAGATACTTTATGAAGACAAACATTAAAGTGTTTATATAAAATAAAGCATGATAATTAATACATTATTTTGACTTGATCTAAGCCCAAAACATAATCTACGCAAGTATGTGAACGCAAACGCTTCTACCGATGAAGATTCTATTTACAAACAAACGCTCATCTTTGGCCTTCCAGGTTCTTTTGGCATGCCCGAAAAGAGCAGCTTTGAATTCTCAAAAATGCTGTTTGCCCAGATATTGGAGATTTAGACTTCTTTAAATTTCCATCAGGATCAGTGGATCAGGACAAACTCCATATTTGACACCAATTATTATATTTCACAGACAGGGCCGCAATCAGGATTTATGGACAGGGAGACATCATTTTCCAAATTGGGGGTGGGGGGGGTTAACTGTGCGGAGTGCTTGTAAATGCTCATTCCCAACCTGGATACAAAAAACTTATATTCTAATAAAGAACGTTGTCTTACTCTGAATGGTTTTAGTTTTTTTTTTTTACTAAATAATTGCTAAAAATATATGAGCAGGGAAGGCGGTCATCAAGGGGCTGTGTTTGATGTCAATCAAACTGTGCACACATGGGTCAAGTGCAGGTGGACCTGCTAACGGTATGATAACATCACAAAAATGACCACGATATTACGGTTTCACTGTATTTAGGTTCATTGATAATATTAAAAGGAGTTCAATATTTGGTTATAAAATAGGCTATTTCTGATAAACACACAGATAAATATTTCGGTTATAACCAATTCTTGAACTTTATTTTGGATTTCTTCAACTTTAATCCTTTAACTTCTGATCTTGAACATCAGGACACATTCTTAATCCGACAAAGTAAAAACAGAAAAAGAAACATGTACAGTAGTCAGATGATTATAACTTAAATATTTACAATTTAATGTCATTTTATTATTTATTAAATTGAATTTGTATAATTTGTAATGATTATTGCCCACGTTAACGCTTCAAATATGCATTTACATGCATCCAGTATTGTGTACAGTGATTTAGTTCAATTCAACAATACCTATTGAAGATATATTATTTATGTGCAGTTTATTTTTGGTCTTCTGTCCAATACGGACCATTTCTGCCACAGTTTCACTGTCATTTTCTAGCATGCATATTTTCAATGTCAATTTCCTGAACACCAAAAGCCATGCATTTTGTAAACCCTATTTAGTACAATGTTTTATAAATAAAACATATTATTAGTATTATCAAACAAATTGGCCTGCTGTTGCGCTGCACTTAGGCAAAAGAACATCGTAATTTTGGACGAGGTTTTAAATCAATTTGCTGCATTTGTGAATGTGACAAAGCATAAACATAACTTTAGCCTAACTAGTTATTACAAATCATGTAAAACTACATTGAATCTTGAGTTTTTATGAAACGGGCTATAATTTATTATCCCGTGTACAGTATTTCCACATAAATTCATCTCCGCAAATTCCTAGGGATGGTGCTCACAGAGATGATGCTTAAGGTTTGAAGTGTTTCCCGCCTAAGCCGATAATTTTTGGAGCAAACTTTACAGACTGGGTAGCCATCAACATTGATGGTGCTTCGTGGGTCTTTTACAAGTAATCCCAGAGAGCAGAAACAAAAGTTCAGGCTCGTCCGGACATGTCTGTATATGTTGCGCTCGTGCTGGACTTCGGATGTGCTTGTGAGGCACAGTGCTCACGACACATGCGTGTCACTTTTAAAATTGAGTGACAGTCAAATGCAACACGAGGACTGCGCAATTTAAAGATTTATTTGATCTAGCCAATTTTATATAATGATATGCAAGATATGTCGCAGAATCTGTCTTAATTAAACTGATTAGGATTTTACAAAAGTTCTGAAGTCTTCATCTTCATGCAATACTGTCAATGAGAAGATTTCAACGGTATAATAAAAATCCATTTTAAAACCAAGGTATATTGTGAAACCTTGAAACAGTTACATCCCTACTGCAGTGGCAGCTCAGTGGTTGAGGCTCAGGGTTACTGACCAGAAGGTCGGGGGTTCAAGCCCCAGCACCACCAAGATGCCACTGTTGGGCCCTTGAGCAAGGCACTTAACTCCAGATTGCTCCGGGGGGATTGTCCCTGTAATAAGTGCACTGTAAGTCGCTTTGGATAAAAGCGTCTGCCAAATGCCAAATCTCTTTATAATAACTTATATTAACAACAAACATTATTATACAGTATAATACTTTAAGATGCTATATGTAATATTTTTACTGTACTAAATCATAAAATGACCATAATATGACATTAGAGGATTAGGAAACATGCTAAGTTGAAATACTGGCTTCTCCGATAACAATGCTACAGCCTGTATATTCTACTTTGAAGTTTCCATTCCGGGATGGAATTTCTGTTTATGTTCTGGCCTGTGTGATCCCGCCCACTGCCCACTCACCATAAGTATTTCAATACCACTGGGATGAGAGATTTGAACAAGTTTGCAAGCAAACAACACTGCATGCTGCAGCAATGGAAGTCAGCAAACAAACTGGATCAGAGTATACAGATTCCACCCGACCTAAAAAGCCTCGCAATCTGTCTAAAAACCAACATAACCAGAGACGTAGGTTGTAAAACAAGGATAAATATTGGAGATGCTTTTGGAAGATGGAGACAGCTTAAAGCCCAGAAATCCTGTTGCATGTCCTTATTTTGGCAACCCACATGAACGAGTCTGGGGCAGGGCAGACAACTGTCCAAAATTTTGAACTTGGGCTGCAGTACACATTTCAAACGCTTGTTGTCAATCTTACATCAAGCACTTTTAAGATATTATTAAAATCACTGTGCAGCCCATAACCAACATTGAAATCTGCATCCAAAAGAACCCAGAAGAGCAGTTACCTGTGGTGTGACTTCACAGTAATTTCATCTAATAGGTATTACAGAGAACTTTTACTGTCATGGCAGAAAAACAATTGGAAGAAAACCTTGCTTAGTAAATTAAAGTTAGTTAAACTATTGTAATATAATTAACAACCTGAATAATAGCACATCTGATTTAATAGAACAGACATTTTAAGGACACTCGTCCCCTTGAGCAGTCCACTGACGCATGTGCAGAGCACAAGATGGCACTATAGGAAGTGTAATCAAGCTTGATATCAAGATCCCCCAGGAGACTGCAGTCAAGATTTATAGTGAAAAAGGGGTTACATTTTGGTCTGTTCTCACTCTAAACTGAACTGATCGTTTCAGAAGACATTAATAAACTACTGGAGTCTTATGGATTACTTTTATGCTGCCTCTGTATGTGCTTTTTGGAGCTTTAAAGTCTTGGTCACAATACACTTGCATTGTGAGGACCTACAAAGCTGAAATATTCTTCTAAAAATCTCAATTTGCAAGAAAGTTCCATTTGTACAACGGATCCACACATTTGTATTCACTTTTGTGTTTGCATAATTGCGTAAGCGTGTTTCTGGCCTCCATTCCCAGTGTGTTCTGGTGAAATACTCACAAATCTTTAACACATCACGCCTCTCAGGGTAAATAAAAAGGGCTTGTATACACGATGATTTCCAAGTGTTTCGGCGCTCTGTAAGAACATAGATGTTTTAATTATTTGAAATATAAAAAAGTTGACACCATCATAACACCATCATAAGGTCATACCGCGTGAGTTGGCCATCTGACTGGCTGACAGCAAGAAGAGAAAACCGCTGTCGTTCACCATATTCACCAACACCTACACAGACAACACAATGATCAGCTCGCTCATGCACGGACCACAACAGCAACACATCCATTCAAACACTCACCAGCCCCTCCTCTTCCAGTTTCTGCAGTAAAGCGGTCAAACTCTTGGGTGATTTGTCCTTCTCCACCACCTCAAACAGACTGCAGTACATACCACTTTTAGACACTGCAAAAACAAACCAGAGACAAAATTTTGATTGTATATCAGGCAACATAGAACCTCTACAAGCATTTTACAAGATCCAGTGCAAAAAATATTTCTGGAAATAGTCGCACTGGGTCAAAATTCACATTGTTGAGAGAAAAAAAAATACACATATATATACTAAATCGCATTTCTGTAGAAGTCGAACTGACAGGTTGGATCCAGCAGGCACTAGGCCTCGGGAGCAGCCACCCCAATTCCCTTCACCGATTCAGATGTCAAACACGCTCTGTGAAGATTACAGTTCCTCAGAATCTACACATTGCATCACTGTGGTTTTGTGCTTGTTTTAAATGGGAGAATTTGCTTTGAGTAATCGTATGTAACAGTTTCTCATATTCTGTTTATGTTTCATGAAAGAAACGTGAAAAGTGAGCCACGTCTGTTCAAAACATCTGTAACTATGCTGTGCACAAATAAACAGCTTTTAATATGAGTAAAACAATACACCTCTTGTATTCTATTAATTTATTAACGTTAGAGACTGTGGATATGTCTGATGATATTTGCAACTCTCTTTGCAATGTATTAATTATCCATTTTATCATCGTTACATTGGCTACCTGTTAAATTCCGTATTGATTTTAAAATTCTGTTAACTACGTACAAAGCTTTGAATGGTCTAGCTCCGCAGTACTTAAGTGATCTTCTACCACGCTATATTCCAACACGTTCATTAAGATCGCAAAATTCTGGCCTATTAATAGTTCCTAGAATATCAAAATCCACTAGAGGAGGAAGATCCTTTTCATATTTGGCTCCCAAACTATGGAATAGTCTCCCAAACACTGTTCGAGATGCAGACACACTCTCTCAGTTTAAGTCTAGACTAAAGACTCATCTATTTAGCCAGGCATACACCTAATTTATCCTCCAACCCACAATTAGGCTGCTTTAGTTGGGTCTGCCGGAACCAGAAACATTGAGCATGATCTCTAACTCTGCAATAAATTAAATGGCATCTACGCTTACATCTTTTTATTTGTTTCCCTGTCTCAACCTCGGGACTCCTATCCTGAGGTCACCAGAACCGGCTGGATCAGCACCATTCCTGCTTCATGTTGGACTCCACTGCTACATGTCGCAGAATGATGATTACTAAATGCAGCCGGTGCCAGCCAAACATCACTTCAATCTATTATGACGGACTTCAGAGGATGAAATGATGCCAACTCCAACCTGCATCACCTCAGTCTATTTATGGACTACGATCTTGAAATGAAATGCTTAGACTAACTATTGCCAACAGAAGTCTTCATCAGCCAATTAACAAGGACAATTGCATCTATGTGAACTTCTGCAATTAATCAAGATGGACATCAAAGAATTTGGTCATTAATATTACAGTTCAAACACAATCGATGTTTAATCACTGACCCTTAACACTTAGTTTAATCATTTTAAACCATGATTTTACCTATACATAATTAATATTTACATTACATTCATAATGTTAGCCAGAGGGGAACTGGCCCCCACAGTGAGTCTGGTTTCTCCCAAGGTTATTTTTCTCCATTGATCTACATCTTATGGAGTTTTGTGTTCCTTGCCACAGTCGCCTACAGCTTGCTCACTGGGGTTATTAATACAATTATCATTTAATTCGTTTTAAACACTATTAAAAATCGTATTTTATCTAAATTACACAATGATGATTAATCGACTTTATAGACATTACAGTTTTATTGTCTGTTAATGCTGATATTCTGTAAAGCTGCTTTGAAACGATGTGTGTTGTGAAAGGCGCTATACAAATAAAATTGACTTGACTTTGTCCTCCAACCCACAATTAGGCTGCTTTAGTTGGGTCTGCCAGAACCAGAAACATAGATCATGATTTATAACTCTGCAATAAATTTAATGGCATCTATGCTTATATTATTTTATTTGTTTTCCTGTCTCAACCTCGGGACTCCAATCCTGAGGTCACCAGAACCGGCTGGATCCAGCACCATTCATGCTTCGTGTTGGACTCCACTGCTACATGTCGCTGAATGATGATGACTAAATGCTGCCGGTGCCAGCCAAACATCACTTCAGTCTATTATGATGGGCTTCAGAGGATTAACTAATGCCAACTCTAACCATAAGACATGGGATACTTCATATGCCATTGTCTGAACCTTGGATTTAGGATGGACCACACCGAACCTCACCGAAATTACCGGCCTGGTTGAACTGCGTTTCACATCCCTGATCTCTGCCTGCATCACCTCGGTCTATTGATGGACTACGATCTTGAAATGGAATTCATAGATTAACTATTGCCAACAAAAGCCTTCATCAGCCAATTAACTAGGACAATTGCATCTATGTGAACTTCTGCAGTTAATCCAGGATGGACCATGATTTTAACTATACATAAGTAATATTTACATTATATTCATGATGTTAGCCAGAGGGGAACTGGCCCCCACAGTGAGTCTGGTTTCTCCCAAGATTATTTTCTCCATTAATCAACTGTCTTCAGTTCCTGCTTGTTCTTGGGGCATTTTCCCTTCAGTTTTGTCTTCAGCAAGTGAAATGCATGCTCAATCGGATTCAGGTCAGGCGATTGACTTGGCCATTGCATAACATTCCACTTCTTTCCCTTAAAAAACTCTTTGGTTGCTTTCGCAGTATGCTTCGGGTCATTGTCCATCTGTACTGTGAAGCGCCGTCCAATGAGTTCTGAAGCATTTGGCTGAATATGAGCAGATAATATTGCCCGAAACACTTCAGAATTCATCCTGCTGCTTTTGTCAGCAGTCACATCATCAATAAATACAAGAGAACCAGTTCCATTGGCAGCCATACATGCCCACGCCATGACACTACCACCACCATGCTTCACTGATGAGGTGGTATGCTTTGGATCATGAGCAGTTCCTTTCCTTCTCCATACACTTCTCTTCCCATCACTCTGGTACAAGTTGATCTTTGTCTCATCTGTCCATAGGATTTTGTTCCAGAACTGTGAAGGCTTTTTTAGATGTTGTTTGGCAAACTCTAATCTGGCCTTCTTGTTTTTGAGGCTCACCAATGGTTTACATCTTTTGGAGAAACCTCCTGGAGAGTGTTCTTGATCTGGCCAACTGTTGTGAAGGGTGTTTTCTTCACCAGGGAAAGAATTCTTCGGTCATCCACCACAGTTGTTTTCCGTGGTCTTCCGGGTCTTTTGGTGTTGCTGAGCTCACCGGTGCGTTCTTTCTTTTTAGGAATGTTCCAAACAGTTGCTTTAGCCACACCTAATGTTTTTGCTATCTCTCTGATGGGTTTGTTTAGATTTTTCAGCCTAATGATGGCTTGCTTCACTGATAGTGACAGCTCTTTGGATCTCATATTGAGAGTTGACAGCAACAGATTCCAAATGCAAATAGCACACTTGAAATGAACTCTGGAGTGTTGAGTGTTAAACAAGTGCTCAGACCTTCATGGCTGCCGGTGTAGAGAGTCCAAGAGAAGAGAGCTGATGGGATCTTCTGCTTCACCTGCTCCAGATTCATCACTTTACCAATCTCTATCCTCTCTGGCCTAAAACAGAGAAGACATCATTCAGTTTCAAAGTGATTTCTTGTGTACAATGTCAATCACTAAAGGTGGCTGTTGTTCAGGAATGGGAAGTGAGAACCAGTTCCAATTTAAAACTTTTACATATGATTTTCATGAATTTTGGTTCCGTTAAAAGGTTGTTTAACCCTCTGGGGTCGACGGACGCGCCGGCGCTTCCTGCTGGATGTTTTCGTCATTACAGCAGAAGCAACTTAAAATACTCCGTCATTTTGGGGCATACAGATAAGACATCATTAGAGACTATAAAGGGTCTACTTTTGTGTACTGAAATGAACTGAAACTCCACAAATACTTATCACACAAACATGAAACATATGTCTAAAGAAAGCTTAAAATGTCTACTTTTAAATAAAACAATTCAAATTTAAAACAAATATTCTCCTGCAATGTAATCTGTAAGAAACACAGCACTGTACATTTTTTACCGGTTCATCTAATTATAGATAATGTGATCATACTCACCAGCAGAGTGCACCATTCATACACTAATGTACTGAGACGATCAAATCAAATGGTAAACACCCCCGACAGTGTTCAGAGGTTTGATGTTAACATTTAATTCACATTGCTGCTCGTTTGTAATGATACACAGGCGAGGAAACTCCTGGATATTAAGGAAGAGTTAACATTTTCCTCAGAAGAGCAGTGTGTTTATATTTGAGAGGGTTGTCACTCAATGCAGAGAAATAAGTAATAAAAAAGATACCAACGCACTATAGGCTAGTGAAGGACTGGCTTTGGTAAGCTCGGTTTGCTGTCGGTACTGGAGAAATTAAGAAAATACATTTATTATTGCTATAAAGAGAAAGTTATTTTATCTCGCCAGTCATTTCTATGTATAATAATATGAAACCATTTGTCTGTGATGCAATTGAGCTATTCGCAGTGAGAGAGAGAGAGAGAGAGAGAGAGAGAGAGATATCTCGCTCACGCAGTGCCACAGCGAGCACAACACGAGCCCTGCTTAATGAGTGACAGAACTAAACATTTAAACGTAGCCTGGTTACACTTTGGATCTGTGATATTAGTCTGATTTTATTTTAGATTTCGCCATCCAAAGATTCTAAAAAGAATATTTATACATAAGCCGCATTCTGTCTAGCACAACTTCCCTCCTTTCACAGCGGTGCACTGACATTTCTCCCTAAAACTCAAACTTAATGTCAGAATCAGCACGATCGGTGATTGTTGTAAAATTCAGCTAGCTACTGTTGCTAAATTGCGGGACACGTTTAATAAGAGCGCAAGAGATACCGTTCCCAAGGTGGCGCGCGCTCCGAAACGGACCGCAACGAGACAAGCAAAGTATAGGCTACTTTGGATTTCATGTGAGCGTCTAAACGATCAACTATACACAAAAAAATATGTCAAAACGACCAGCTTGGAGATTCACTTAAACACAGATTATGTCTTAAATGGACGTAATTGTGGAAATAGTTGGGAGAAAATATGGTGCATCAGGAGCCTATTAGAACTGCACTCGGTCTTAAAGGGGGAAGCGGTCTAATCAACATGCTGACGATTGAGCCATTACTGCGAATCAAACAACAAAAGGCAAAGAGAAAATCACTTACAGCTCTTGAATGAATAACTTCTGCTTTAATAAGCATTAATCCATCTATGATAAACTATGCAGTGTTATTTTACAATTGATTACTTTATTAGATTTCTTTTTAGACCATATATTTCTTTTTAGAAAATATATATATATATATATAACAAAAAGAACCGATAAGAATACTGTTAAAGTACCGGATCAAAAAGCAGTATCGGTAAGAGTAGTAATACCATTAAAACCTTAACCCATTAAACCCACCCCTTGTTATGCCTGTGCTTCTCTTGGATGCTCTGAATATTGGATTACGTGTCTGGATTGCCCCTTAATTAAAGCTGCATTTGGATCTCAACATTCGTGTCTCATTCGTGAGCAGTTCTTAACACCTGCTTCGTTTATTTAATACATTTGTTATACATTATTTATACAATATGTTTTTACATTAAGTGTACAAGTGCAGATTGGTCAAGTGTTCAATAAATGTATTTGTCGAGAAATTTTGTCTATTTTAAGTAATTATTTGTGTTACATTTTATCTTTCAAATAAAAGGTTAAAATAAGAGGTAAAAAAACAAGCACATATCGTCCAAATTAAATCGGCAGCATTAATCAGCCATCGGCCGACCCAGATTTCAAAAGATCGGCATCGGCCTGAAAAAACCCATATCGGTCGACCTCTAATAAATATTATATAAAAATATTATGAATGTTTAGAATATATTTTAACTAGTGTTTATGCTGCCTCATTATCATCAACAAAGCTTGTGCTTGAAAATATGTGTTCAGGTTAAATGAGTAAAATGCACTTTAAATATGCCCATATTAGAAAATCAGCATATTATTATGATTTCTGAAGGATAATGTGACACTTAAGACTGCAGTAATGATGCTGAAATTTGCTTTGATCACAAATGCATTTTACAATATATTCAAATAGAAAACTGTTCTTTTAAATTGTAAAAATACTTCAAAATATCACTGTTTTTACTGTATTTTGGATCAAATATTGCAGTCTTGGTGAGCAGAAGAGACTTCTTTTAAACGGTAGGTCTAAAATTAAGTAGTCTTTATTTAAAGAAAATGTATAGTCTTTTACTTCTTTTAATTTAAAATTTGAGTTTGATCATTAAGTCTCCTCACATTCATTCTCTTTGTCATCACATTCCTCATTGATGGGCCCAGGGGAGGGGTCTTTTGTGTCCTCAGGTGTAAATCACCTCAATATTCATGATAGTTTACGCCTCCTCGCATATGACCTTTCTAACACTAAAAGTGTCTTACAAAAGTTAAATTACTATATTGTTTATGAATGAGTGATCATGGTTTTCACATCATTTTGTAGCAAAAACTCTAGGCTACAAGATCCAGTTCTCAAAAGTCTTGTGGACAAATGTTTAGTATGTGTTATTATGGCCTTATTTCAATGACTTAATTGAGTTTTTTTCAAAAACCACGCGTAAACATTATTTCCTCAAATACAAACATGTACATACATGTTGCTCACATTTTATTGTAGCCCAGTTTGTGCTGAATACAGTGTCATCAGACTTTAGCCATTAATATGTTTATAAGCAACTGAAAAAAATCATAAATGTCAAGGCATGTTAAAACTTCTCCAGGGCCCAAAATACCCTCAGACCCCAGAGGGTTAACATGCATACTTATGCCAATTTACACCATGTTAAAATACTCCTGCACTGTTTCCTGCGCTACCATTCAGTGACAATCCAAAACCATTACTAAACCAGCAGCAGAAAAAATACAACGTGACCGGTGTAGTCCAACTCCCGAGTGAATGAGTCTTTGTGTCAGTTCGTTTAAAGCGCAAAACAATCAGTGCTACCTCCCGAACGACTCTTATCAGCCGGTTTATAATTAGTGCATGACAGGCAGCTGAGGGCAGTACATCCAATACGAATTGCATTTCTTATTTCTGAATAATTCTTCAAATTAATTATGGAACCATTAAGGAACTGGAATCGTTAAAAGGAATCAGAACTGGTATCATAACATTCCTTACGATTCCCATACCTACTGTTGTTGTCTATGTTACTCACAGTTTGTAGGGCAGAAAAGTTTGAGAGAGAGACCGAAGGCAAGCCTGATACATGTCCTTCCCCCCATTCACGAAATGTCCCCGCCATACTGTGTAGCTTCGCCTGCCTATTACAAGAGATCAACATTTCACAAATCTGCATTCAAAGAGCACAAACCCTAAAAGTATTTGGACACTTAAGTCACACTTCAAAATGGTTGAACATCATAGGATTAAATAATATTTGGAACAGTTGGTTAAAAATCATTACAAAAATGGCTCAGAAAAGTCAGTTATGAGGAAATCTGTAACATAATTTATTTGTAGATGACACTTGTTTTGATATGCTGTATCTGACCTAATGCAATGACATTCAGACATTTTTAGATGACTTGTGTACAAGTAAACTGTTCAGATCGGAACTGATGTTCCAGTGAGTATAAATGCTCACCTTTGCTGGTCCCTGATGGCTGACTGTTGCACCTGATGAACAGAAAACATGTAATGACAAACTAGAGCTGGATAAATTAGCAACAACACTGAGCAATCCAAGAAGTAAAAAGCAGGGAGGTACCTGAGAGAAGCTAGTGGTTTGGCAGCAGCTGCCGAAGCCTCTTTGCTTTTCAATTGATAAGAGACCACCGCATACGGACGCACGTGTCTCGGCCTGGACGAAATCTCAAAATCCACATATTCATAGAAGTATTGCTGTGGAGACAAACTACAGTCAGGCCTACTTGAATGAACAGCATTTTATTGCACCCAAGAACATTCAATTGCTTAAACAGCACTTCTTTTGCCACCGTATACACGAAAGCTAAAAACCTTATTTTAAAAAGGAAACGCTAATAATAAATAGCACTTTATTTTTCTCCAAGTATATTTAAATGCTAAAATGAGCACTTGATTTTTCCCAAGTACAGTCACCAACCACTTTATTAGGTACATCTGTACATCTACTTATTCATCCGATTATCTAATCAGCCAATCATGTGGCAGCAGTGGAATGCATAAAATCAAGCAGATAAGGGTCAGGCGCTTCAGTTAATGTTCAAGCAGAACAGTCTCTAGAATTTCCTCTGAATGGTGCCAAAAACAAAGAAAACATCTTCAACGGAGATGTTTTCAACGGAGGTCAACGGAGAATGGTCAGCCTCGTTTGAGCTGACACAAAGGCTAAGGTAACTCAGATAACAGCTCTGTACAATTGTAGTGCGCACTGCGCAGAGTAGCATCTCAGAATGCACAAAACGTCAAACCTTGAGGCAAATGGGCTATATCAGCAGAAGACCACATCGGGTTGGCTAACAGAAGTGGAACCTGACGTGTTCATCTACTGTTGTAGCCCATACGCTAAAAATATGTACACTCAAATTCTACTTAAAACACTGGCTGAATGTACTTGAATGCTGCAAACAGAACATTTTTTTTTACCTGAGTATACTCAAATGCCCTGAATGACTGCAAGGAGGTCACTCGAGTCAAATTCTTGGAGAAATGGCTGTCAAATTTAGGTGTAGGATCCATATTTCTGGACATACATTCGTGTACACTCTTTACTTTACCCTGAGAGTAAGAGAGATTTATGACATGTCAATAATATTATTAGTTTCATTTGGAAAAAGTCTTGATCAAAAAGGCACAAAAACAAATGTTTTCATTTGAAGACTCATTTGATCCACTAAATAATTCAAAACTACTGATGAACTACCTTTATCACTTTAAAAATTATGATGATTCCGGTCGCTCCAGCCTCCATCGGGGTGATTTGAAGTAAATCAGAAAACTGACACAGATAGACACCTGCAAAATCAACATCTTTATTCAGTTTTTCAGTTTTGGCACTAAATGATGGCTCATTCCTATTATGCTGTACATTTCAATATAATTAGACGCCTTGCCAAAAGAGTTGAAAAAGCTACAAAATCTGAGAAGTTTGAAGGCAAATGGTGGTCAGGTGGGAGAACCCCAAACAACCAGTAATTGGTCAGGGTGGGATATCCACAGAGGTAATGGCTGACAACGAGACAAAAGATAGCTTCAAAAAGGTAGACAGGGCAGGGCAGGTCCAAAATATATGGATTAGAGTGGCTGAACCAGAATGACACCTGTCATACTCCGGGTCAATAGAAGGGTTTATACGAGCTAACCTGCTCTTTGACCAGTGTGCTGAACCACCTTGCACTGTATGAGCCTGTGATGTGCGCAGAGGGAGGAGGAATACACCCGGTCCAAAATTACTTTCCATGTCTCATTAATGTCAGTACCAATCTCTTGGGACTAAACCGAAGATGAAAATTGCAACTAGTGTAAACACGATTCAAGATAAAAAAGTTAGAATTTTTACTAGTTATTCCAGCAGGAATAGACATTTTCACTAGTAATAATGTCATATTTTATATAAAAAAAAATTTGCCTTTTTGCTACCAAGTAGTACATACTGTGTATTTGAAATTTCAAGTACCGTAATTTCCGGACTATAAGCCGCAACTTTTTTCCCACGCTTTGAACCTCGCAGCTTATACAATGACGCGGCTAATATATGGATTTTTCCCGCTTTCAAATGTTATATATATATATATAAAAAACATTCTGTGACGTGCTCAGTTTTTTGGCGGCGTGAAGATTTCATTAGACCAATGAAATTGCCGAACGAGTTAAGGTCAAAACAACTTTTTTGTTTACTGTTTAGATTAAATCGAGCGCTCAAACTTCCCATCATTCTGATTACGGTAGTAATTTTGTCACCCTCACCATGGCAAAGACATGGAGAAACGCATATGATGCTGCTTTCAAGTTGAAGGCGATTGATCTGGCTGTTGAAAAGGAAATAGAGCTGCTGCACGGGAGCTTGGTCTTAATGAGTCGATGATAAGACGTTGGAAACAGCAGCGTGAGGAATTGACTCAGTGCAAAAAGACAACTAAATCTGAGGCTATTCAACTCCGACACCGAAGGAGATGACTTCAGTGGTTCCAGTGCACAGGACGAGGAAGATAGTGACCAATGACTTTCTTGGTAGGCCATTATTTACTGCAAATGTTTTATTACAAGCTGTGTGTGGCAGCAGGGGCATGGTCAAACGCCCGTCCGGGAGTGAAAAGCGGTAAGGGCGCTTACACCTGCGCTAAATTATGTCTAACACCGGTGTCTAATTTCAAGTGCCCTGCTTCACATGTCCTTCTTGGGAAAACTGTCACACGGGCACCAGTGTGACAGTTTTCAGCAGGGCACTTGACGTTCCAGGTAAGGCTTTTAATGGCCACAGCAATGTTTACAATCAATTTTATAAAGTTTCTCAATTCTTCTATGCGCCAACACTAGACTGACGTGTGTCACTCTCTCAGCTCTGTGGCTGCTGCCTTTTTATGCCGCTCTCCCCATGCTTACCACTTTTCTCTCCCGGACGGGCGCTTGACCACGCCCCAGCTGCCACACCGTGTTTCGTTAAAGCCTATTTATTTTTGTTACAAGCCGTGTTTCGTTAAAGCCTAAGTAAAGTTCATTTGTTTCAATGTACCGGTAGGCACCTGCGGCTTATAGACAGGTGCGGCTTATTTATGTTCAAAATAATATTTTATTTAAAAATCAGTGGGCTCAATAGTCCGGAAATTACGGTAGTAATTTCAACTAGACCTGTGCATACAGCTCTTGACAGCCCAGTGCTCACAGCAGTGCGCAATGAACACGAATTTCTGTTTGTTACTAACACAAAACTCTCATATGGCTTCAGAAGAGACTTCACTTGAGAAGAACTAAAAAGTAGTGCACAAGTGATTTGCTGAACTTTATGGTAGGGCTGGGCAATATGGCCAAAATTGTTATCACGATAATCTTTTTCATATTGTTTGATATTTATCATGATATACATTTACACATTGCACTTTCTTTTTTTATTTAAAAGTTGACGGAAGAAAAGAAGAAAAAATTTATTCTAAACAGTCAAAATAGTCTCAACAAAACTGCACAGGGGGTCAAGAGACGGCCAAAGCAGTGTCTGAGGGATATTTTACCAATTTTACAATTTTTTACCGTTTATCAATTGAAAATGTTAAAAGATCTGTTTGTTCTGAAGAATAGTGACAGCAGTCCAGTATTTGATGGAATATTTTTACATTAAAATGAAATATTTTTTATATTTCTTTAGATTCAGATACCAAAGTATGGGGCATAGAAGCCCTTGTGACTTTGGAATGATGCTGAATGTGGGTTCAGGAGTGTCCCGAGAGAAACTTTAGAAAACGTTTAAAAATTTTAAAAACATTAGTATATTTTCATTAAAGTGAGAGACTAGTCTACCAAATAGTAATTTTAGTCTTTCCTTATCCATTCCCGACATATAATTAATTTTCACAAAATTAGAACAGAAATGGATTTGTTTATTATTAAAGGCTCGAAACATGCTGATTAATAAAGAAAAGGGATAAAAACGTTATGCTCTAAAAGGTGCTTTGAAACCACATCAACTCATGCGCCGCTTCATGTCTACACACATGCAGGGAAAAGAGGCAATGTTTGGTGCTAAAACAATATTCAAGATTACAGCACAGAAAGATCAGTGCAGTCATCCACATCACTGTTGTTCTGTCGCGCTCTTCACTAGAGACTATGAGAGGGCGCAACCGTTGTCATGAAGTCTTGCGGTGCGGATGGAATCAATCCGGTGTCCACCGTAGCCTAATCTTTAGCAAGTTCATACAGTCTGACCCTACGTTACCATGACGGCAGATATTTAAAACTTTGGGGTAAGCGATTATATTTTAACAATGCTCCTACAGCACTATCACTTTAGGTTTGTTATATTTTGCATATTTTAAAAGGTACATAGGCATACTTATAAATGTTTTGTGTTTTTATGTAATACAGAAAGTACACAGAAAAAAAAAAAAAAAAGTAAGCTTAGTCACAGATATTTTTTTCAATATACTTTGTTTTCACTGTTTTGCTGAATAATGATGAGCGCAATCAGTTTTCATTGCGTTTTTAATAAAACCTTTGTCATGACATTATATTGAAAGAAAATGCAGTTAATCTTTTAAGAAAAAAAACTTTGAAATTTTTCCACCAAATAAATTTAAATCAGTTGCAGACAATTAATGAAGCTTAAGTGCCCGATCTTGGCCAAAGCATATTTCTGAAAGTCTGCTGTACCCTTTTATAGAAAAACATCCTGAAACTACAAAACAAGCATACAGATTTACATTTTTTTAAAGTTAAAAGTTTTAAGAGTTGAAAAGGTACTGCATCACAGGAATGAGCCTGATGACTGCGTTTCTAATACACTCAATCAACATGAAAACACTTAAGTTACATCAGCAGACTTATGAAAACTCTAGATGTTGTTTAGTCTTTTGAAAATGTCTAGATGTCTGTCTAAAAGTGTGATTTGTTTGAGTGCTTCACCTTTAGAGGGATTCCCCAACATATTCATCCAGCTGCTGCCAACACACAGCCCTTTCTCACACATCACTGGGACCTACAACAATCAAACAAAACAAAAACAAGGGCTGGATATTTCCACAAACCTCCTGATTCGCTATTACAATATTTCCTAACCGAATCGATATGTATTGTGATATTGCAATTCTGTAAGTATTGCATTTTTATATAAAAACATAATAAAAAGAAAAAAAACAATGTTAACTCCTATAGAAGAACAGTCTGTAACAGAATTTGCAAGTAAAATGTAAGGATGTGCAAAACTACCAGTTTAAAACTACCAATCGACCAGTCAGTGCGTTGTCTGAGCTAGGCGACTAATTAGTGCAAAGGAACCCATGTATAAGGCTGCATTATGTCCAGTTGGATTCAACAAATAAATATATACAATATATCCTTTTTAACTAAAATCTAATTTTGTTATTTTATTACCAAAAGCTATTACTATCATCATAATGATAATTTTTCAACATGCAAATGGAGGCTAGATTAAACCTGTTAAAGTGCCATTTCTGAGGCTGTACTGAATTATGACATCACCTGTAGTCCCAATGTTGTTGCATGTTATTTGCATATTCATCCTGAGATAGTCTGAGCAGCGCTCTAATTGACAACACTATTCTTAAAAACTGCTCCCAGATGACAATTTTAGCATGTTCTGCGATACACGATCACGCTGTGTACGTTGGCGCCAAATCACAAATCATTTTCTGAACATAAAAGCAAATCAGACACGTGCATCGCCGAAATCTTTCGTCTGTTCTTAAATATAATCAGAACTGTTTCCTCAAGCATACGTCTTTGCTTCTAGTGGCATTTCTTGTTAACAGTGGCAGGTAAATGTGCAAAATTACCCACCACTGTGCATGAATACCCTGGCTGTTAGATTATAAATATTGCTGGGGCACAACATACGGCATCCAACATTTTGATAAGCTTTTTTAATTTTTTAAAAAAATTTTTTATAATAAAATAAATTTAAATCACTGAGATGATTTTAGAATCGTTTGGGTCAAGAATCACGATTTGTAACAGAATACGTTTTTTCCCAGTCCTAATAAACACAGTAACTGCACTGTAGTTCAGCTATGACCGAACATTAATCCAGCACAAACTGCATCAGAAACAAACAATGAATGACAAACCATGTATTGTTTAACAGAAAATTAAGATCTAATGGATGGTTGTGTGTGCGTGTTGATATAATGAAGAAAACGAGTTCACCTTTTGAGGGTCACACAGCATGAAGCAGAATGATTCTGAGAGCTCTTTCTCCATACGTCCATCCTGCTTTAGTTCTTTTCTCTTCTCCATGAACTGCACATTCAGAACATCACAATATCACTTTTGTGTCAGTAAGTACCAAGATCATCCACAAATGCAAAACACACACACACTGCAAAACCATACAATTAAACAGTACTAAAGGCACACTTTTGAACATCTGAACTATAGAGGGGCAGTGATAAATGAGGTTTCTTAATTTCATACAGATAGTCTGAAAAAAAATGCATCTCAAATCACTTTATTGTCACATTACCTTGTACAAAAGTGCAACAGTAGGTTAAAGTCTTGTGTGCAGTTCCGAGCAACATAGCAGTCATGAAAGAGACATATACCAATTACAATAAACATATTTACACAACACAATTGTGTATCTAATGTACACATACTTACACAACACAATAATAATAATATACAATTTACAGTAAACAATACACACAATATAGAATACACATATAATACAAAAATTTAATAAAGAGTATATAAAAAAAATATATACAGTAGTTGTGTTGTGGAGAATATAATTATGACAGTCCAGTGTGAGATAATAGATTAATAAAGTGCAGTGTTGATGTATATTGATCATGAGAGATCAAATGTTCAAAAGTCTGATTGCTTGGGGGAAGAAGCTGTCATGTAGTCGGCTGGCGCGGGTCCTGATGCTGCGATACCGCCTGCCTGATGGTAGCGGTGAGAGCAGCCCATGACTCGGGTGGCTGGAGTCTCTGATGATCCTCCGAGCTTTTTTCACACACTGCCGGTTATATATGTCCTGGAGGGAGGGAAGCTCAACTCCGATGAGGTGTTTGGCAGTTTGCACCACATTTTGCAGGTCTTTGTGGTTGTGGGCGGTGCTATTGCCGTACCAGGTGGTGATGCAGCCAGTCAGGATGCTCTCTACAGTACTGGTGTAGAACAGTGTGAGGATGTGGTGGTTCATTCCAAACTTCCTCAGCCATCTCAGGAAGAGGCGGCGCTGGTGAGCCTTCTTCACAACGGCCTCAGTGTGGACGGACCATGTGAGTTCCTCAGTAATGTGGACACAGAGGAACTTGAAACTGCTGACTCTCTCCACCGGTGCTCCATTAATGGTGATGGGGCTGTGTTCTCTGTCTTTCTTCCTCAAGTCCATCACAAGCTCCTTGGTTTTACTGACGTTGAGGGAGAGGTTGTGCTCCTGACAACAGCGTGTCAGAGTGGGGGTTTCATCATTGTCAGTGATCAGACCTACCACTGTTGTATCGTCTTAAAGCAAACTTAATGATGGCATTGGAGCTATGTGTTGCCACACAGTCATGTGTGTATAGGGAATACAGGAGTGGGCTGAGAACACAGCCCTGCGGGGCTCCAGTGTTGAGGGTCAGTGATGACGAGGTGTTGCTGCCCATTCTAACCACCTGACGTCTGCCTGACAGGAAATCCAGGATCCAGCTGCACAGTGAGCTGTTTAAGCCCGGAGTTTCTCATCAAGCTTGGAGGGCACTATGGTGTTGAATGCTGAGCTGTAGTCTACAAACAGCATTCTCACATATGTGTTCCTTTTTTCCAGGTGGGAGAGAGCAGTGTGTATTGTAGATGCAATGGCATCATCAGTGGAGCGGTTGTTGCGGTAGGCAAACTGCAATGGTCCAGAGAGGTGGGCAGCACAGAGCAGATGTGATCTCCGATTAGCCTCTCAAAGCATTTGCTGATGATGTGGGTCAGAGCAACAGGGCGCCAGTCATTTAAGCAAGTGATTTTGGCTTGCTTCGGTACAGGCACAAAGGTTGACGTTTTGAAGCATGTGGGGACTACAGACAGGGAGAGAGACAGGTTGAAAAAACAGAGACGGAGAGTGAACCATCCTCTGTAGCGTCAGCCGCAAGTGCTCTCTCTCCGCGAGGGCGGTGTTATTGTCCACGAAACAAGCATAAAAGCTCATCCGGGAGAGAGGCAGGTGTTCACGGTTTTTATTCCTTTTGCACTCCGTGATGTTAATTCCCTGCCACATACTTCTAGAGTCTGTGGTGTTGAACTGTCCTTCAATTTTGTGCCTGTACTGGCGTTTGGCTGCACTGATACAGTTACGGAGGGCATAACTGGCTGGTTTATGCTCCTCCGTGTTCCCAGAATTAAAAGCGGAGGTCCGCGCATTAAGTGCCGCGTGAACATCGCCGTTAACCCATGGTTTCTGGTTGGGGTAGATCCGTATTGTTTTGGTTGGCACAACGTCCTCTACGCACTTCATGATGAAACACGTTACGCTATCAGCGCAAGCCTCGATGTTGTCATCAGAGGCGGACCGGAACATCTCCCAGTCCACGTGATCAAAACAGTCTTGTAGCGCAGAGTCTGATTGGTCTGACCAGCACTGGATCGTTCTGAGGGTGGGTCCACACAAGACTACAACATTCAACTGATAAGCATGAAAATGGTTCAGCAACAGAAAGCATAGAGAGATAAACAGACAAAGAGAAAAGTAACGTAAGTGCAAAAAAGACAGCAGCTACTGACTACATGGGGAAAGCATTTCAAAACATTAAACTTAAGGGCTCTAGTCTTTCAAGCTTCAAAGATGAACTAAAACACCACATTGAAAAAAAACTGTGAACAGTACTGTTAAAGAACTAGAAAGGCGATTTGAAATGATGAGAGAAAACACAGCAAAAAAGTACACAGAGGAAAGCAATAATTAGATGCTTCTCAGTGTTGTCATGATTCATGGCCACTTTTGGAGAAAATTTGATTAACACACTGTTAAAATGGTATCAAGACATCTTGCTGAAGAATGAGTGAGACGTGAATGCTGTACAAACAGAATGGAGATGGTTGAAAACTCTGATTAAAGGACAGTTTGCAGACAATTCCTTTAGCAGTTTGCGGGAAGTCCAATTGACAAAAGAGCCCTACTGCTCAGATTTCAAGAATGTTTTGCATCTTGTTAAGATAATGCTTGTACTAGCAATTTCAGTGGCTCAGTGTGAAAGTGGCTTTTCAGCCTGTTATGACCCAGTTGTTGTGGTTTGGTTGTTTCTTTGTAGGTCTGATTGGTGACTGGGGCATGACTTAAGCACACCTGAAACTCTTCATGGCACCTAACGTGAAATGGTGGCTTCTAAGCTGTTGCTTAGGCAGTTTGCCAGAGCCGCGGGTTAAGGGAACCTTTGTTTTGGTTTAACTTAGTTTTGTTGTAATAAATTATTTTGGGTTAATATTGACGTGTCGACTCCCTTTAATGTTGCATCGTTGAGCCAGGTGTGACATATGGGGGCTCATCTAATTTTTGATTTGGTTCATCTGTAAATATTACTGAATAATTAGTTCATTTATTACTTGCATTGGGGAGACGGCAGAAGAGTTTTGACTGGAGCGTCGATCGGTGTTTGTCATCAGCTTTTAGAAGGAGAGTTCTTGCGGTTTAAAATTGTGTCTATTTTAAGTACTCCCCAGCTATGTTGTAGCAACAATTTGCGTTGTTTTTTTTTTTATTAGTTTGCTATTTTTGTGCATCTCCTGGGTTGAGTGCACTGCCGTGGTGGTGTTTCTGAACTGTTTGTTCGGTTCCACGCCATCGGTATTTGAGTGCTTCAAAGGGCTTGACTCTCGGGAGCGCACAAAGATTAGGGAGGAGTTAGTTAGAGGGTGGTGTTAGAATTAGGTGGGGAGAACGTAAGAATGACCGTGGCTGAATGTTTTTTAACCGTTATTTATTTTGGTTTGGATTGAATGTCGGATTATTGAATTAAGACATTAGTTGAAGAATTTGGTAACGCAAAAATTGGCGGTAGAACAACAAAATCAAGAAATTCAGTTAAAATTTGAAAGGCTGAAACTTCAAGGTGAAGATATATTATCTTTCGATCACAATAGGAGAGGTCAGGGTTGCTTTGATTTGATTAATAACTTAAAACTTTTGCCTGCATTTAATGAGAGCGATCCTACTGTGTTCTTTTCATTGTTTGAAAGCATAGCTGATGGACTGAGGCTGACCATACAGTGATACTTCAGTCTGTCTTAGTGGGAATAGCCCAGGAAGCATATACTGCTCTTTCTGTAGCGGAAAGAAGAAATTATGATAACGTGAAATCAGTGGTCCTTAAAGCTTTCGAATTAGTTCCAGAAGCTTACAGGCAATGTTTTCGGACCTGGAGAAAGGGGGAGAGACAAACACATGACGAGGTTACTAGAGAATTGACAAACCATTTTGATCGTTGGTGTGCAATGTCTAAGGTACAGTCTGTTGCAGCCGATGCCACATAATTGGCAGATGATTTTGTTTTAACAGAATCGATTTGCTTATGGCGGTTGCGGAAACGGAAATTATTATCAGCAAAGAAATAATCGAGGACCACTTCACCAAAGGATGGCAACTGACTCCATATGTCGGTATTGTTTTGAAGAAGGACATTGGAAGAATGAATGCCCTGTCCTTAAAGGCAAACAGGGATGCGGTAAAAATAAAAGATCTGTAAATATTTCTGCACCTGTATTTTTGAATAGTTGTGCTCAGGTGGTACCAAGCACAGAGAATATATCGGCGGTAAAAAGAAATTGTTCTAAAATTGGACAAACAACAGGATATGCACCATTATTTCCGAAGGATTTGAGTGTTCCTGTTAAAATCTTACAGGTGCATCGGAGACATTTATTTTGGAATCGGTACTTCCATATTCTGCAGATTCAAATGTAGGTAAAACATTTTTGATTTGGGGAATTACGCTTCAAACACTATCCGTTCCTTTGCATAAAAATGTTTGCAGTCCCCGTTAGTAAATGCGGAGGTGGTTATGGGAGAGCGACCTTCAGTGCCGGTAGAGGGCGTGGAGATGATTTTGGGGAAGCAATTTGGCTGGTGAGTGTGCGGACGGAATTGTCCCCCTCAACTGTTGTTACTCCATCTCCACTTCCTGGTCCGGTTACTGATATGGTTCAGGATGAATCTTGTGTTGTGACACGCTCAAAGACTAAAATACTACCTGATTGTGACCCTAACTCGCAGGACTTCGGTAGGCCGGTTAAGTCGGTCGCTCCGGGATTGTCTCTCCTGTTGTCTACTTTTTCTTTTTCTCAGACCGATCTTATGGCTGCTCAGAAGGATGATCCTGGGCTGAAGCCTTTGTTTGCTGCGGTTCTTCCACCAGAGGATGTGGAGAGTGCTGCGAGTGGATACCTTATTGATGATGCTCTTGCTTAAGTGGCTTGCTCAGAGTGAAGACTGCGGAGGAGAGTCCATTGTCCAGGTTGTTGTGCCATACAAATTTAGAGATACCACTGTGATATAGCAGGTCATTTAGGGGTAAAGAAAACATATGACCGAATTTTGCACCATTTTTATTGCCCGTTATTGAAGAGACATTTCACGGCTTATTCAAATATGTCAAACCTGTCAACTGACTGGAAAACCTAATCAGCCCCTGAAACAGGCTCCGCTGTGCCCAATACCTCCTGTGGATAAACCGTTTGAGCATTTTTAATAGATTGTGTCGGTCCATTACCTCCCTCGAAGTCGGGAAATAAATATTTGTTGACCGTAACGTGTCAGAGTACTCATTATCCAGCGGCTTATGTGATGGATAATGACACGTTAAAGCCATGTCTCAATTAATTTTTATTTTTGGAATAACTAAAGTCATTCAGAGTGAACAAGGGACAAATTTTACGTCAAAAATGTTTGCAGAGGTGTTAAAGCAATTGGGAATTCGGCATCACTAGTCCAGCACGTACCATCCACAGAGTCATGAGGCGCTGGAGCGGTTTCATCAAACGCTAAAGGCTCTTTTGCATGCGTATTGCATTGAATTGAACCAAGACTGGGATGAAGGAGTTCCATGGCTTTTGTTAGCCGCCAGGGAGGTTACGCAGTCTATTTTGGGGTTTAGTCCAATGAATTAGTCTTTGGACATAAGGTACGCGGTCCGCTTGATATTTTACATGATCATTTAAAGGGAAAAGAACCACCAAACTGTTTAATGGTGTATGTGAATGGCTTTCAAAGACGGTTATTTTTAGCCGGTCAAGCAGCACGAGACAATTTGGGAAAGCTCAAATAAAGATGAAAAGGCTTTTCGATCGCCAGTCTGAGCAGCGTGTACTCAGTCCGGGTGATCAGGTCCTGGCCCTGTTGCCACCCCATTTTTTGTGGGGCCTTACACCATTGTGCGGTCGTTATCTGATCTTAATTATGAAAGTTCAACTCCAGACAGGAAGAAATCTAAGTTTGTCATGTAAATCTATTGAAACCCTATTTTTCCCGTGACTGAAATCAAATCACTCTTAAACCAACCGTGTTGGCTAGTTCGGTGTTAGGTGGGTTTGTTCAAACTACTGTAGTGGATACGGAAAGTGTTAAGGTCCCTGATGATGCTGTATTGCAACCCCGGTTAAACAACTCTGGAACCCTTAAAGATCTAGGGAGGTTGTAATTTCATTTATCCATTTCACAGGGGGCTGAGCTGTCACAGTTAATATAGGATTTACCATCACTGTTTGGGGATGTTCCATTGTGAACCCATTTAATAGAGCACGATGTAGACGTGGGTGACACTCCACCTATACGTCAGCAGTTTTATCGTGTTTCTTTTGAAAAACTAAAAAAGTTACAGTCTGAGGTTCAATATATGTTGGAGAATGACATTGCAGTGCCTTCATGTTCTAGTTGGGCATCACCGTGTCTATTGGTGAGTAAATCGGATGGAACATTTCGGTTTTGTACGGATTACCGGAAGATTAATAAAATCACAAAACCTGATGCTTTTACACTTCCTAGGATGGAGCACTGTGTGGACCAAGTGGGCTCTGCGAGATATGTTAGTAAAGTTGATTTGCTGAAGGGTTACTGGCAGGTGCCTTTGACATCTCGGGCATAGGAAATAACAGATTTTATTATTTCCTCAGGGTTATACTCGTATTCTGTTATGAGTTTTGGGTTGCAAAATGCTCCAGCAACCTTTCAAAGGTTAATGAACAGTGTAGTCTCTGGTTTGGAGGGCTGTGCCGTTTATTTGGACGATATTATCGTTTATAGTGACAGCTGGGATCAGCATGTGAACAGTGTCCGAACCTTGTTCCAGCGTCTAATGGAGGCTAGGTTGACTAAACCTGTCCAAATGAGAGTTTGCTCGCGCAACGGTCTCCTATTTGGAAAAGGAGGTAGGTCAGGGTCGAGTGCGTCTTAAAGTGCTCACAATAGAAAATTTCCCTACGCCCTGTAGGAAGGAGCTGATGAGATGTTTTGGGATGGCTGGCTACTAGCGAAGATTGTCCATAATTTTTCACCTGTCGCTTGTCCTTTAACTAGCTGCCCCCACGACCCGACATTGGATAAGTGGTTGAAGATGGATGGATGGATGGATGAAGAACAGAAGAGTTCTGTTAAGTTTGAGTGGTCTTCGCAATGTCAACGAGCATTTGAGAATATGAAACTGTTGATGTCTGCTGCTCCTGTGTGACAAAGTAATCGTCCATTCCAAATCCTCCATTCATTGCAGAGTCCAAGCCAACGGTTGATTAGATGGATTCTTTTGTTACAGTCTTATACTGTGAGGATTGAACACATTAATGGGGCTGATAATGTCATGGAGTGGTGGTGGCATAGTGGGCTAAAGCACATAACTGTTAATCAGAAGGTCGCTGGTTCGATCGCCATGGCCACCACCATTGTGTCCTTGAGCAAGGCACTTAACTCCAGGTTGCTCCAGGGGGATTGTCCCTGTAATAAGTGCACTGTAAGTCGCTTGGGATAAAAGCATCTGCCAAATGCATAAATGAAATGAGTAAATGAATGTATTAGCTAATACCCTGTCACGTGCGCCTGTGGTGGAGTGATGAGGTGGATATATGTATATGTGAATATATGTATACACTACTGTATTATATTGTTGTGGGGTGGGGCGTGACTTAAGCGCACCTGAAACTTTTCATGGCACCTCATTTAAACAACGTGCAGACATGAATTGGTGGCTCCTAAGCTGTTACTCTGGCAGTTTGCCAGAGCCGCGCTCTGGTTTTGGGAACCTTTGTTTTGGTTTAAATAAATAATTTTTGGGTTAATAATATCCAAAGTCCGCAATTCACTCCATCGGCTGAATAGTTTAGGGTCCATCGCTTGAATAGTTTGATCCTGAACAATGTGTGAAACACTGGCTTCCTGCAAAAAAAGAGGAAAAGAAGGCCAAACTACACTGTATGTCCAAGAGACACTGACATAATAATGGTCAGTGACACTGGCTCAGTGTCCGAGTAAAGAACACTTCTTCATGACTGTATATAGTTCTCAAGTTGGAAAAGCAATTTGGTTCCCACTCTTGGTGGTAAACATTGATGATTCATGAAAATCAGTTCCAAGGACATTCTAAATCATCAGATGCTGAAAAAGGAGGGCAGATGACAGTAAGGCAAAAAGTGTTTGAAAGCTTAAAGTTTTAGAGCAATATTATTTAGCACTTAAAAAAAATTGCAGCCATGTGGATTTTATGTCTGGAGCCCAGAGTACACATTCTACCATATATATAATTAGTTTTAATCTTTCATTCATTCATTCATTCTTGACTTTAGAGAAAAGACATTTACATTTGGAAACCCATCTCACAAAATACAGCACAAGTAACAAAAAAAAAAAAAAAAGTCCTCACGTCTTTCTCCAGTGTGTCATTGTGGACGAGGCGAGGATTGGAGTACTCATACATCCCCGTGGATGAAGAATCCTTGTAACTGGAGGTGAGAATCTGCAGAATGTCGGTGAACTCTCTTGATTCCATAGAAACATACTGAAACAAAGCTGTGAATCAAGAGCAAGACTTAGTATAATACGAACAGACACTGTCCTTCTGATAATCGATAATGAAAATCATGGACAACAAATTTCATTATCGATGCACGGAGCACAGTAAAGCTCTTCACTTCAGAAATCATAAGCATGCAATTTAATGTGGACCGGTTGCTGCATCAGATGCGTTGTCAGAGGGCTTGTGCTTATGTGCTTCAGAGCTGTTTATCTTTAGTGCATAAATTAGCCTACAGGTTACTTCTTTATTTTCTCTATTTCATATTGTCTACATGTTTTGAACAGACTAGAGGTGGGCATGAGTACTCTGATGTGGCAGCAATGATTGATCATGAAAATTATGATAGATGGTGATCATGCATGATGTGAATTTATACTTAATTCAAAATTCAGTGACAATTTCCTGAAAACTAAACACAAATGTGTCAAAGAGGGAGCTTATTTTTAATTTTGAGATTGATTAGAGTTGTGATTTTGAGGGGTAAATTGATTGTCAGAGACATCTCACAGCAACCAAACTGATAAACAACGCAGCAATGCTATCATTACAATAATCAAAAGTGTAATTAACCGTGTTTTGAATACCTGTCTCTGAAAACATTTGAATGTTTGTCATTTACTGTAACCCTCCGTGTTACATTTACAAGTTTGCATGATGTAACGCACACCTGCATCTCTACGAAAAGGGAGTTGAAGATTTCTGCACAAGTTTACAATTTAGAAGTCCAATATAGTGTAATTCTGTTGCACTTTCCCCAGTTGAAAGGAAGTTCTGATTCTCCTAGTTGAATGGAATGCTTCATGAATCACAGCAAGAAAAATACGGAGCAACGCAGCTTTCCCCACAGGCGCAAACACTTGACACACAGGCATGTGTGCTGTAGCAGAGCATATAGAGCAGGTGAGTGTTTCAAACAGCTAGACAGAGCTAAATGAAACAGAATGCAGCATCTTCAAAACTGATCTTCAACTTAACACGAAAAAAAAAAAAAAGCAAAAGGTTATGGCGTCGTTTATTGACTGTCTGAAAACAGATGGTTCAGACAGTCAATAAAAAACACTTATGAACATTACTAAGGTAACCTGAAGGAAAAACAGACAGATGTGCGTTGTGCACACTCTTTCAGAGTTGGGCAGCGAATCTTCACATAATGACAAAATATGATGCATTATATTTTGATTAAGCAATCTTTTGTACATTTTGAAACAGATAATTTTATAACAGTCAAAAGACATTTTGTGAGACATGTTATTATATATACAGTTATGTATAGAGGTCGACCGATTAATCGGCCGGCCGATTAATCTGCCGATTTTTTGCATTTTTTACATAATCGGCATCGGCCAACATCCACGCATATCAAACCGATTATTAGGCAGGCGTATCTGTGGGCAGCCTAGTGTTGTTGTGGAACATGTGTTCGACGCACACTGCCCCTAGAGTCATTTTCCAGCAGAGTGAGCAGACCTCATTCAGTGCCTAAGGAAGGAGCTAAGTTCCTTGGAGAAAACAGTAAGGGTTAAATTTGTATAACTTCTTTAGATTTAATTAAAAACTTTTGATATGTTACTGCCAACTTCAAGAAAAAAACGTGACAAACGCGATAGTTGACATGACGTTCGGCTACTTTGGATATTGATAGCGTAGTTGAAGTAGCATTATCACAGCAGAAGGGTTGCTATCATGTCACAATAAGGAAGCAAGAATTTTGCAATTACAGACAGTGAATCTGAGACTTTTATTTGTTCTGTTTGTGTGTCTTATATTTGAGAGGGTTGTCACTCAATGCAGATAAATAAGAAATAAAAATATACCAACGCAGTATAGGCTGTTGAAGGACTGGCTTTGGTAAGCTCGGACGTTATCGGTTCTGCTGTCGGTACTGGAGAAATTAAGAAAATACATTCTTTATTGCTATAAAGAGAATGTTATTTTATCTCGCCAGCCATTTCTATGTATAATAATATGAAACCATTTGTCTGTGATGCAATTCAGCTATTCGCAGTCAGAGAGAGAGAGAGAGAGAGAGAGAGAGAGAGAGAGAGAGAGAGAGAGAGAGAGAGAGAGAGAGAGAGAACTCGCTCACGCGGTGCCACAGCGAGCACAACACAGCCCTGCTAAATGAGTGACAGAACTAAACATTCAAACATAGCCTGGTTTAGATCTGTGATTATTAGTCTGATTTTATTTTAGATTTTGCCTTCCAAAGAATATAAAAAGAATATTTATTTATACATAAGCCGCATTCTGTCTAGCACAACTTCCTTCCCTTCACAGCGGTGCACTGACATTTCTCCCTAAAACTCAAACTTAACGTCAGAATCAGCACGATCGGTGATTGTTGTAAAATGCTACTGTTGCTAAATTGCGGGACGCGTTTAATAATAAAAAGAGCGCAAGAGATACCGTTCCCAAGGCAGCGCGCGCTCCAAAACACACCGCAAAGAGACGAGCAAAGTATAGACTACTTTGGGTTTCATGCGTCTAAACGATCAACTATACACAAAAATATGTCAAAACGACAGGCTTGGAGATTCACTTAAACACAGTTTATGTCTTAAATGGACGTAGTTATGGAAATAGTTGGGGAGAAAACATGCTGCATCAGGAGCCTATTAGATCTGAACTCGGTCTTAAAAGGGAAGCTGTCTAACAAACACGCTGACGATTGAGCCATTACTGCGAATCAAACAACAAAAAGGCAAAGAGAAAATCACTTACAGCTCTTGAATGAATAACTTATGCATTAATAAGCATTAATCTATCTATGATAAACTATGCAGTGTTATTTTACAATTGATTACTTTATTAGATTTCTTTTTAGACCACACCTGAACAGTAATGTTAGACCTTCCTGAAATAAAATTATATATAACAAAAAGAACCGTTAAGAATACCGTTAAAGTACCGGCTCGATAAGCAGTATCGGTAAGATAGTAATACCATTAAAACCTTAACGATACCCATCCCTAGTTATGCCTGTGCTTCTCTTGGATGCTCTGAATATTGGATTACGTGTCTGGATTGCCCCTTAATTAAAGCTGCATTTGGATCTCAACCTTCGTGTCTCGGAGCAGTTCGTAACACCTGCTTTATTTAATATATTTGTTATACATTATTTATACAATATGTTTTTATATTATACATTTTTAATTTTAAGTTTACAAGTGCAGATTGGTCAAGTGTTCAATAAATGTATTTGTTAAGTAATTATTTGTGTTACATTTTATCTTTCAAATAAAAGGTTCAAATAAGAGGTTAAAAACAAGCACATATCGGCCAAATATCGGCCAAAATAAATCGGCAGCATTAATCGGCCGACCCGGATTTCAAAAGATCGGCATCGGCCTGAAAAAACCAATATCGGTCGACCTCTAGTTATGTACGTCATTCCCCTTTCAATACTCGAGTAATTTGTTTGTGTACTCGAGAAGACAAAACGACCAAAATGCCCATCCCTATTACAGATGGAGCACGAAGTCTTGTTTGAGCTCAAGAAGCTAAATAAATATTTTCATTTAATGTGGTTATCCAGTTTATTCATTTTCTTTATTTGACGGCATCAATCTTTTTGAGCATCACTCAGTCCTGCACTAGCTCCGGATAGTTGTCAAATCACTCTTTTCAAATACAAAGTAATGCTGTTAAATACAAAGGAAATAAAATCAAATTAATCTCTTAATTTCAATTCTTTATTATTCCTCACCCAGTTTGTTCATCTGACTCCAGATAAATGGCTTTTTTTATTTTTAAGTAATCAAAAACAGTGACATTTTGGAGCAACTTCCAAAAATGGCCACCGAACCTTGCTAGCAAATGTTCCCAAATATCAAGAACAAAACATTTGACTGGCTCCAAATAAAAAGTAAAATGACACCAACAAATGTGCAAATCAACTTTTTTCTTTTGTTTGTCCTTTTTAAAATTTCAAAATAAAATAGTAAGAGGGCTTATATGGTACGGGCTTAACTGGGTCACTTCCCCTATACACTCACTGCACACTTTATAAGAAATACCTGTACATTAGGGTTGTGCCAATAGATGATCTCAATATAATATAATATATATATGTATGTATGTGGTTATCTAGTAACTTTCTCCAGCTAAACAATGATAAGACTGAAATGATTATTTTTGGTTCTGCTGAATCTAGAAGCGTTCTTGCTAACAAGCTTGGCCAACACTTCCACCATGTTAATTCACATGTGAGGAATCTTGGTGTCATTACAGATTCTGACTTGGCTTAGTCCGACAAATAAATTCAGTAGTGAAAAATCGTTTCAGTTACGAATGATTACAAAATTTAAATCAGTTTTATCTTTTCAAGACCTGGAGACTGTTATTTCATGCTTTCATCACCTCTCGATTGGATTAATGTAATTCTCTTTATGTTGGTCTTCCTCAATCCTCTCTTTTCAGTCTTCAACTGGTTAAAAATGCTGCAGCCAGATTTTTGACATCATCTAAAAAAAGGGATCATATTATACCAATCCTGGCCTCTCTGCACTGGCTTCCTGTTTATTTTAGGATTCAATTTAAAATACTGTTGTTTGTTTTTAAGGCTCTTAATAACCAGGCCCCATCATATATTAGGGATTTAATACAGCCATACTTGCCAACTAGGTCTTTAAGATCTGAAGACAAAATGTTATTGCATATTCCTCGGTCAAGTTGTATACGCAAGGGTGATAGAGCATTTGCAGTTGCTGCCCATAGGCTATGGAATCAGCTACCACTTGACATTAGACAAGCTTCATCACTGTCTATTTTTAAACATAGGCATAAAACGCATTTTTATTCTCTAGCATTTTGCAGTATTAAATGAGATCAATAAAAAAAAAAAAAAAGACAATGTATTGTATATTCATCTGTACAGCACTTCGGTCAGCTTTGCTGTGTTTGAGTGTGCTTTAGAAATAAATTTTACTTTACTTTTTTTATTAGAGATGCACCGATCGACTGGCCATGGGGAGCGTATTGGACACTTTTCAGATCTTTGGAATTGTTTTGTTAGACGAGTAATAAAGAGAAAAAGGTCCATTTATAAAAATAGTGGAAAATGACATCTGTTATATAAAGCAACTCATTTGCAGTTGATATTTCTACCTCTGTCTAGTCACAGAGCACTTTATTTTGAGAGTTGTTTAAGTGAGAGAAGATCCTGTAACTTGTAATTTCCTGGGAAATTGTAATGTTTAATCATTTATTTTTGTCACGATTGACGGTGAAGGCAGACACGGGACGAGGATCTATTTGCAGCGATATTTATTTAAATAAAAAGGCAACACGAAAAAACACGAACAAAGGAAACATCCACGATGGGAAAAGGTCAAACAAAACACGGAAGGCAAACAAAGGGTTAACAAAACACGGAAGGCTTACAGAAGGGGTAACCGGGGAATAAACCAGACAGAGAGCATGGATAATAGGCGTCCACATACATCAAAGACCGACAGGGGAATGGAGAAACAAACAGGGTTAAATACAGCGACACAGGAGGATAACAAACGATATTCAGGTGCAGACAATAACGCAGTGGTGATGAGGGCCGGGAACCATGGGAAATGTAGTTTGTACACAGACAGTGAAACACGGGGCGGACAACAAGGAAAACGTGACATGGAACGTGAAAAGTGGCATGTGAAACAGAAAACACGGGGCAGACAACACAGGAACGTCACAGTTTAATTATGAAAATACAATTTTGCATTGAAGAAAGGTAGATTTTTTTGTATATGTGGTCAATAATAGCTCTTAGAAAGAAAATCGATATCGGCAGGTCACACTTGCAAAAAAAATCGGAAATCGAAATCGGCCAAGAAAATTGCAATCGGTGAATCTCTATTTTATTAATTTTTTTATCACTTCATTATTTTAATTGCTTTTTAGTTTTATTTGGAGTGCAATTTGGAAATGTATTTGATTTAAGATTTTTTTTAAATAAATTGATAAAATTTTCAATGCAAAATTACTACAGCAAGAATATTCACCAATCCCTCAGTCCGGGGGTTGCAGTTGTAATGGAGAGATATATATATATATATATATATATATCGTGAAGGGAACAAAATGTATTTATTCACACACATGAATAAATTATTCCCAGACAAAGAAATACCCGACCAGTAGAGAATGCACAGATGAAGTTGGTTCTTTGCCAAAGAGATGTTGCCCTTCACAACTGTTGTAAAGCCATCTTTCAAAAAGTTGAAAACACATTTTAATTGCACTTAATTTTTTTCCAGTTTCTTTTAAATTTGTAGTTAAAATAAATAAAAAAATACAATTAAAAGTTTGAAATCAAGGTGTCTTCCTTTATTGTGTAAGCTTAACCCTAACCCTGCTAACCTAGCATCCAACCAGCGGTAATACCGGTGTTCGTCAGTTTGAACTCTACTGCTGTACTACCAATAAAAATACTCTTTCAGAAAGAGTGTTCTCTTAAAAAGATTCAATAAGACTAAATAAAATAAATAAATACAGTGAAACAATTTTTTTGGAACACAATAAGCAGGAGCTTGTTGCTCACTTAAACAACGCTGTGTTAATGGTTCAGCAACGGGGGAAGAAAAGGAATGACAGAAATAATTATTGTCAATGGGGTGGTCTCTTGTGTTCTCTTAAAGTGACCAATGACATTCTTTTACTGAGGAACTGACAAGACGTCAAGCTGATCGGAATGTTTTCATCTGCAATTACACTCAGCTGCTTATCACAAACACAGACTACACTAAAACGACGAATGCATTTAGAAAGCGGAGGCACAGTCTGTTTTAACTGAAAGCTACATATAAACGCATGCATTCTACGGCAAGCTTCGAGGGGATAAATACACAAATCACACTCTTTCACAATTGTTTATGGTCCTGCTGTTATTTCAGTGAGCTCCATGTGACAGGAAACCCAAGAGAAAGAGTTGCAAGTTTCAATGTGCCACCATTTTAATCAGCAAGTGTCAAACCACTGAGATGAAGAGCAAGACTTTAGCAAAACAGTAAGCATGTAACAGTAAGTGTGACAGCAGGGCCCAACGCTAAGTGCTTCAGATTTTCACTGGCCCCAACACAAAAATGACAAATCGCTGTTTTTACCATCATGGCTTTAAAAAATATGTCCAAAGATAAATATTTTTACATATCTTGTGTTTTTAATACAATGTCCACCAGGTGCCAGGTAGCTCAGCGAGTAAAGACATTGACTACAACCCCTGGAAACGCAAGTTTGAATCAAGGGCATGCTGAGTGACTCCAGCCAGGTCTCCCAAGCAACCAAAATGGCCCGGTTGCTAAGGAGGGTAACCCTCCTTAAGGTAGAGTCACATGGGGTAACCTTGTAACTGCTATAATATGGTTCTCGCTCTCGGTTGGGCGCGTGGCGATTTGTGCGTGGATGCCTCGGAGAATACTGTGAAGCCTCCACACACGCTACATCTCCGTGGTAACATGATCAACAAGCAACGTGATAATATGCACGGATTGATGGTCTCAGACGCAGAGGCAACTGAGAATGCCACCACGAGGACTTAAGAGCACATTGGGAATTGGGCATTCCGAATTCGGGAGAAAAATACAAGAAACAACTAAAACGATAGAGAAAAGAAAAAAAACAATGTCCCCCTTATGATATGATTTATGCCTTATGTAATCCCATATATGCGCATTACAGATATAAATTCATGAATACATCATAATAACTTCAGCCGTCCTGCCATTTACACATGTGCTTTTAAGCAGGGTTTCCGTTGTCCGGTAATTACCGGACATTGGCCGGTAAAAAAATTAAATGTCCGACAAAATTACATCTGTCCGGTCAAATTGTCCGATTAAAATTGCCTAATAATCCCGTCCCCCTAACACAATCTGAATTTGAGAATAAGCCTAAAATGTATAAAGCAAAAATACACCGATCTCTTGCTATGTTATAAAGGAACAGGCTCTATCGTTTGAAAGTTATTAAACAACATCGCATGCTGCATTTCAAATAAAGCGCACACCTAAAACGGCTGCAATATAGACCTAAACAACGAACGATTGAGTGAGACGTTTCAAATATGGCCAGGCCCAGGCAGACTAGCTTTAAAAGCTTTTTTCAGAGGCCAGACGATGGTGAATCAGGAACATCTCATTATAGATAGATCAGTGCTTCTAATCCGCGCATTCGGTGCTGTTTTTTTCTCTATCATCAAAACTGAATAGCCTATGTTCATCAGTGCATGGTTACAGTCTATATCAAGCAGGGACACGTTTGTGTGCATTTTATTTTGTGATTTCACCGGAATTAATAGAGAGTCTCCACAACGGCGATAGATTGAAACGCGCGTCCTAGTGGAGATTGCGCAACTGATAGCAGCGGACACGAGCGCTCGCTTGATTTCAAAAACAACAGATTTTAGCGCTAGATCTCTTATTTAATAACGGACTAAATGAATGATCTGCTAGTTAACTGGAGATGTTTTATTTATTTGTATTAGGTACATCCGTGCCTCAATGTTTCAAAAAGTGAATGTGTGTGAAACCACAGTAAAAAACAATTGGCGTTGATTGACGCCAATCGGACGTTCATGTTTTTTTTTCCGTCTATTTGAAAGTTAAGCTAATAATAATATGTTGCATTCTATACGGCCTGATTATGTCATTTTTTAAGTTACATAGACTGCCTCCAGTTTTCCTCAACTTGACTAATTAAGAGGCGATATATTTGACCGGCATATCATCAAAATGTCCGTAAAACGAAACCTCTGCCGGTCACTTTGACCGGCACCATTTTTTTCTAGCGGAAACTCTGCTTTTAAGCCAAGAGTTCTGTGGAGGAGTTGATGGGTCTTCGGTCACCCGATTAATAAGCAACTTTTGCCTGTGTATTGTTTTCACAAGAAAGAAAGATTTGATTATTGGCTGAGAGAACAGAGTTGGTACTAAATCGGTTGTGATGTGGATAGATATTAGGCCTAATCTGTGAATTAATGTGTATATAACATTTCATAATCACAATTAGTGGTAGACCGTTTTAACGCCAAAGTGGATAAATAGGCTGATATTAGGGCTGTTCGAGCAATTTTGTTGTATAGTTCTCTAACCCCCAAAAATTAGTAACCGATTACTCGTTAATCAAAATGCTTATTTAAAAGTTCTTTATTAACAAACTTTCCCAAGAATGGTTTCAAAATAATTTAAGTTAAACAAACTATGCCTTTCTTTGGGGAAAAATGAAATCAACAACCTCCATTAATAAAAAAAAAAAAAGAAAAAGATTTTAAAATAACAAATCTAATAAGCTAATCTTGTGGCAGCAGGCAATGCATAAAATTATGCAGATATGGATCAGGAGCTTTGGTTAATGTTCACATCAACCATCAGAATGGGGACAAATGTAATCTCGGTGATTTCGACCATCGCATGATTGTTGGTGCCAGATGTGCTGGTTTCAGTATTTCTGGAACTACTGATCTCCTGGGATTTTCACGCACAACTGTCTCTAGAATTTACTCCAAATGGTGCCAAAAACAAAAAACATTCAGTGAGGGGCAGTTCTGTGGACAGAAACACCTTGTTGATGAGAGAGGTCAAAGGGGAATAGTCAGAATGGTTCGCGCAGACAAAAACACTACGATAACTCAGATAACGATCTGTACAATTGTGGTGAGAAGAATAACATCTCAGAATGCACAACACGTCAAACCTTGAAGAGGATGGGCAACAACAGCATCATTTCACATCAAGTGGCAAAAGTAGGCTTTTTATCAAATGCTTTTTCAGAAATTTAACAAACATAGGGCCTATTTACACTAGGTCACTTCATGCGTTTTTACTGATCAAATTACTATCCAATTGAAAAAGCACATTTCATTTAAACTTGGCAACATCAACGTGTCTCAACCAAATGGATATGAATCCAATCTTTCAACCAAGAAAATGTAAAAGATATGATTTATTATTTGATTCCAACTGTATTGAATAGTGCGCTTGTGTCTCTGTTTGTGTGCACACTGTGTATCCCATTCATAAACTGGTCTGATAAACTCCAACTTGCTTGTATCTTTCCACAATTAAAGCAGATCCTCGTCTGCTGGTTTGCATGACTCCAAAAAGAACAGAATACAAATAGAGCAGAATTAAATAAGAACCCATAACAAATTACCTCACTTGGCTTTGCTTTGTATCATCTTCTCTCATCCAACACCTCAACAAAACACATCCACAGCGCCTCCCAGTGGACTCAATTGTAACAGCGAGATTTGGTATGAGATTCAGAGGAAAAATACAATATCATTCAGCGCTGCTCACGGTGACAGCAGGCAGAATGGAAAATTAATTTGCGATAATCCAGGTGTTTTTAATACTCAAGTATCTATTGCAGAGTGAGTACTCAATTACTCAATTACTCAATTACTCTTGCACATCCCTAGCCGATAATAAAAAAAAATATATATATTATTTAGAAAAATAAAGACACCTAGATAAAACAGATGTAATTCATGAACCTCACAAAACTTGTGCAAATCCTGCGGTTTTTGTTTTCTACAAGCACTCTATACATATCTTCCTCTTCATCATGCATTCTGTCAGCTTGGATCAAAAATGTGTCTCTGAATTGCAAATGTTGCATGACGGTCAGTCCGTAATTCTCCAAGCAGGCAATTAGGGGTGAGAAAACCAAGCTGTCAGGAGACTATTGCTAGCTGGATCTGCACTAGTGCTTGAGAGCAACTTTAAAGCAAAAGTGCTTTGCATATGCAAATACGTAAAAAATGTAAAAGTAATATTCCCCTTTTTTTGCCAATGTGTGAACGGCTTGTAACGCAACTTAACAAATTAGCCCCTAGGTTGCCTATTAAAGCCTGTAGACTAATTTTCATGCGAAGGGAGGGGGGTTGCTTTTGCCGGGAAAAATCCAAAGGATGTGACTTATGTACGCTCTGAGAGCCTTGCCTCAGACAGTAATAGCTTCTCTTCCGCTATTCACCAGTATCAACAGACAGTCTGTAAAACAAGGTAACGTTATCTTAGAGATGGAATCCAGCAAACACGTGGCTCCCAGCACAACACCGACTCCTACACAAACTCAATAGTAAGTAAAAAAAAAAAAACTTTTATCAAATGAATCCTGTCTGGCTAATCGGGAACGTGATCATGGTCAATAAAAAATGTTGGCAGGGCATTTGATTCCTGGAGTGACCTTTGTTTGGTTTTGGGAATCAAAACCGACCCTGAATTGGTGTTCTTCTTATTGGACAGGTAAACTTACATAACAGCAAAGCATGAGAAATGTGCATGAGGATTGATCTGTGTAATTTTAATTATGCTACCTCGTCTGTCAGCATGATGCCGGTGAATCACGTTCAGTCTCTTTATACGTTATTGCTTTGGCTGATGCACGCTCACTCACATCCCTATGGAGTGTGTGCATGAGCACGAGTAACAGGTAGCTGGCTGCAGTTTACTATGGCACAGGTGTCATTAATAACAAGGGTTTTTGAATCTTACATTCTGCACCTTTAAGTAAATGTAATTTTACAGTTTTTCTCAATCGCTTTGGCTCATTTTTTGAAACAGTCTTAACATTCTCTAAACTGTAAGTGCAATTGTCACAACTGTTTTATGGGACATCACAACTCTATTCTATGTCTGCTAAATGTAGTAACACACCCAAAACATTTAACTCATGCTTCAAAACCTAGTTATTGTGCCAGTAAATTGGCCAATGCCACCAAAATGGAAAGGTTTTTTTTTTGTCATCATGTGAGCCGTACTGGTCAAAATGTTTAGATGTTCTTTCACCATGGCAGTCAATCCTGGAAATGTCTGTTATATACACATTTAATTTTTGTTCGGCTTACTGTACTATACAAGAATGTCAGTTGTCTAAATGAATGCTACTGTGTATCACACTGAGCTTTTTAGATACCGATTAAAAGGTAAATGTTTACTAGGAAAAGTCAATACTGTAGTACACAGAAAAAGGATATGCTATTGTATACAGTAAATGCAACAATTAAAAAAAATTCCATCTCATAGATATTTATGGAATATACATGCATGTCTGACAGATTTTGATAATTGAATAGATCATTTTGCATGTGATGACTCAAACGATGAAAGGATGTTTAGAAGTTGTGAAGATTGACAATTTCACTGAGAATCAACTGCAAGCCATGTGCATTTAGTTATTGTGCAAACTGTAGACAATTATACTGCATGATACAACTCAACTCTGCTGGCTCATTTGGGGTTTTCCACTGTGGATATTACCTGATACTTTTTTTAGTACCACCTCGGACGAGGTTCCAAGTGATCCGATGCTAAATGTGATGTCAAAATCCTGCAGATCACTGATTGGTCAGGGAGAACGCTCACTATCAGCATGACTGGATTTCGGACACGTGACATCAACCCGCTACTTTTAAAGTTAGTAACAGTGATAGCAGTATCATTTGTTCACGCGACATTTGAATTGTGAAAAAAGAAATGGCTGTGCGCAAACCGCATCGTGGTTTATAAACGAGGTGCAGACGGTCCACTCATTAGCGAGGAGCGAAAAGTTTAAGTCTCTCAGGAAGTGTCCCAGCTGTTGGCCGCACACGGCTACCACCTGACCTACAAACAGTGTGGGGAAAAGTAAAAAAAAATTAAAAGGGACTACAGAAACATCAAGGAAAAGTGGAAGTGGTTTGAGGGAGAGTGCCCTGGTGCCACTATGGAGGATGGTATGTTTTGTTATGTTAACTCTATACTCTGCTTGAAAGCTTCACTTTATTTAGTTGACTAGCTACTGGAAAGCTTGCTTCTAAAACAACCAATTTAACTGTTACACTTGTGAAAAAAAAAAATCACTATGCATTGTGTTATTGCTTTGGTCAGTTTGTGCCATGTTTAAAATTATGTCACGGCAGTAGAGGCGGCGCAACTATGACGATCAGCCTATAATCACACCCACGTTGATGCAGTACAAAACTGCAGTAGAAATGCAAGCTCAGAAAAGTAAATCGAGTAGAGTTGAGGCGAGTCGAACGTAACGAGCAGTGGAAAAGTGCCATTTCACACATGTGCCAAAACATGTGTAGTTTGCTTAAATTAATAAGAAATTTAAATCTGGTGTGAAAAAGAAAAAAAAATGTTCAGAGATTTCAACTATGTTTTGAAAAACATTATTCTCATTCGAGAATTCAGCCAAAGCGATTGAGAAAAAATTTAACTGTGCACTGTATGGACAATTACTTTGATTCATTTTTTTTTTTTTTTTTTTTGTTTTTAAGAAAATGTCAACCATGCCATCCATGGTTGCTAGATGACTGTGAGCACTGTTGTTATTTCCTTCTTTCTAATATGTGAACAATTTCTTTATGTGCCAATAAATGACAAAATTGGATGGCTTAACAGGAACCACACTCAAAAAAATGATTTTAGCTCTTTGTTCAATTTCTTTAATTAAAATGAGCACATACAACACAACTCTTCATAGAAATCATTCCAGCTTAAATTAATTAGGTGTAATCAATGTAATTTAAAAAAAATTAGGTTTACCAAAAAAAATTTAATTGAGTCAACATGTATATTTTTCGTTCGTCTTAAACCGGTCATCATATACGTCATCAACGGAACGAAAACTTTGACGCATGCGCAGATCATCAGAAGCAGAAGAGTGACAGGTAAGTGGTAATCACCATCCATATACTTTTGTAAATTATTTAACAAATAAATGTGCTTTATTGTTATCTTGTTGCATACCAGAAAGAAAATGTACTTTCAGTATGAAAAATAGCTGGTAATAGTGTCGTTTTGTAGATGACGTTAGTTTCAGCTAACGTTACATGTGGTGCATTCATTCATATGCAATATTCAAATTCAATCATTATTTTTTTTTACTAAAAGTAACATATAGCATGATGAATCTTGATGTATAATAGGAACAGTGGACAGAAAACCCTGTTAATATATTCAGTGCCGTGATAATGTAACTTATGATATCAAGGGCATAACCGTCACAGACACGTTAATTAAAAATAGCCAGATTGTCTCCCCGATATTTGAAATTGTTGCTCTGCATTCAGCTGTAATTAGGATGACAAAAAGGTTTGAAAGTTATATTTTAGGCTGTTTTTCCTCAAACCTATAACTGCTCGTCAATGTCAAAATGATTGAGATTACCAATCAAATTAAAGCAGACAGAGCTCATTCCAGTGAACGTTGAAAGAAAACGAGGTCAGATTTGATGTATCGAAGCATTTAATATGATAACGTATCATAATGCAAACTACACAGGGTCTGAAATGAACGGGGGTTGTAGCAAAAAAATCCACCTAATTAAACAAGATGCATCACAAATTGAAGGTAAAAGGGAAAAACATTCCCCACACAAATGAAACTAACGTTACAGTTGTTGCGATTAAAGTGAAATGAGACGTGATTGATGTTAATTCACGGCATTATATTTAGATCTGCACACGTTTGTGTGTGTTTTCGTGCAGAGTTTGGAATCGAGGAATTGACTCCTAAAGAGTCGATTCCTCGACTCTGAATAGCCTCAGAGTCAGGATCGATTCCAGCACAGGAATCGACTCACGCTGTCGACTCTGTTGCTGTGTCAGAAATAATTGAAGCGAGGAATTTAGACACTGGCGTATTTCACCGCGTCAGAGAGCTGTCGCAGAAACATTGTCACGTGCATTTATCCTAACTTTACATCGATTACATTAGAAATAGTTAACTGTAATAATGACTATAGTTTATACATACACCAGATTGAGAAGCCTGGGATGCCCTGAAGTTACAGTAAATGCCCTTAAACACAAACCAGAAGGAACGTCCAGCCCTGCCTATGGGATAAAAAAGCCTAAGAAGGCAGAAGTGAACTACTGTCCAGGATTTCCTGCAGGTGAAACACCAGAAAGCCAGGAAAAGATGAGGGTGGATCTTCTTGCTGAACTGAAGAAAAAAAACAATGATGAAACCGAGAGGAAGATGATGGACATGACTTTTGCTTACAGAAGGCATGAGATTGTCCATGATTCCCCTTTAGTCGCAGCCTTCAAAAGCAGATGGCCTGCTCTTTTTCAAGTGCGCGAGGTAAGTGATTTGATGTTTCCTTTCTATCAGAGCTGTCGTAGTCTATGTTGAATTGCCCATAAACAAGACCTCTCTAACTTATGTCTTTAGATAAATGCTGAATTTCGTCGGATCAAAACAGTTCCTTTACAATCCAAGTTCCTGTCACAACTGGATCGGTTTTCTGATGATCTGCTAAAGGTGTTTACCAAAAGGGGTGGAGTAGTCATTAAAAGGATTCAGGATGTGATGTTGCCAATGTCTCAGGTTATATTGTTTTTATTTGTTTGTTTTACTAAATTGCTTTCTTCTACAACAAGCTATTTTTGTAATGCTCGGTAGTGCATAAGGGCTGATGTGTATTTTATAGGAGGGTGTTATGTAAATTAAATGTACATAACCAACACTAAACAAATCTTTAATACAATATATTGTGACAGCATGAGAGGGTCAGAATCTTTAGTGTGTGCAAGTTCCCAGTAAACACCACTTCAACAGTCTCTTCAGTATGTCGGTGTATTTAATAATTTAACAAAAGGTTTACAACTTAAATCTCTTCAGCTCAAAAGTAACTTATTCGTCTTTGTTTCACAGAGGTATGCGTCCTTTCTCCAACCACACACTCCAACAGTTTCTCACACCCACTATTAGAGCCTCGTGCTGGTCTCATTAGCTGCAGCTGTACTCTCAAAGCAGCCTGGGTTTTGTAGTCCTTAACAGACGGCCATCTTGCTCCAGCCATCTGAGGGCCATGTATCTGCCCTCTACAACACGGCCTCTCATGATGCCACATACCCCCCTCCTCTGCTCTGAGGCTCTTGGTTGGCAGGCCCCTGTGAAGAGGACATCCTTGCGAGAGAGGGCATCAGCGTTTCCATGGCATCGACCAGGCCTGTGGACAACAGAGAAATTGAAAGCTTGCAGACTTAAAAACCATCTAGTTATTCTGCTGTTGCTCTCCTTGTTCCGGGCCATCCATTGCAGAGGTGCATGGTCTGTCATTAATACAAATTTCCTCCCCAATAGGTAGTACTTGAGTGCCTCTAGTGCCCATTTAATAGCCAGGCACTCTTTCTCAATTGTGGCATAGATTTTCTCGTGCTTTGCCAGTTTCCTACTGATATAGAGCACAGGATGTTCCTCAGCCTTTATGTGTTTGAGAAAGGACTGCTCCTAGACCCCCTCAGAGGCATCAGTCTGCACCAGGAATTCTTTTGTGAAGTCTGGGGATTTCAAAATCGGCCTGGAACACAACATCCTCTTTAACCGGGAAAAGGCCTCCTCTGCCTCTTTGCTCCACCTTACCAGTCTGGAGTGTCTGTTAGTGGTTAGCTCTGTAATGGGTGCAACCAGACTTGAAAAGTTAGGCACAAATCTCCTATAATAGTTGGCTAGGCCAAGGAAGGACTTTACCTGTCTTTTGGTTTGTGGCCTAGGCCAGTTCTGAATGGCCCCAACTTTGGCTTCCTGAGGTTGTACTACACCCCTGCCTATTGTATAGCCCAGATACTCAGTTTCACCGTAGGCAATTTTACATTTTTTGGGGTTTGCAGTCAAGCCCGCCTCTCTGAGGGAATCCAGCACCTTCTGCACCATTCCAAGATGGCTTTCCCAGTCTGTGCTGTGGATTACCACATCATCTAAATAAGCAGCAGCATACTGCTGGTGGGGTTGAAGAACACGGTTCATGAGCCTTTGGAAGGTGGCTGGGGCCCCATGAAGGCCAAAGGGTAGATGAGTATAATGGTATAGCCCTTCTGGTATTGCAAATGCAGTCTTCTCTTTGGAATCTGAAGATAAGGGAACTTGCCAGTAGCCTTTTGTCAGATCTAGTGTTGAAATGAAGCGTGCTTTACCTAGCCTGTCAATCAATTCATCAATGTGGGGCATAGGGTATGCATCAAACTTTGAGATCTCATTTAACTTCCTAAAGTCATTGCAGAACCTTACTGTGCCATCGGGCTTGGGGACCATCACTATAGGGCTCGACCATGCACTCTGCGACTCCTCTATAACCCCTAACTTAAGCATTTCCCTCACCTCGTCCTTAACGGCTTCTCGTCTGGCCTCTGGGATTCTGTAAGGCAGCTGCTGTACAATTTTCCCTGGGACAGTATGGATCTCATGCTGGACCACTTGAGTATGGCCTGGGACTGGGGAAAAACATCTTTGTTACGATCCACTAACTCCATTACTTCCTGTCTTTGCTGTGGGTTCAGATCTGGGTTCACACGGACTTCTTCTCATGGTGGATCACTGGATTTCCTTGGGGAAGAGAACACACCATCGGCGTCTCTAGGGTGCCAACGTTTCAAGAGGTTGGCGTGGTATATTTGATCAGGCTTTCTCTTGCCTGTTTGCTTAACCCTGTAATTGACCTCCCCTACCCTCTCTATGACCTCAAAGGGTCCCTGCCATGTGGCTAGGAATTTGCACTCTACTGTGGGCACCAGCACTAACACTCGGTCTCCTGGGTGAAACTCTCTAGGTTGAGCTGGGCGGTTATATATAGCTTGTTGTTCCTGTTGCGCTTTCTCCATATGTTCTCTTACCATAGGGTAAATGGCTGCCATTCTGTTTCTCATTTCCCCCACATGATCAATGAACGACCTATGGGGGCAAGGCTGTTCTTCCCACGCTTCCTTTGCTATATCCAGCAGACCCCTTGGCTTGTATGGGTACAAAAGTTCAAAAGGGGCTGAACCCTGTAGAGGCTTGTGGTACTTCTCTAATTGAGAACAACAGATAGGGTAAGAGTTGATCCCAGTTTCTGCCATCCGTGTCAATGGTTTTACTGAAGCATTTGCTTAAGGGTCTTATTAAAACGCTCCACAAGGCCGTCTGTCTGTGGATGGTACACTGATGTTCTTATTTGCTTTATCTTTAGGAGGGTGCAGAGCTCTTTCATTACACGAGACATGAATGGGGTCCCCTGGTCTGTAAGAATTTCTTTTGGGATACCCACTCTAGTACTAATCAGAAATAATTCTTTGGCAATTTGTTTTGCTGTAGCTTTCCTTAACGGCACCGCTTCAGGGTAGCGGGTTGCATAGTCTATCATCACCAAAATATATTGGTGACCCCTGCTGCTCCTCGGAAGAGGCCCCACAATGTCCATCCCAATCCTCTCAAAGGGGGTTTCGATGATGGGTAAAGGAATCAAGGGACTTCGAAAATTAGGTTTTGGAGCTGACTGCTGACACTCCGGACAACTACGGCAGTAGTTCTCTACTTCCTTATGCACACCAGGCCAAAAGAACCGTTTTAACACTCTTTTCTTTGGTTTTTCCACACCTAAATGTGCCCCAAGCAGATGAGTGTGGGCTAGTTGCAGTACTGTGGCCCTATGAATTTGAGGTACCAGCAACTGCTCTACAGTCTCCTCCCCTCTTTTTTTATTTGGTAGAGCAACCCATTCTTAATTGCAAAATATGGGTACACTAGTGGAAGATTACTGGGAACTATTCCATCAACCACTTTCACATTTTTCAAAGCATTAACGAGTGTAGGGTCATTCAGTTGGGCTGTTCCATACTGGCCTGTTAAACTCTGGTGCCCTGGCACTTCTGGACCGCTATCACTCCCTTGGGTTGACCCCAGCTCCTCGGGTTCCGTCTGTAACTGTACCCTGTTTTGAGTGATGGGCTGTGGTGGTGGCTCATCTGCTTGTTCTGAGGCCGACTCCGTCTCTTCCAGGTTGTCTCCTCTATACGTCCGTGTCTGCACTGGAAGGCAATGGTGTGTTAGAGTTTGGACATTTTGACTTGCCTGATTTATTATATTTTGTCTGATTTTACCCCTGTGCGCTGGGGTTCTCTTGCTCTCTTTGTTTGTACGTCTTGCCACAACATGTGAAACACAGGAAAATCTCGTCCAATTAACACCTGTACTGGCAGGGATCCCACCACCCCAGCTCGAACTTCATACTTCCCTCTAGTCGTGACTAGTGTTACTGCAGATGTGGGGTATGTACAGGTGTCACCATGCACACACCGACACTGGAACTGGGTTTTCTAGTGAGATTTGCTTTGGGTTGACCAAGGATTGGTGCACCAGGGTAATCATGCTTCCAGAGTCCAGCAATGCCTCTACATCTTGACTATTTAGTGATACAGGGCATGTCATAGGTTGGAACACAGAGTTACCCAATAAAGCAGCAAAAAGGTTATTTTTCAAGCCACTTGAAGACTCAGCCGTCGGCATAGGCTCATCTGTTTGGTTGCATTGCCATGAAATGTGTCCCACTTCCCCACACTTGTAACAGGATCTCAGTTTATACAATGTACTTTCGACTGGCGAATCTTGCTGGCTGGACCCTTTCCCCTGTGGACTAGCCCATCTGGGAGTAGGGGCTCTAGGGAAAAACTTTTGTTGGGGCTGCACACTGGTTGGGAACCGTGAGTTCAGCATTTCTGCACTGGCTTGGTATCTTTCAACTTCTATCAATTTTTGGGGTGAATTTGGGTTATTCAGACAGACAAATCGTTTTGCTTCAGCGGGTAGGGCTCTTACAAATCTATCCATCACCAAGGAATCAACCACTTCTGTTGCTGAGTGCCTATCAGGCTCTAACCATTTCTTCACCAGACGCATTAATTCGTGCATCTGTGTACGGGGTGGCTGTTCTTTCTTGAAGCACCATGCATGGAACCTCTGGGCCCTTCCGAATTCTGTAAGCCCACTGCGACTTAATATTTCTTTCTTTAAGGAGTCATAACTATTGGCCAAGTTTGGGTCTAGATCTAGGAAGGCTTTCTGTGATTCTCCAGACAAAAAAGGTGCCAATAATTTGGCCCATTGAGCTCTTGGCCATTTTTCTCTGAGAGCGGTTGTCTCAAAGGCATGCAAGTAAGCTTCAACATCATCATTCTCTCCCATTTTAGGAATAAAGTCACTAGCCCGTATCCTGCTAACATCTTGGGCTTGTTTCATTTCCAATTCTTTAACTTTAAGGTTATTAGCCCGCCTCTGTTCCTCCAGCAAACCAGCTTGGATTTGCTGCTGCACTTTATTACTCTCTATCATTGTTTTCAGTAACTCTTCCATCTTAGAATCAATTGATTGTGTACTTGGCTTAGCAAACAGGCTTGTGAGGTCCTCCACGTCACTCTGGAACATCAGCAGTCATCCACTTGCCCGCATTCTCCACCAAATGTGACAGCATGAGAGGGTCAGAATCTTTAGTGTGTGCAAGTTCCCAGTAAACACCACTTCAACAGTCTCTTCAGTATGTCGGTGTATTTAATAATTTAACAAAAGGTTTACAACTTAACTCTCTTCAGCTCAAAAGTAACTTATTCGTCTTTGTTTCACAGAGGTATGCGTCCTTTCTCCAACCACCCACTATTAGAGCCTCGTGCTGGTCTCATTAGCTGCAGCTGTACTCTCAAAGCAGCCTGGGTTTTGTAGTCCTTAACAGATGGCCATCTTGCTCCAGCCATCTGAGGGTCATGTATCTGCCCTCTAGAACACGCCCTCTCATGATGCCACAATATCATTATGTCTGTATTCTCAGAATGGCACCATAGAGACCAAGCGAGAGTGCATTCTCAAGGGGCTATGCATCTACCTGAATGAAGATCCACATAATCTGGTGAAGTAGTATTTGGTGAGTTGGAGTTCTCTTTCATCAAAAGCAAATAATCACTAATAACGAACTTGAACGTGCAAAAGACGCAACGTGAACAGAGCCTAAAACGGTTTGGTTTGTTTAAAAGCAGAGCCTCTTTCTTTTGATAAATATTTTATCCAGAAATGCATACAACAAAATATTTTGGATACCATTAAAGTTTTGTGAAAATTATAAAAAACACTGGCTGGCAACTTTATTTAAAGGACAAGTTTGTCCATTTTACACTTAAAGCCCTGTTTTAAGATCATTTCTGATGAAATAGAACGGTTAAGATTGAAATTTGGACAGATGCTACTGGGCCGAGAATCTTCGCTTTCTGTGGTAGCACCCCCCCACTTCCACAATGGTTGCATAGGTGCACTGATAGAATCATTCATAAAACGCATTAAACTTTAGTTTACAAAGACGTGAAACTCACCGTGTGGTCTGGGGTGTTCACTGATATACTCACACAAAAATCGCTGCAAAAGATGCTTTCCAACAGGTGTTTTACCATTCGTTGTAAAACTGTGGACCTATTTTTCCAAACACCTCACACCCGTACATTCTTCCGTTGAGAGCTTGAATAATAGACACTCCGGCGGTGGAGTAATACCGTACCTCAGAACATACAACACCTTTTGCAGCGATTTTTGTGTGAGCTTATCAGTGAACACCCCAGACCACTCGGTGAGTTTCACGTCTTTGTAAACTAAAGTTTAATGCGTTTTATGAAGGATTGTTCCAGTGCACCTATGCAACCATTGTGGAGGTGGGGGGGTGCTACCACAGAAACAGAAAATTCTCGGGACAGCAGCATCTGTCCAAATTTCAATCTTAACCGTTCTATTTCATCAGAAACGATCTTAAAGGCTTTAAGTGTAAACTACCGAACTTGTCCTTTAAAAAAATCTGGTAGGGAGAGTTAAGGTAAGTAGTAAATACACAGCAGCGCTTCCAGGTTCTACGGCAGAACGCCGGCTCACCATTGGGTGATGCTGTTCCCGTGAGCACCATGGCGCCTGTGTGTGATTCTGACGAAGGAGCTATAATGAGGTGGAGTTCTGACGTAGAACTTGGAAGCGCTGCAGTGCATTTACTACATCCACAGTGTAGGAGACTGACACAGATTAGAAGAAATTGTTGAATAAAGTCATTATTTGGGGGTTTTTTGCACACAAAATGTATTCTTGTCACTTCATAACATTTTGATTGAACTACTGTCGTCACATGGACTATTGTGTCTTTACTACCTTTGGGCCTTGAAAGTTGCAATCATGTTGCTGTATATTGATGGTTCAGAAATCCTTTGGATTTCATCAAAAAAATATTAATTTGTGTTCTGAAGATGATTGAAAGGCGTGTTTGGAATGACATGAGGGAGAGGAATTAATGACAGAATTAATTTTTTGGTGAACTATCCCTTTAATGCCTGTGCGTTTGATTATTTTACAAGACAGATTGGCCAATTAGAATATGAGTCACATACTGTATACAGCATATTTTCTGGAAGTCCTCATTTTTTTATATGTAATATAATTTAATTGTATTTATTTTTTATTCCCGAAGGATGTTAACTTTGAGAGCGCAGAGGCGGACATCAGTAATGGGAATCTATGTGGTAAAGCATGAATTTGCAGAGGCAACAGAAGACCCTGAAGATGTCGGCATTGTGCTGGAAGGTGTGGAGGTACTCTCTTGTTTAGGTAATGTAGCAATGGCTACAGCCATGCTACTTGGACTGATTTACTCTTTAAATCTTACCTACCCAAAAGAGCTCCGTTATACATTTGAAGTGCTCCAGAAGGTAATCCTGGAGCTAGACTCCAATAAGTTGTCTGGAAAAGCACAGGCACTGAAGACAAAACTCTTCACTTAGATGTTTACCTTTGTGTTCATGGTTAAGTTATATGTGAATGTTTTAATTTTTCTGAGCAGATTTTAAGTTTCTCAATTGGATTTCAATTCATTTAATTGGCATTCTCATGTAACCATATGAACAAATGGAAATGCTGGTTTATCCTTGATTGTATGTTGTATTGGCATTGGCATTTTTGCACTGTAAGCAGAGCACTGTGATTTTGTTTCTTCTTGATCACTCATGTAACTGGCAGTCTTGTGTTTAGAGTTAGGAACAAAAGGAAATGCTGGATTACATTCTTTAGCATCGTGTTCTTGTTGCATTGGCATTTTTTGCACTGTGAGCAGAGGTGATAAAAGTCTCACTCATTTAATTGCTACTGTTTTAATTGGTAATGTTTACAGTAATAAACAAAAGGAAATGCTGTTATATTCTCTTGTGTGCTCATGCATGTTTTATTTACATTGTCATTTTTTAACTTAGTGAACGATTCTATTGCCTTGTTTGCAAAACATATTGACTTTCTTCATAGTAGACTAACCTCACGTAGACAAGTAATATTTATTGTTACTATGTAAAAAGTGGTTTTAATTTAATTGAACAGAAGTATTTAACTTTCATTGGAAGTAACTAGAGTCAAGTTAGCTAAAATTATAATGTTGGCAATTTCATCTAGTAGGCAGGACAAAAATGTATGTTGTTGACATGGCTTTGTTAGATATATTAGACATGACACAATTAAATGTAGTTAACAGGGCATTATTTTTTAGAGTAGGCATGGCAAAATTAGACATAGTTAACCTGAAAAGATTTTCTCTATTAGGGATGGCGAAACTTTATCTAGTAGGAATGACACAGTTTTATTTAGAAGTCTTGACTAAATTAATTCAAGTTCATACAACAAGATTACAACAAATCATATCAAACAAATTAGATCTTGTTGGAACAATGTAACTACATTTCGTGGAAAAGCTTTCCTTAATTTAATTAAGTTCGTTCAACAAATTTTTTTTTTAAGTGCAGAAAAAAAAAATGCTACACGAATTTTCAATGGTGGGTGAAATTGAGTAAATATAGTGCTAAATAAAAGTCCATTCTTTTTTTCCTCTTGCAATTTTATGTACTCTATAACTGTATGATATATTGGCCACCTTGCTCTCTGTATATCAACATTGGCCATTAAAAAACCCATATCGGTTGACCACTAATCACAACACTACTTTGCGTGAATCCATAAAATTGTTATAAAAAAAAATCAAACAGGAACTGAATGACTTTCATGATGTACAGTTCCCTTAATGATTAAACATCTGCATTCTTCTGCTAATACTTTTAAAGTGTTTCCAGTACCAATACTGAATCTACAGCACCATGGCAAAATAAATTAGTCTGATTCCAAACTAATAGAAGGAACAGAATATCTGAAAGTATTGAAAATATTTTTATAATATTCTTGAAATTATTATTATTCATGCAAGTCCTCAAATGTTTGTATGGAATATTTCAGAAGAATGTATATTAAAAATATCTGAAAAAAAACTTCAATTATTTAATATTAAAGAGCAAAATGGAATAAAACAGCCAGCAGATATTTTTTAAATCATAACCTACGTTGTGCCCCATTTCATCTTAACATGCAGCTAGAGGATTAAGAGAGTAAAATGAATCAATGTGCCCCAGGTGGCTATAAGGGTGCGGTATATCAAACTGTAACCTGCTGAGGGAGGGTGCGGGTGGGCACACACCAACAACAAAGGACATCATTACCTCATGAACCTCTGTCAGTCTCTGGGTTGATGGACCTATGCCTCCATACCTGTCATAAATCAGTGAGCTGCATACCTACATTATTTTGGAGCATCATAGGCTCAGAATACTCAGAAAGTTTGTCTATAGGCAAGTAGAACACAATATTTTGAAAAAGCGTGAGTTTCTTGAGTCCAATAGCGGATTAAAATAAACGGGCCAGCATACCTCTCTTCTCCCGGCTCTTTCGGGGGATTTGGAAGTTGAGTCGCGGGGGCTCTTCGGTGGGTTTCGGGGCCCATGACACTGTCTTGACGCGTCTCTCTTCATCTGGACCTTCCACGCATCCATACTCTTCCTCGCTGCCAACATATTGGCTCCGTACAGACGCGGCGGCATTCTCTCTCTCTTTCTCACTGAATTTCGCTCCTCGGTGCTCCATCGCCGCTTTATTCACGAGCTCCAGACGTTCATTAGAAGACATCGATAGTGAGAGCCGCGTGGGGTATTTGTCTGCTGAAAGCGCTCACACAGACACGCATATAAAAACACTCACATGTACATGCCCACTCTCACACACCCGCTATGTGTGACTGTGCGCATTTCGCCGCAGCGCCATCCAGCGGGCGCCATGATAATACTGCAGGCGCGAGTTTCCAAATGATTATTTCATAACCTTAAAACCTTTCCAAGGGAAACCGAGGCTAGTTGTAGTCTTTTTAATACAGTAAATATTTATCAGGTTATGTTAACATTATACGTTAAATAATGCAGCGAAATATATAGCCGAGTTACAAACAAAAATATCAAATAATTGTTTTGGTCAACAAATTTTGTCATTGTATAAATGTATAACATTTAAAACACAAGTGAGAACCTGTGCTGACCTGACATTTATGAAATAGGCCTATTGTCCTTCAAACATTTAACTGATAATTGCCTGAATATATTGTACGGAAAATTATGAAAGATTAAAAATAGAGAATTGTGCATGTGATGTAATTTTAAGGATGGCTTCATTGAAAAGAAAGAAGAAACAACTATTTACATAGTTATAGGCTATTCCTATACTTAAGCTCTGTTGTTGGGAAGGGAAAGTTTTGAAGGATTCTCAGATAATTGGTTTGTAAAGTCTGTTTGTTGCTATATCTTATCTGAGGGGTGTTCATGTTAAGAAAGCAAAATGTGGCCTTGCTTCCAAGATAGCAAATACATAACTGTGTTACTCATTAGAGTTTTTCATTTAAATGTTTATATTTTATGATTCTCATTTCTTTGTTTTATCATACATTCTAATTAAGCCATTCGTATAAGGTCCGGGTATCGTTCGTTCATTTGTTTTTGCTTTCATATATAAAAACGAAAAAACGAGAAAACAACTCCTTTTTTCGTTTTTTCGTTTTTTTTTGAAAAACGAAAAAACTAAATTATGACTTGATTTTTGGTTTTCCCGTTCTTGCACGGAAATCAGAAAAACGACTTGATATTCCGATTTTCCCCTGTGGGTGGGGCTAAATCTGATTGGCAGGATATGCATTCATTGTTTTTCAAATTAAGAGTTTTCCAAACACTGTATTTGTTAGCCTGTAAAATTAATAGTCTATATGCATGCTATTTGTCACCCAATTATTTGGCTTCACTGACTGAAAAAATCTATTGAAATAGCCTAAATGTAAACATGTTCACGCATTGAAGTTGTCACGGTGGTTATCAGACAAAAGGCTGAATGGAGAGAAGGCCCTTCTTATAGTTTATATTGCATTCCATCGCAATATAGGTTACTTTTGCCGTCCCTATACTCCTGCTCACTACAGTTTTGAGGATGCCTTTCAAGACAGTAATTGGCAAACACCTACAGTAGTCAACCAAAATGCCTATTATCGCCGCAGAAAAAAATAAACCAGTCGCATTTCAAGTCATTCGCGAAATGACCGCCAGGTGGCGCAAATGGATATTGTGCAAAACAGCAGCAATTGCCGCATTTTGAAATGTAAGTGGGGTTAATGTCAATTAACAGTAAAGATGAAATACTACAACTATGGTAAACAGAATAAAACATTTTTAGCTCAGAAAAATAGAAAAAATAGAGACAAGAACAATATATAGCCTATATATTTCATATTGTAGGCCTATCTTGACGTCGGTTGGCGACATAAGCCTATTCCCCGGGCCGGGGAGCAGCGCGATAACAAAAAAAAATCAAATAAACAAACAAAAATAAATTAGGTGCAATTAAGCTGATATTTTTTTACTATTCTATTGAGGAATGAAACGAATGAAGAGCGCTTCTCGCTCATGTGAGCGAACACACACTGGAGAAATGAATGTTTGGGCATTTGTCAGTGAGTACACTCATGGCCGAGTGGTAGAACTTACGTTACGTTCATGACACGGGTTCAAATCCCGAGCAAACACAGCAATTTTTATATTAGCCTATTAATGCATTTAATACCATATTATTAATGCAGAGATTTGTCTAGTTCTAAAACTGTTACAGCATAGTTTTTTGCTCATATAATAAAATTACCATATACTTCCATTTTACACTAAGGAACAAATATTATCCAACAGAATGACTTTACATTTGTATAATAATTTCAAAAGCAGTTCTATATTAAAAAAAGCTACTTCACCAATAGACTATATCAAATATATAAAAATAAGTAACAACTGTTACACTTTTGAATCATGAATTAATAATCTCATAGGCCTACAAATATCCACATTTGTCATCTGAAATGTAGGGTAGCTTTCACTAAGATGTTATTGAAATTATATTTCAATATGCATGGAAACACTTACAGAAATTTTTGCTTGTTACATGCATTTATTTTGATTAAGTAAATCGTTGAAACATCAGATAATCAATAAAACATGAACAATTTTTAGGCAAATCTTTTTGTTGTGTTTATTAGACACATCAACGCATTTTTGAAAGGTGTGCCATTGTAGTTCACTGCCTCATCAAAAGAACAGAAATGTCAGGCCACTGTTCTGTGAAGTGCTGTTCCACACTGGCTCTGTCCTCTACTGATGTGATGGGATTACTGCCAAACATGGACAACCTGGTCAGAGTTGACCCAACTTCTTGATGATACATATCTGCTGCAACAGAGGCATTTGGCAGAAACACTTCATCAATCTTTTTTTAGACAATAATCGCACGACCTATTCGATATTCTATAATTAAATAAACAAATCGAATATTCGAAAATCGTGACTCATCCCTACTGCTTTATTAATGTATTCAGTGTAAAACCCGGACACCCCCACACAAATGTGGCTTTTTGTTAATGACTGTCAGGATTTAACACAAAGTAACAGCTCACTACCAGTTACAAAAGACACTGTAACAGTCTGTCACATGCAATTCTAGTTGCATTTTTCATCAATTAATTTCTTAAATTATCCATTGACTATGTTCTGGCCAGCCATCTAGTGTCAAAAATATTTTTTGGCCCGATGCCAACCTTACTTGTCGACCCCTGGAATAAAGGAATCAACTCCCTCATTAGAGACTTGCCGCCACCTAATGGCGGTGTTACTTTCATATAGTTAAAAAGTAGACGTTTCATTTTTTTCCAATAATTTCATATTTCTACATACAATTTTTTACATTTAAAACATTAATCTCTTAACATAATTTATGCAATTATAATTTGCTGTGTATGTGTAAATCCACATGACACAGGCTAAACAGCCTGGGTCAATCTCAATCCAAAATCTCAATCCAAAAATGTATTATATTGATACCGACTTCCTTTTATTTGGAATACAATATAATATTGTATTATAATGACGATGTAATATAGCACTAAACTTTGACTATAGCCTGCATGTGGCATATTACTAGGAACCTCAAAGCATATTTATGTGTATGTGCATACAGGCCATAAATAACAAATAGACATTATAAAAAATATATTATTCATAAGAATTTAAGTTAATAAAAACATCTAAAACAAAGAATAAATGTATTATTTAAATTTGCATAATGACAACTTCAATGCGTGAACATGTTTACATTTAGGCTATTTCAATAGATTTTTTCAGTCAGTGAAGCCAGATAATTGGGTGACAAATAGCATGCATATAGACTATTAATTTTACAGGCTAACAAATACAGTGTTTGGAAAACTCTTAATTTGAAAAACAATGAATGCATATCCTGCCAATCAGATTTAGCCCCACCCACAGGGGAAAATCGGAATATCAAGTCGTTTTTCTGATTTCCGTGCAAGAACGGGAAAACCAAAAATCAAGTCATAATTTAGTTTTTTCGTTTTTCAAAAAAAACGAAAAAACGAAAAAAGGAGTTGTTTTCTCGTTTTTTCGTTTTTATATATGAAAGCAAAAACAAATGAACGAACGATACCCGGACCGTATAATTTTTTTTCATATACCATTGAACATATTCTTGATATTAATATTCCTTACATATATGTTTTAATTACATTTCTACTAACAGTTTAGCTTGATACAATAATCATTTGTAAATGTTACAAATGAAAGTAAAGATGTGAATTTACCCCTTCCACTTTGGCCCTTTGATGAGTTGAATTAATTCACTTCTCAGGTAATCGCAATCTTCTCGATCAGTTTAGGTTTATCATCATGAATGTGTCTTTTGTATATTCATTCGTAAATTTGCATCATTTGTATATTTGGTCTCTGAGGGGTGACTGAAGGTCTGATTAATGTCAGGAATGCAGCAACGGTGCTTATTAATTTAGCATGTGTCCCATATAACTGTGTTATATGTCCCATGCTGTGTGCCCGCAGTGATTGGGGCCCTTGACTGCCACCCAAAAGGGAATGATAAAAAGATCAGCGACCCCTCTAAAAGTGTCAGTTGTATTCCTCTACAAAATTTGCTATAGCTACAGTCAAGTCTTGCCATTTTATCAGGGGTCCCTGGGTCAGAAGAGGTTGCGCTCCTGACTTACATTGTTACATTGCCCTCTGCAGTTTCAATATGGAGCTGCATGATGTGCGATTTCAGACCATCCATCACCATGAACAATGACTTTAACAATAAGTTACCCATCACTTAGAAAATTTTTCATAAACAGTATAATTACAAATTTAACATAACAAACTGACATCAGTAGAAACATCTAGGTTACTGTCATAACCTCTGTTCCCTGATGGAGGGAACAAGACGTTGTGTCGATGTAGTGACACTAGTGACCCATAGTGTCACTACATCGACACACGTCGAGTGAGTGACTGAAGGGGAACTAATATTATGCCAAATTCATGAACCAAGATGAAGCCTTCTTTGTTATTCTTATTTTTAGACATTCTGACAAACTCAAAATTATCCAATAGGGCTGTAATGAGTGCAGTTGGGTTTTTAACAGCCTTATTTTGTCTGATGAATATAATATTTCCCTAGGTGGAAACAAATCAGCATATTTTGAAATACCATTTTCATAATGAAGGATTACACATTACTACATTTCACGTTCATATTAAGAAATACTATGCCAAAATCCAATGACATAAAAAATATATATATATATATATATATATTTATTTGATAACTGAACAGTACCAAATGTATTTATGGGTAACTGTTATGTCTTAAAATATTTGAATGGAAACTTTAAATATTTTAATAAAATCTTTTAATGGAATTTTCAAATGTTTAAATATAATACTAAAAGTATGAATGGAATATTAAATGTTTGAATTGAATTTATAAACGTTTCACTAGAATATTTATATGTTTGAATAGAATTTGTTGCTTTTTTAAACTGAATGAAAAAATTTAAATCAAGACAATCAAGCTTACAATCTATAGACTGATCATTAAAAATGTATTATAAAATATAATTATAGTGCACTTTAAATGTCAGAGGGTGAGGGAGACAAAGGGACCCAAATGTAGAGGGAAACAGTCAATGAATTTATTAACAACAAAGTTTGTAAACAAGGATAGGCACATCTGGCACTAGCTGCAGTGATGAGCTAAGTCGAAAGCTATAGCCACTCAGCGGGCTAAGGAATGAGTGTGTTAGTATGATGAGTGCATGCTTTGTGGAAGTCAGGAGCAATCCGAAGATAGTCTGTTGAAACTGGTGTGGTGCGAAGCAAAGCCCAGGCGAGTTTCTCCGCTGACACGCTGGCAGAGACCGAGGAATCCTCCTCCAAGTGAACTGGGCGACAATACAGATGAAGGCGACGGTGAACAGGAAGGTAACTATACCTCTAGAGACAGGCAACCAACAGACACATGAGCAATCTCCAACTAAACAAGAGAGCATGGTTAACACTTGACAGCAAACAATCAACTGGTGAAGGAAGAGGAAAAACACAAGGAATAAGTAGGGAGTGCAGTCAGTGAGATACAGGTGGAACGAGCGAGTAAATCGTTCTCATGATCAGCGCCTCCCCGGGAACAATCAGCGTTCCCATGGAAACGGTGATCACATGTGTTGGCTCCACATAGATGCTAGTATTAGAGAACTGTCATATTGTCTTTCATGTGTCGCTTGTGTAGTCATTCACCACATGGACATAATCATGAGAACAGGGCCTTCACCCTGGGACTGCAATACTATCGGGGGGCTACCAGACAAAAATAAATTAGATGAGCATTTCCTCAGGGCATATAAGCACTGATGAACTCTTCAGCAATATGTCACACCTGGTATTGCATCATAAACAGTGAAAATCGTCCTGAAGGATCCAAAGGTGTGGTCTGATCTCAGGGGGGTCTGCTCTCTCAGTCTGATTTGAATGTAATTAGCTGGGTTAGAAACTTCAAGTTAGCATTATGGAACCATACCTTTAACTACATAATTTAAACCACATTATAAATACATAAATTACACATATGTATAAAAAAATATAATACAAATTATAATATTTTAATAAAAATATATTAAAACAAACAAACATTTAATAAATAAGAAAATAAATAATTAAAGTGCTCCCAGAATAGGGCATGATATTAGGCTGGCAAATTTATTGAACACATCTGGTTAAATGTTTAAGAAATGGAGTGGCAAAAAGATAAAAAATCATGTGCTACAATATTGATTATCCTAAATAAAGATGAATAAATACAGTTGACTGTTTTTAACGTTTACACTTCGTTCCCTGCGGTCCTCATTATCAACATTTGAACTAAGAGTCTAACACAAACACACACACACACACGGGAGAGAGAGTGAGAGAGAGAGGTGCATTTGGAACACTTCAGGGACTATCGCATCAGTCCCTGCTCATTTATTTTCCATCATTTAAGGATGATTCAGAAGGATGGACTCAGACAGCAAATGTAACTGAAAACTCACACCTCTATAAGGAATATTCTGTGTCAATCTACAGCATTTGTGGAATAATGTTAATTACCAAAAACTGGCCAATTCTTTTTTTTTTTTTTTACTGTAAATTGTACTTGGTTACATGTTTTTCTAAATATGCATTTTCAAAACTCTTTATACATCAACGCAACATCAGTGCCTATGGACTGAACTGTGGATAATCTTATTAATGTTTTAATACTGTACAAAATGCATTCAATGACAACATCTTTAAAAATTCATGAAATCTTTTCTAACTCAAATGCAAACTTTAGATAAACTAATTGTATCCACAGCCAATTTTGCAGATGTATACATACGTAAAATGTATGTTCAAAACAGTCAAATAAACTAAATTAGACATCACTATGCATTATTTCTACCATCATTTTATATTGAAGAATATTCAACATACAATAGATCAAAAAAAAAAAAAGAAGCAAAACCATTTGTTTAAAATGGAGTGAATTTGCACTAGGTGTAAATCTGAGGGAAACACAAAAATTAATGACAAACTGTATTGGCATAGTGCTTAATAATGGTGTTGCTGTTCTTTGTTCATCTGAATTTGATTTCAACTTTCATCCCACTTTTTTTCCCATCCTGTTTCCTGTCTCCAATCTTAACATTTCCTTTAGTACTACTTCACATTTATGCATTTTAGCAGACGCTTTTATCCAAAGCGACTTACAGAGCCCTTATTACAGGGACAATCCCCCTGGAGCAACCTGGAGTTAGGTGCCTTACTCAAGGACATAATGGTGGTGACTGTGGAGCTCAAACCAGCATCCTTCTGATTACCAGATTACCAGTTATGTGCTTAGACCACTACACCACCACCACTCCATTTAATAATAAATAAATAAATAAATAAAAATGAATATAAAGTTTGATTGTCATGATTTTGTTCCCTTTCTATTCCCCTATTTGATTTTTGAAAATTAGTTGTGGTGGTGGCGTAGTGGTTAAAGCACAGGGCTGTTAATCAGAAGGTTGTTGGTTTGAACCTCACGGCCACCACCATTGTGTCCTTGAGTAAGACACTTAACTCCATTTTGCTCCGGGGGGATTGTCCCTGTAATAAGTGCACTGTAAGTTGCTTTGGATAAAAGCGTCTGCCAAATGTAAATGTAGTCCTGTTTTCATTCTAACTCTGAATACAGCCTCTGGAAACATAATTTTTCAGCTTTTGGATGCACATATTGATTCTCAATGTGATAACACACAGTGAATATAGGATTTTTATGGAAAGTTAGTCCTATTGTCCATGTACGTTGGACATCGTTACAGCATGCCATTTCATGATAAATCGATGCAATTTTTAAAATGGCATATTGGATGAAACAAGAGACTGACTAGAGACTTAAACAGGTTTTAAAATGAAAATTACTTGCAAAGAAATCTCAGCTGAAATTGGCACCATGTTGTTTTGTCACATGACTTTTAATGACAGCCCATAGTCTCCTGAACAGAGATCAGTTGGTTTTAAAGAAATTAAATTAACCATAGCCTTTAGCAAAACCAAAATATAATGTCCACCCATGTGGATGCGGGGACTCACAAGGTTAGAGAAAGGTTTGATTCAAGTAAAATGTATCATTGTTTTACTATAGTAATATTGTAGTAATCATGTTTTTGGTGAAAGCCATAGTTTTAATGCAATTAACCATGATGAAAAAAAAATAAGAAGAGATTTGTCTGCCCCGCCCCAGACATGCAGGTTAACAGAATGTTGACATGCAAATTAGCCAACTCAGCATGTTTTAAAGGATTTCTGGGCTTTAAGCTGTCTCCAACTTCCAAAGGCATCTCCAATATTTATTCTTATTTTACTACATCTCCGGTCATGGTGGTTTTAGATGGATGGCGAGGCTTTTTAGTTCGGGTGGAATCTGTTTACTGGTGGAATCCAGTTTGTTTTCTGGCTTCCATGGATGCAGCACGCAGTGTTTTTTGCCTTCAAACCTGTTCAAATCTGGCAACCCAGCGGTATTGAAATACATATGGTGAGTGGGCAGCGGGATCACACAGGCTAAAACATAAACATAAATTCCAGCCTGGAATGGAAACTTCAAAGGAGAATATACTGGCTGTAGCATTGTTATCGGAGAAGCCAGTATTTCAACTTAGCATGTTTCCTAATCCTCTAATGTCATATTATGGTCATTTTATGATTTAGCACAGTAAAAATATTACATATAGCACCTTAAAGATTAATGACTAAATCTTTGAAGTCCATCCTGGATTAACTGCAGAAGTTCACATAGATGTATTGTCCTTTGTTAGTTGGCTGAAGAAGGCTTTTGTTGGCAATTTAATGATGGTCTATGTATTCCATTTCAAGAGTGTAGTCCATCAACATACAAAGGTGATGCAGGTAGAGATCAATGAGGTGCATCGCAGTTCAACCTGCAGGTCATTTTGTTGAGGTTCGTGGGGTCCATCATAAGTACAAGGTTCAGGTAGTGGCATATGAAGTATCCGATGTCTTACAGTTGGTGTTGGTATCTGTTTAAGAGAAAAGCCCACAGGTGCTTAAGAGGATAGTTCTCGCCCTGGGGCGTCGGTCAGAATGCAAACAGGAGGCAGATAATCAGTTCAAACACTTTACTGAACCGTTTGGTTGACAGCACAACCAAACGGTTCAACGGTCATACATTAGACTGCAGTGATGTCACATTGGCATAGTTCAGACACAGAGTTGGACATAGTGGTTGCAGCTCAGCTTATATTGATGTCTATAGTAGGTTATAGGAGTGTGTGGTTTTCTTGAAGGGATGCACAAAGTTATAAATAAACAACATAAACACGGAGCTGAAACGTCTCAACACTCTTCACTCACAGAGCGCAACTGCTAATGATGTGCACATTTCTCAGACTCTTCCACAATAATTTTTGACACATCCGGCAGTGGCCGCTAGATGGCGTCTATGCGCGTCCTTTATAACAGTATCAGTTCATCCTCTGAAGATTTTTTTATTTTATTTTTTTTAATTATTATTATTTTTTTATTATTATTATTTTTATTGCAATATAACAACAACAAAAATAATTTACATACAAGAGTACATATAACCATACTGTAGTGATGTCTGGCTAGCACCGGATGTAGTTTGTCATCATCTTTCAGTGACAGGAAGCAGTGGAGTCCAACACCAAGCAGGAACAGTGCTGGATAACATCGGGATATGAATCCCATGGTTGAGACATAGAAACAAAAAATTTATATTAGCGTAGATGCCATACAATTTATATGTAGGGTTATAGTTCATGATTTATGTTTCTGGTTCTGGCAGACCCAACTAAAGCAGCCTAATTGTGGGTTGGAGGATAAATTAGGTGTATGTCTGGCTAAATAGATGAGTCTTTAGTCTAGACTTAAACTGTGAGAGTGCGTCTGCATCTCGAACAGTGTTTGGGAGACTATTCCATAGTTTAGGAGCCAAATATGAAAAGGATCTACCTCCTTTTGTGGATTTTGATATTCTAGGAACTATTAACAGGCCAGAATTTTGTGATCGTAATGAACGTGACGTGGATTGTTTTTCACGTTGAATGTGAATATAGTGTGTCAGAAGGTCACTTAAGTACCGCGGAGCTAGACCATTCAAAGATTTGTAAGTAGTTAACAGAATTTTAAAATCAATACAAAATTTAACAGATAGCCAATGTAACAGGTAACTACTCAGTTTTCATTGTTTCCTACATAGGAAGTCAGCTTTAGTTCCTCTTTGCCATTTAGCAGGCCTTTATTAGCTCCTACTATGTGGTAGGTACTGTTAAGGAGAAGAGCAGTTCTGGGTAGTAACAGATTACATGTAATCTGGATTATGTAATCAGCAAGAAAGTACTTGTAATGAGAATAAATTACATTTTAGAATGCTCAATCAGATTACAGTTATTATTTTATGGATTACATAATTACATATTAATCAGGCAGGGCAGAAAATGTTTCATAATTTATTGATCCTCAAATTATTTAAAATTGCTTACATTTATTATTCTAAAACAGTTTACAACTGATATATGTATAAATCTTCAATTGTTTTTCAAATGGAAGGGGGCAGGGGTGGAATTGCACATACAGACCTGAAAAAAACAAGAATTAGGTCAGAAGAAATCCAAAAGAATTCCAGATTAGATTAGTTTAAAAATGTAATCCAAAAGATTACGTAACTGACTATGATTTAGTCATGTAATATGTAATCTCCAGTACTGAAGAAGAGGAATTATGGGAGGTGCTGAAACCTGAGATTGGAAGAGTTGGCATGCCATGAGTAAACAAAATAGTAGCAGCTAGCCTGCCCCTCAGAGGACTGCACTAATTATTCAACCCCCTTAACAGAACTGAAATAAAACCAACAAAGTATTAATACTTTGTTTCACATATTATGTGTGTGCAAGGGTGAGCTGCGCTGCACGTCTGGAGCTTGTCAAGTGAAATATTAACTAAGATACGACATCATATACACTTTCCACTTCTTGAAATGTCCATGTTAATGTATCACACGATTCACACTTGATTCTCATGTATTTATTTATAGCCTAAACCTGAGTGTGATGTTAAATTCCTGACCTGAAGTGATGATTTCACATCTGATAGACTTACGGGACTTTCACCTGTTTGTAGGTTGATTTTATTTTTATTTATTTTTGCATGTATTATTCACTGCAAAAATGTGTGCTTGACATTTCACATTGTGCTTGACACCTCTTGCCTTCAAAATAATGTTGTTATACAGCATGGCCAAAAATAATGACACCCTAAGTAAATATGAGAAAAGAAGGATGTGAAAAATATATTCTTATTGTTTATCCTTTTGGTCTTTCATTCAAAATATTCACAAAAATCTATCTTCAAATAGATATCAAACAATTCCAAACACAACACAAGTTTTATCAAAAAACTAATACTTTGTCAAATATATGATGGCCCAATTATTGGCATCGTTTTATTCAATACTTTGTGCAACTTCCCTTTGCCAAGATAACAGCTCTGAGTCTTCTCCTTTAATGCCTAATGAGGTTGGAGAACACATGGCAAGTGATCTGAGACCATTCCTCCATCCATACACAATCTCTCCAGACTCTTCAAATTCAGAGGACCACATGGTGGACTCTCCTCTTCAGTTCATCACACAGGTTTTCTATGGGGTTCAGTTCAGGGGACTGGGATAGCCATGGCAGAACCTTGATTTTATGGTCATTAACTATTTTGTGTTGATTTTGATGTGTGTTTTGGATCATTATCCTACTGAAATATCCAACCAAAGCCAATTTTAAGCTTTCTGGGAGAGGCAATCAAGTTATACATGTTTTAGTCCATGATGCAATGTATCCTAAACAAGATGTCCAGGACCTCTGGCATAAAAAACAGCCCCACAACTTTAAAGATTCACCACCATATTTAACAATGGGCATGAGGTACTTTTCCATATGGCTACCTCTCTGTGTGCGCCAAACTCATCTCTGGTATTTACTCCCAAAAAAGCAAAATTTTTGTTTCGTCTGACCATAGAACCTTGTACCATTTGAAGTTCCAGTAGTGTCTGGCAAACTGAAGACACTTGAGTTTGTTGTTGGATGAGAACAGAGGCTTTTTCCTTGAAACCCTTGCAAACAACTTGTTGTGAATAGGTGATGTCTGATTGTATTTTTGGAGAATTTCTGACCCCAAAACCCAACTAATTCCTGCAATTCTCCAGCTGTGATTATTGTGGAGACAATGCATGGAGACAATATAGATACACGTCCTCTTCTAGGCAGATTCGTAACATCTCCAGTTGATTGGCACTTCTTAATTATTTCCAAGATGGTGAAATAATAGCTTGACTATAGCGAGCAAGTAGTGTAGCATTTTCAGTAGCTTGACAGTAGCTAAGCTGTTTTTAAAACAGAGTAGCTTTTCCAGTAGCGAGCAAGTAGTGTAGCATGACCAAACACTACAACATAATGGTCAGATAATAACTAATAGCCTTCCTTATTGTGTAGAAGGCAAAATATTACTGGCAAAATGCCTGACGATCTGGCAGCTGATTCAGTCTGCTGATCAGAATCAGGCAGCATCATCGTCTTCTTTTGTAATGGCAGATCACAAACAAAACTAGTGAATTACCACCATCTACTGAGAGCTTATTACAGCTCACTTGGATAAGAAGAGATAGTCTGATGGTTATGTAAAGTGAGAAACCACAGTTTGTTTACCTTTACAAGACGTACAGTGTACACCATTTTATTCTTCTGTGTAACAAAGAATGTCTCAGACTCTTCGTTCTTAATAGATCACACATCAACATATTTACCTTTACTATTTAAATAAAATAATTCAAAAAGTTATTATTACCTTATGAGGGATTTTGTTTCTGTACTAAATATGTTTATTTTCTTCTCATCATCTGTGTGTTACTGGGAGCAGCAAGTTAATTATTATTATAATATTTATACATATACAGTATATATTATTATAATAATTACTATCATGAAGAACTATTTGATTTCTAAATTTCTTAGCATTTAATGAACAATTATATTCATGTAAAATAAATAAAATGATTGGTAAAAGAAATCATTTATGGCATGTATTATTAAGCAACAATCTTATGACCATCACTCATAAGTCCACTGTTAGGGTCCACTGTTTTAGGACCTGAACAAAGCGAACAAATATTTGTAGAGCAATCTCTGTATGTGACCTGAAAAGCTGGCACTTGCATGTCAATGGCAACAAAGTTAGAAAATACAACGAGCATGAACCCAGGTGAGGGGAGAAACAAGCCCTGAGTCTTTATTCACATATTATCCACACTAAATATTATGTGACAAGAACAATAAATGCCAGCCCAAGGAGAGTTTGTCATCAAAATGTTATCTTTAGGTAAGTAGGCTACATCTGGCCACAGCAGGACTGAAAAGAGAAGTATAGTATAAACAATATGTTTTTAATGGCATCTGATCTTTTTTGTTTTTATTTTATACTGTAGAATTTATTTTATGGCCATTATTAACTCTATTAATGTTACTATTAATTAAATGTATTAAATACATTTAATATTTTTAATTAAACATATTAAATGTATTTAATTTATACATTAATTAATAAATGTCATTAGTGTATATTTTGTTATTAATATTATTGGTTAGACATAAAAAAAAAAATATTGCCTCATTAAGTAGCTTCAATGTAGCTAGCTACATTTTGATAGTAACTTGTATTGTAACTAACTACTATTTCTATAGATTACCTTGACTGTAGCTTAACTAAAATTACTATGTACTGTAGCATGTCAAACTACAGTTTCAATGTAGCTTCCCCAACACTGCATTTTGTGAAGCTCAACAACATTTTGCTGCACATCATAACTTTATTCTTTGGTCTCACCCATTGTGATGGATGACTAAGAGAATTTGGCCTGTGTTACCTCATATTTCTACCCATGTGAAACAGAAAGTCATAACTGAACAATTTCTTGTTCCTTGTCACCCAGGTGTACTAAAAATATAAAATATGAATGGGAAAATAATGTACTTCAGATATATTTTATTCACAAGATTTTCTAGGGGTGCCAAACATGTTTCGAAGAAAAATATTAATTTTATTATGAGATCCCCCCCCACCCCCCATATTTTCATATTTAAAGAGGGTGCCAATATTTTTGGCCACCACAGTATGTCATTGCTTAATTTGCCTAGCCTGCTTGTGACGGAACTTGTGCAATGACTTTTAATGGAAAATTAAAACAGCTTTCCCTTTTATCATACACTAGCATTGAGTGTGGTTAGGTTATGTTCAGCACGATCTGCTGTGATGTCACAATTGAGTTGCATTTTTGGAGATGGAGCTGCCTGAAGAGTATATACTATATGTGTAGGTTTGCTCCATTGTCTAAATCACAGGGTCTGTCAGTAGAAACTTCTCTGGCCCACTTAAAGTGACAGTTCACCCATATATTAAAATTAATTCACTCACCCTCATGCTAATCCAGATGTGTATGACTTTCTTTCAATCAATTTTTGTGAAAACTATTTGTGCTCTACAATTTTGTTTTGCATGTTATTAGGTGCTACTAGTGGCAAATCAAAAAGGGAAATACAAAATGCACACAGCAGTTGCACTCGGTTCTCAGGAAGTTAATAACAGGGGAATTGAAACATCTCTGTACAAGACAAATGCCATGATGCACATGGCAGAATAAATTAATCCATGTTAAGACCATGGTAGATAACAAGAAGATAGCTTTTCATTTAATTTTCGCACCCTAAAGTCCTGATCCATGTTTTTTTGATGCTTTCAGCATATCTCATTAATATGCCGAACTTCGAGGTAGTAATGGGAGCAGATATGAATGCTGTTACATCCTGTGATCTAGACAGACAGATCTGGAGACTATGAATCACATTATCAGGCTCTTTCTTCTAATACACTTTGACAGTACATAGCCTCATCTTCATTGGTAGACCTATGACATTTGTTAAATCCATCTGCATGCAAGGACATATACTTCTTTCTCTGCTAGGCACAAATCATATTCAAATCAACTTTATTAATTTATTAGCATCAACCAAGGTTCAGTAGATGACCTACAAATACTATGGAACCTAAAGATTTCATAAGACATAATTCAATGTCATATGGTTCTTTTCTTCAAAAAGGCATAGGAAGATATTTGACCTTGAATCCCAGCTTACAGCATTACTATTCTGATTACGCCACTATTCAAATTTATATTGTAAAAAAAGAGCTCAATCTTCTACTTTGATCTAGAGGGGAATTTCTTATTCAAAGATACAGGCAAAACTACAACTTTCACGGAGTAGACTCAGCCATTTATTGACCATAATACTGGATAATAATAAAAAAAGGATGGATTTCATGTGGCAAAGAATTTCCTTGTGCTGATTTTGCCTCGAGTTCAAGTTTGGTGAACTTTGGCAGGCAAAATCGGTGCGTTGACCAATAGGAAGTTGCTTGATTTGGCAGTGACCTTTGTGTGGGTGGTGCTTCGTAAACAGTTACACTGAATATTCACAATGGACGAGGATATAATTTTATTAGAGTGAGTTTTTAACTGAACTCTTTTTAACTTACACTCACCTAAAGGATTATTAGGAACACCATACTAATACTGTGTTTGACCCCCTTTCGCCTTCAGAACTGCCTTAATTCTACGTGGCATTGATTCAACAAGGTGCTGAAAGCATTCTTTAGAAATGTTGGCCCATATTGATAGGATAGCATCTTGCAGTTGATGGAGATTTGTGGGATGCACATCCAGGGTACGAAGCTCCCGTTCCACCACATCCCAAAGATGCTTTATTGGGTTGAGATCTGGTGACTGTGGGGGCCATTTTAGTACAGTGAACTCATTGTCAAGAAACCAATTTGAAATGATTCAAGCTTTGTGACATGGTGCATTATCCTGCTGGAAGTAGCCATCAGAGGATGGGTACATGGTGGCCATAAAGGGATGGACATGGTCAGAAACAATGCTCAGGTAGGCCGTGGCATTTAAACGATGCCCAATTGGCACTAAGGGGCCTAAAGTGTGCCAAGAAAACATCCCCCACACCATTACACCAGCCTGCACAGTGGTAACAAGGCATGATGGATCCATGTTCTCATTCTGTTTACGCCAAATTCTGACTCTACCATCTGAATGTCTCAACAGAAATCAAGACTCATCAGACCAGGCAACATTTTTCCAGTCTTCAACTGCCCAATTTTGGTGAGCTCTTGCAAATTGTAGCCTCTTTTTCCTATTTGTAGTGGAGATGAGTGGTCCCCGGTGGGGTCTTCTGCTGTTGTAGCCCATCCGCCTCAAGGTTGTGCGTGTTGTTGCTGCATACCTCGGTTGTAACAAGTGGTTATTTCAGGCAAAGTTGCTCTTCTATCAGCTTGAATCAGTCGGCCCATTCTCTTCTGACCTCTAGCATCAACAAGGCATTTTCGCCCACAGGACTGCCGCATACTGGATGTTTTTCCCTTTTCACACCATTCTTTGTAAACCCTAGAAATGGTTGTGCGTGAAAATCCCAGTAACTGAGTATACTCAGACCGGCCCGTCTGGCACCAACAACCATGCCATGCTCAAAATTGCTTAAATCACCTTTCTTTCCCATTCTGACATTCAGTTTGGAGTTCAGGAGATTGTCTTGACCAGGACCACACCCCTAAATGCATTGAAGCAACTGCCATGTGATTGGTTGATTAGATAATTGCATTAATGAGAAATTGAACAGGTGTTCCTAATAATCCTTTAGGTGAGTGTATATATAGCAGTTTAGCCCAAAAGTTTGCTTATAACTCAACAGGAATACCATCTAAGCATGGTGATTTTCCCTTACATATTCATTTAATTGTGACTACTTCCGATTCACCAGGCGTTATAGATGCGGCTAAATATTCAAAGTCTGAGTCCGGCAATTGAGGCAAATTAAGAGTACAGTAGATACACTGAAAACCCTAATAAGTTGACTTTACTCAATTTAATAGATTGAGTAATCTCCCTCAGTTGAATTGAGTAATGGCATCTCCAAAACTTGATTAGCCTGTTGATACGCAATTCCCCCTCACGCGGTGGTGACGTCACTATTTAATATATAATTTACAGTCTATTAATGTAATTAATGTTAACAAATTATACCTCTTTTCAAAGGTCTAAGGGTTCAACATTGATATCCGATCTCTGTTTCACAATAGCAATGCTCCAGAAACAGCAATTTAGTTATTTGTGCCAGGAGTACAAATGAAAACATGCAATATCAAAACAGGACTTCATACCTTTGTTACGGAAATGCGATCGCCAGATGAATCCTGTTCGCCACACTTGGGTCTAATTGTCCATGACAAGCGTTCATTGAAAAACATCCAATAGCACTTTTTGTCCATAAAAGTGATAAATCTGAGAAATGTATATATATATTCTTCATTATTTACATGAGATCTCGTCTGAAAGAATTACCCTTCGTCATCGTTCTTCAACAAACTGCAATCTGAGCAGCATTCATGTTGTAAAACTGTATATGATCTTGTATATTAGAGTCTCGTAAACAAAATGCTCTAAAGTCTATTTTAAAAAATGCGGCATAAAAGCCAAGCCGTGCAGTCGGATTTTGTGTCATCTTGAAAGGCGGCGCCTTAATTTGACTCTTTCTGCTTCCAGCGATTTTACAGGAAAATAAAGCTTGCAGGAACCACATTTTTGTTAGATCATCTTAAAATAATTTGAAACATAGCTTCTTTAGACTTGTGGCTTTAAGAACATTGTATTTCTGGGTTGTCTTGGCACTTTTATTATTGTTTTTTAGATTATAAAAACATGTTCAGGACAAAATATTTCCATTACTATAAAAATCAGCTTCTCTAACATTAAAAAATAACAACATATATACTAATACTGAAACTTGGGAAATAAAGCCCAAAGTGTCTTCTTTTAAAAGATACTACAACTGTATCCATACTCCAAAGGGTCCCGTAAATACAACCATTTAAGTTCAGGTATGTCATTTTCATGGTTTGTGCTCAAAAACGGGGTGTGTATCGTTCACTTAACTTAATTCTGTTCATATAGAATTAACTTGAATATTTAATTTAAGGTAACAAGATGCAAGTACACTTAACTCAGATTTACTATTTAAATGTCGTTCTATCAATTTAATAATTTTATTTGAAAGGAATCAGATTTAGGTCATCCAATAACACAGCTTAACTAAAGATTATTCATAAAAATAACAATTTAAATATTTATAAAAACTATTTAAATGCCACCATAAGTTCAGTTTAACAGAGGAAACATAATGAAATAATTAAAGCACAAGACATTATGGGTATTCCCTATAACCTCAATTTTGATTTTTGTTTGATTTTTCATTTGATTTTTGAGAAAAAAGAAGTTTAAGGAACATAAATATTTGAGTTATGAGCCCAAAACTTTTCACATTTAAGCAAAGTATAAATATGACAACTTGATTTTTCCAGTAATAACAACTTTAGGGTTTACAGTGTAGGAAGGATGTAAATAAAGTACATTCAAACTTAGAATTAGAACTAAAGGCGCAGTCACAGCTAAAGTATATGGGCGAAGATGACGTGGGCGTTCATTGAGCGTGCATGAAACCAGCAAAAATATAATTGTCCAACAGCTTTTTTAATGCTGCACATTATTCTCACTGAGACTTACACTCACCTAAAGGATTATTAGGAACACCTGTTCAATTTCTCATTAATGCAATTATCTAATCAACCAATCACATGGCAGTTGCTTCAATGCATTTAGGGGTGTGGTCCTGGTCAAGACAATCTCCTGAACTCCAAACTGAATGTCAGAATGGGAAAGAAAGGTGATTTAAGCAATTCTGAGCGTGGCATGGTTGTTGGTGCCAGACGGGCCGGTCTGAGTATACTCAGTTACTGGGATTTTCACGCACAACCATTTCTAGGGTTTACAAAGAATGGTGTGAAAAGGGAAAAACATCCAGTATGCGGCAGTCCTGTGGGCGAAAATGCCTTGTTGATGCTAGAGGTCAGAAGAGAATGGGCCGACTGATTCAAGCTGATAGAAGAGCAACTTTGCCTGAAATAACCACTTGTTACAACCGAGGTATGCAGCAAAGCATTTGTGAAGCCACAACACGCACAACCTTGAGGCGGATGGGCTACAACAGCAGAAGACCCCACCGGGTACCACTCATCTCCACTACAAATAGGAAAAAGAGGCTACAATTTGCAAGAGCTCACCAAAATTGGGCAGTTGAAGACTGGAAAAATGTTGCCTGGTCTGATGAGTCTCGATTTCTGTTGAGACATTCAGATGGTAGAGTCAGAATTTGGCATAAACAGAATGAGAACATGGATCCATCATGACTCGTTACCACTGTGCAGGCTGGTGGTGGTGGTGTAATGGTGTGGGGGATGTTTTCTTGGCACACTTTAGGCCCCTTAGTGCCAACTGGGCATCGTTTAAATGCCACGGCCTACCTGAGCATTGTTTCTGACCATGTCCATCCCTTTATGGCCACCATGTACCCATCCTCTGATGGCTACTTCCAGCAGGATAATGCACCATGTCACAAAGCTCGAATCATTTCAAATTGTTTTCTTGACAATGAGTTCACTGTACTAAAATGGCCCCCACAGTCACCAGATCTCAACCCAATAGAGCATCTTTGGGATGTGGTGGAACAGGAGCTTCGTGTTCTGGATGTGCATCCCACAAATCTCCATCAACTGCAAGATGCTATCCTATCAATATGGGCCAACATTTCTAAAGAATGCTTTCAGCACCTTGTTGAATCAATGCCACGTAGAATTAAGGCAGTTCTGAAGGCGAAAGGGGGTCAAACACAGTATTAGTATGGTGTTCCTAATAATCCTTTAGGTGAGTGTATATATATATATGTGTATGTATATGTATGTATAAATATATATGGGTATATACAATAAAGATTTTTAATGGAGTGCAAATTTATGAGGCAGAGAAGCAGAGACCAGCTCAATGCAAATGTCTATGAATACAGTACAAGGTGCAAATGAAGAAGTATAAACACTGAAGGTGCATTGTACAGAATGAAGTATAAATATGTAAATATATTTATATATATATATATATATATATATATATATATATATATATATATATATATATATATAGCTGGTACAGCTGGACAGCAAGAGAGTAATGTTCACATAAACTGGACCCTCGCAAGCTATGCGAGTTATGCACATAAATGTAATGGGATCTATTGAATCTTTGGTTGTGTAACTTGTGTTGACTTTCGTGAATGGATATAAATTATGTAATACACAAAGCCAATGGTAAAGGGTCTCTGTCATTGTGCAACTCAGTTAGGGACTTTCAGAGACTATAAATACAGTGGTGGAAAAGTGGTTCCAGATTATTTGAAACTTCTTGTAACTGCACTGGAATCAGTGGCTGTGTCCGCAGCAGAATGTGAGAGAGGATTTATCTCAATGGACACCACCCTTACTCCACTCAGTAGCTATCTTGGGAGCTCCAGACTGAGCTGCATCCTTTTCCTGAGTTGCAATGATCCACCATTGGCATAGTTTGAACCCAAGAGTTATGCCATGTTGTGGCTGCTGAGAGGAAGACGCAGTATTGGCCACTTGAAGGCCTGCATGAAGAGAGAGAAGGGGAAAGGGAAAGGTGATCTGGTCACTCTTGTAACAGGTTACACTATAATCCAAACCTAAACACAATCTTATTTAACAAAGTAAATGGAAAATAAAAGGTTAAATTATGTCTGTCTCAAATATATAAATTAAACCTGGAAAAAAAGTGTTTGGATTTTGCAGGTGCGATTCACCAAAAAGGCCTAAATAGTTGATCGGTGTGGCAGCGGGGGCGTGGTCAAGCGCCCGTCCGGGAGAGAAAAGCTGTAAGGGCGCTTACACCTGAGCTAAATTATGTCTAACACCTGTGTCTAATTGCAGTAGCATGAGGAGAGCGGCATAAATAGCAGCAGCAAGAGAGCCTCGAGAGAGAGCCCGACACCAAGCCCAGAGAAACGAACTGTGTGATATTATTGTGTGAAAGTGGAAAAAAGATTAAAGAAGCCTTACTTTTGATGCTGTTTCCTGTCCCTTCCTTAGTGGAAAGTTTTACACTGGTGCCGAAACCCGGGAAAAATAGGAATTTTTTTTCCAAGCTATGGAAAAGAGTCACCCCATAGAGTCCTCCCAGCTGGCGGAAGTCCTCCAGTCCCTCGCTACACTCCATCAAAGCCACCAACAATCCCTGCTTGAGCTCCGGCAAGACCAGGATCGTCGGTTCTTCGAAATCATGCAGGCTCAAGCAGAGGACTGGCTCGCTATCCGGAGCCTCCTCAGCCAGGAGGCCGCTCCATCCGAAGCCGCGACCCCGGACACCCGCGCCACACTGCCCCCGCCCACGTTACAGAAGATGGGGCCGATGATCCAGAGGCGTTCGTCGATTTATTTGAACGCACGGCGGAAATTTGGGGTTGGCCACAAGACCAGTGGGCAGCCCGCCTAGTCCCTCTCTTGTCCGGGGAAGCACAACTCGCGGCACAACAACTGCCGGCAACAAGCCTCCTGGCCTATGCAGACCTGAGGAAAGCCATCCTGCAACGGGTTGGTCGAAGCCCGGAAGAAAATCGCCAGCTCTTCCGGGCTATGAAACTGGATAAGTCCGACCGCCCGTTTGCGTTCGCCCAGCGGCTCTGTGATGCCTGTTGGAGGTGGCTGCTTGCGGGGGACCGCGACGTCGAGGGACTTGTCACGGGTGCGGCCGTGGCGCCTGGGCCGGCCTGTTGGAGGTGCGGAGACCCAGACCACTTCCGGGATCAGTGTCCGCTGATGGAGGTGGGGACGGTGGTGCAGGTCTCCGATGTCCCGCAGGCTGCCCCCGATTGGGCAGGAGCATACCGGATTCCGGTAAGGATCCAGGGGGGTACATACCAAGCATTGTTGGATACAGGCTGTAACCAGACCACCATCCACCAACGCTTGGTTCAACCCGGGGCTTTGGGCTCAGCTAAACAGGTGAGGGTGAGTTGTGTGCATGGGGATGTTCACAAGTATCCCATGGTGACTTTGGCGATCAAATTCCGGGGAGAAAAACATAGTGTGGAGGCAGCGGTTAGTTCCCGCCTCACCCATCCGCTAATCTTGGGTACTGATTGGCCGAATTTTAGAAATGTATTAGAGGGAGTTTGTGCGGATGGGTCCTGCATGAAAGTGAAGAGATGTGTGATCTGTGACGCTTTGGTGGGGGAGGCAGAGCCAGGGCCGTCCTCGGCTGCTCCGAATGACGAGGGAAGGGGTGAGGCTGTCGCCCCTCCTCTCAGGGAATTCCCGGAGGGGGACTTCCCCTTGGAGCAGTCGCGGGATGAAACCCTTAAGCACGCTTTTGACCAAGTGAGAGTAATCGATGGTCAACAACTCCGGCCGGGCGTTGCCGTTTCATATCCATATTTTTCGGTTATTAAAGATCGGTTGTACAGAGTGACACAGGATGCTCAAACAAAGGAGGAGGTGACACAATTGTTGATTCCTCGGAGCTGTCGGGAAATGGTTTTCCAGGCGGCTCACTATAATCCTATGGCTGGTCACCTAGGGGAAAAGAAGACACTTCTCCGTCTAATAGCCCGTTTCTATTGGCCGGGCATTGTCGGCGACGTCCGCAGGTGGTGTGCGGCGTGCTGCGAATGTCAGCTGGTAAACCCACCGGCCACCCCAAAACGCCTTTGCACCCCCTTCCATTGATCGAGGTTCCCTTCGAGAGAATTGGAATGGACCTCGTCGGGCCATTAGAACGGACGGCACGCGGACATCGCTTTGTGTTAGTCCTGGTGGATTACGCAACACGATATCCGGAAGCAGTGCCTTTGAGCAACATCTCAGCACGTAGTGTTGCCGGGGCACTCTTCAAGATCATCTCCCGGGTGGGGGTTCCGAAAGAAATCCTCACCGACCAAGGCACTACTTTTATGTCACGAACACTTCGCAAACTTTACGAACTCTTGGGCATTAAGTCGATTCACACTAGCGTGTACCATCCTCAGACAGATGGACTGGTGGAACGATTTAATAAAACGCTCAAAAATATGATTCAGTAAATTGCGTACCTGAAGACGCTAGAAATTGGGATAAGTGGCTGGACCCCCTGTTATTCGCAGTACTAGAGGTCCCACAAGCCTCCACAGGGTTTTCCCCATTTGAGCTGCTGTACGGGCGACGCCCACGCGGGGTCCTCGACGTCATCCGTGAAGCTTGGGAGGAGGGACCATCTAGTAGTAAAAATGAAATTCAATATGTTCTTGATCTTCGAGCAAAGCTCCACACACTGGGGCAATTAACACAGGAGAATTTGCTCCAGGCTCAAGAACGCCATCGCCGGCTGTATGACAGGGGTGCTCAGCTACGGAATTTGCACTGGGAGATAAAGTCCTTGTATTACTCCCAACATCGAGGCTCGAAATTACTCGCCAAGTGGCAAAGACCCTTTGAGGTCACCACGACCAGTAGGGGATCTCGATTATGAGGTTAAACGTACCGATAGAGGTGGCGTCAAATATATCACCTCAACCTCCTGAAATTGTGGAGAGAAGAGGCGCCTCTGTGGCGTTGGCAACAGTAGTTCCGAGAGGGCGGAGCTCGGACCGGAGGTAAACAAAGCCTGCAATCCTAACACCCGGTTCCTTGTGGAGACCACCTCTCGCGCGCCAACTTCGCAGAGGTTTCGAACTACAAAAGGAGTTTGCAGACGTGTTTTCTCCTCTACCGGGCCGCACAAACGTCATACAACACCACATCGAGACCGAGCCGGGCGTGGTGGTACGTTGCCGCCCCTATCGTTTGCCCGAACATAAAAAGAAAGTAGTTCGGGAAGAATTGGACGCGATGCTTGAGATGGGAGTAATAGAAGAATCCCACAGCGATTGGTCCAGCCCGGTCGTCCTTGTTCCCAAGAGCGATGGGTCTGTATGTTTCTGTGTGGATTATAGAAAAGTCAACGCGGTGTCTAAATTTGACACGTACCCAATGCCCCGTGTTGATGAACTGCTCGATCGGTTAGGTACTGCTTGGTTTTATTCGACCTTGGATCTAACGAAGGGTTATTGGCAGATCCCCTTGACACCAATATCCCGTGAAAAAAACGGCCTTCACCACGCCGTTTGGATTACACCAATTCGTGACGGTTCCTTTCGGTTTGTTCGGGGCACCAGCCACGTTTCAGCGTCTCATGGATAGGATCCTCAGACCGCACACTGCTTACGCCGCTGCCTACCTAGACGATATCATCATTTATAGCAATGATTGGCAGCGGCACATGCAACATCTGAGGGCCGTCCTGAGATCGCTGCGGCGGGCGGGGCTCACGGCAAACCCGAAAAAGTGCGCGGTTGGGCGTGTGGAGGTACGGTATCTGGGGTTCCACTTGGGTCATGGCCAGGTGCGTCCCCAAATTGACAAGACAGCGGCGATTGCGACTTGCCCTAGACCCAAGACCAAAAAGGGGGTGAGGCAGTTCCTGGGGCTGGCTGGCCATTACAGAAGATTTGTGCCTAATTATTCGGATTTCACCAGCCCGCTGACTGACCTCACTAAAAAGGGGGCTCCAGATCCGGTCCAGTGGTCGGAGCAGTGCCAACAGGCGTTTACACAGATTAAAGCTGCACTTTGTGGGGGGCCGCTTTTGCATGCACCTGACTTCTCTCTCCCTTTTGTTTTGCAGACGGACTCTTCAGACAGAGGGCTGGGGGCTGTACTCTCGCAGGTGGTGGAGGGAGAGGAGCGCCTGGTGCTGTACATTAGCCAAAAGCTCTCCTTGAGGGAGACTATGTACAGCACCGTAGAGAAGGAGTGTCTGGCCTTCACCCTCTGCTCGGATAATGCCCCACTGCAGTGGCTCCACCGCATGAAAGATACTAACGCCCGGATCACCCGTTGGTATCTGGCCCTCCAGCCTTTTAAGTTCAAGGTGGTCCACAGACCGGGGGTGCAGATGGCTGCCGCTGACTTCCTCTCCAGAAATTGGGGGGGGGGGTGGGGGGTGTTAGGCAGGCCGGATGACGCCCCAGCCTGAGTCGGGCGGTGGGGGTATGTGGCAGCGGGGGCGTGGTCAAGCGCCCGTCCAGGAGAGAAAAGCGGTAAGGGTGCTTACACCTGAGCTAAATTATGTCTAACACCTGTGTCTAATTGCAGTAGCATGAGGAGAGCGGCATAAATAGCAGCAGCAAGAGAGCCTCGAGAGAGAGCCCGACACCAAGCCCAGAGAAACGAACTGTGTGATATTATTGTGTGAAAGTGGAAAAAAGATTAAAGAAGCCTTACTTTTGATGCTGTTTCCTGTCCCTTCCTTAGTGGAAAGTTTTACAATCGGCTTGTGATGTGAGTGGCTTGCACATGCAGCGCAAGTCTCTTCACACTTTAATAGTGTTTAGTCTCCCATTCATCTGATGAAAACACTGATGCGTGATCACGAGGAAGGATTACATTAAGACGTAGATTTGAATGCAATTGCAAAAAACTTAATATAAATAAAATAGCCTGCTCCTCTCTCGTTGTTGCTTGCGTGCTAGTGATTACATGATTACTGTGGAGGTGAGGGCACGGTCAAGCATTTGTCTGGAAAGATAGTAAGTGGTAAGGGTTCTCACCTGAGATGAATTGCTGGTAATTGCTTGTTTCTGTGTTCCAATTGAGAGATGAGGGAAATAAAAGAGCCAGTTATATGAAGCTATATTGTTGCTCATGACATTCCTGAGTTGGTAATGCCATCTCCCACTGCCTCATTTTTTTTACTTGTTACACTGGTGCCGAAACCTGTGAAAAACAAGGAAGAGGATACGCTGCCATGGAGTTGTCGCCACGGGAGCGTGTCTTCAGATCCTTGGCCAGTATCCACCAGGCCCATCACCAGGTCCTCCTGGACCTACACAAAACGTGTGTGCCGGTGCGCCCCACACATTTCCCCCCTTTTGTCTCATCCCCATCTCTCTCGCCGACCTGTTCCGTTCCCAAAGAAATGGGGGAACATTCCCCCGAAATAGTCTCCACGATCTTCGGGGTCCCTACACCACCAAACCCCATCTCTGCACTTTTTACATCCCAGGTAAGGGAACACGCTGCCACAGTTGTGGGCAGGAAGCTTGGGCCTGTTTGCTGAGTTGCGGGGATCTGGGTCATGTCAATGGGGGTACATACCAAGCCTTGGTGGATTCACGTTGTGATCAAACCTCCATTTCCAGCCTGTTCTGGTGACCTCAGGATAGGAGTCCCGAGGTTGAGACAGGGAAACAAAGAAAAATATAGCTGCAAGCAGCAATGCGATTCCTCCTCAAAATGGCAAATCATTTAAAATTGATCAGTAGAGGGTTGGGGTTAAACCCTCCCAATGGAGGAATCCAAAAAACATTTCTGTCTGAATCCTAAACGAAACATTTTCAGTGTACAGGAAAATCCATCATGCCGGACCTTATGGATCCTTGAGGCTTTTTTGTTTCCAATGAGAAATGAGGTATGTACATTAAGTTTCAGACTAATTGAATAATTGGGGTGGAAATACCATCACTTTGAAAATAGGACATTTTTGCCTGGCTTGTAGCGCCCCCTAAGGGTGAATGTGGGCCATTCTTGGTGTGGGGTTTCCTATTGAACTGTAGTATCAATCTACACAATTCGAAAAGTTTTGACCAGAAAATGGCTCTTTTTGGTATGGCCCCCTAAGGGCAAATGTTGGCCATTATTGGTTTAGGGGTTACCGTTGGCCTGTAGTATCAATCTACAAAATTAGAAAATGTTTGACCCAAAAATGGGAATTTTGGGCATGGCCTGTAGCGCCCCCTAAAGGCAAATAACATCCTTCTTAAGTACTGCGCAAAGAATTGCCCACATTCACCATTAGCGGTTCGCTACAGGCCACGCCCACTTGTCCCATTTTGTGTTTTATTTATTTTTGCTTAGTAACATATTGAAAGACATCAGTTATACACGTACCAAATTCAAGTCAATTGGAGCTATGATCTCTTACTCTGCAATAAATTAAATGGCATCTACGCTTATATCTTTTTATTTGTTTCCCTGTCTCAACCTCGGGACTCCTATCCTGAGGTCACCAGAACCGGCTGGATCCAGCACCATTCCTGCTTCATGTTGGACTCCACTGCTACATGTCGCAGAATGATGATGACTAAATGCAGCCGGTGCCAGCCAAACATCACTTCAATCTATTATGACGGACTTCAGAGGATGAAATGATGCCAACTCCAACCTGCATCACCTCGGTCTATAGATGGACTACGATCTTGAAATGGAATGCATAGACTAACTATTGCCAACAAAAGCCTTCATCAGCCAATTAACAAGGACAATTGCATCTATGTGAACTTCTGCAATTAATCAAGATGGACTTCAAAGACTTTGGTCATTAATCTTACAGTTCAAACACAATCGATGTTTAATCACTGACCCTTAACACTTACTTAACTATACATAATTAATATTTACATTACATTCAAAATGTTAGCCAGAGGGGAACTGGCCCCCACAGTGAGTCTGGTTTCTCCCAAGGTTATTTTTCTCCATTAATCAACATCTTATGGAGTTTTGTGTTCCTTGCCACAGTCGCCTACAGCTTGCTCACTGGGGTTATTAATACAATTATCATTTAATTATTTTTAAACACTATTAAAAATCGTATTTTATCGAAATTACACAAAGATGATTAATCGACTTTATAGACATTACAGTTTTATCGTCTGTTAATGCTGATATTCTGTAAAGCTGCTTTGAAACGATGTGTGTTGTGAAAGGCGCTATACAAATAAAATTGACTTAACTTGACTTACGGTTCAGGATAAGAAGAGTTTTGTAGGTTTTCGCAAATTTTCACAGTACAAGAAAATCCATAATGGCAGTGTTGTGGCAAAAAAATATTAACCAACCATTATCACTGCGTAAGAGACACTCTGACTCAAACAGTCTTTTAGAATTATTTATTCTTGCAAGAAGGACCCGGTCATTACACAGGAGTTAATCTGTGCCGTGAGTGGGACCCAGAAAGGGAGGGCTGACTTGTATTTTATACTCTTTTATCCCAAGGTTTTCCGACAGAAGCAGATCCTCCCCCTCTGCATCCCTCAGACACAGAGGCATTCCCCTGCAATGACTATTACTGATCAATGAGTATCAAAATTTCTACAACAATTCCCCGCTTTTTATCATTCAAATTACTCAATCACAATAATAAACAATAAGACAAATTTTAAGTCATACCATCACATTTATACTCTTCATCTCTGATTTTCACATAAATGATCACACTCTTAAACATTTGTGAAATAACATTTGGAAAAATAAAAAGCCTAGGCTGTTTTTTGTGGGGATAGTCCCCTAAGTATTAGCAAGCAAGTAAAGACTTTATCTGAAGCCGGGCTAAATGAGTAAACACCGTTACTGCACATCTGACATAAAATCAGACCCTCAGTCACTTCAGTATACACAAGGAATAGTGTACAGATTAAGTAGTAAAAACACATCAATTTAATATTTTGGTTATGTCAGTGTCAGGATAGAGACCAGGAGATCGGAGGTAAGTGATTCAAATACTGTTTTATTAAAGTGTCACTCGTGCAAGGTGGGTATAAGGTGAGTTTTCAGGTGCAGGTTTGGTGAAGATCACTGGATGTACGGAGAACAACAGGTAATCCAGATAACTTCAATCGTGGCATAATACTCAGTCTCAGTTCGTTAATCCATTCTTTCTTCTAGGACTGGTCGGAGCAACTTGGACAGATATCAAACATGGGCTTTCAGGAATCGGACGGGAGATCTGGAGATGGCAGAACAACAATGCAAAGGGTTAGTATTGAGTCAGGTAAGGAAGCGGAATACTCAGGAGTTCAGGTTTCATAGGGTTCACAGGATACGGGAGGAAACGGTCTGTTCCTGTTGGAGGCTTGACAACGACTGGAATCGCAGTGAGTGTTTTTATGAGCTGGTTGATGGAGTAATTAATGATGACCAGGTGTGTGTGTTTAGTATTCTGGGGAGAGTGATCTTTGAGTGGTGGGTTGAAACGAGCCTGATTGATCCCTGACATTACCCCCTCCAGGGTCCGGCCAGCGATCTAGTACCCCGACGTCGTGGGGGCCTACCTCGAGGTCGTGGGGCAGGTCTTTCAGGGTGTTGTTCATGGAATTCTGTGAGTAACATGGGGTCGAGGATGTCCCTTCGAGGCACCCAACACCTCTTTTCTGGTCCATAATCCTCCCAGTCTACCAGGTATTCGAGTTGCCCACCTCGACGTCGGGAGTCCAGGATCTCCCTTACCGTATAGATGGGGTCGGCTTCAATGGGGGGTACTGGGGGATTGTCATCATGAACTAGGTCTGTAGAGGGAACAGGAACAGGTGGACGATGGGGTTTTAGAAGTGAGACGTGAAATGAGGGGTGGATGCGATACTGGGCCGGCAAACAGAGCTGTCTTACAATGGGAAAGGGACCAATATATCTTGGACTTAGTTTGCGACAAGGTAGTCTTAAACGGATGTCTTTGGTCGAAAGCCAAACCAGTTGTCCAGGTTGATATTCGGGGGCCTCACGACGATGAACATCCGCAAAGCGTTGTTGGCGGTTCAGGGCTTGTTGGAGATGCTGATGAGCTTGGTTCCATACCCTCTCAATGTCTTGGAACCAGGTGTTAACTGCAGGGACTTCTGATGGTTCACCGGACCATGGGAACAATGGGGGTTGGTAACCCAGCACACACTGAAACGGCGTTAGGTTAGTGGAGGTTTGTCGAAGGGAGTTTTGAGCATACTCAGCCCATACGAGATATCGGCTCCAGAGGTGTTGGTTAGAATTGCAGAAGGTATGGAGGAAACGACTGACATCTTGGATCTTCCGTTCCGCCTGACCATTCGCTTGCGGATGATACCCTGAAGTTAGACTCACTGTTACATTCATTAATGCAAAAAATGCTCGCCACACCTTGGAGATGAACTGTGGTCCCCTGTCCGACACAATATCCTCCGGAATGCCAAAATTCCGGAATACGTGCTCCATCAGTAGTTCTGCGGTTACAAAGGCTGTGGGTAAGTTCTTCAGGGGAATTAATTTGCAAGCTTTAGAGAAGCGGTCAATGGCTACCAGGATACACGTGTTCTCGTCTGAGGGGGGAAGGTCCGTTACGAGGTCGACTCCAATGTGCGACCAGGGTCGTTGCGGAACAGGTAGAGGCATGAGTTTCCCAGTGGGTAAGTGACGGGGGTTCTTGTTCATGGCACAAAGAATGCATCCTTGGATGAAGGCCTTGATATCTCGTACCATGTTGGGCCACCAGTAGCGAGTTTGGAGAGTGGAACGTGTTTTATTAATTCCAGGATGACCTGTGCCAACAGATGAATGTGCTGAGGAAATTAGCGAGGTACGAAACTCTTCGGGTACGTAAATCTTTCCGGCTGGACACTCTGGAGGACTGGGGTGGTGTTGGGATAATTCTAGCAGTTGTTCATTTAAGTCCCACTGAATGGGATTGACAAACATCTTTTCAGGTAGGATATTCTCAGGTTCCTCATGGGAAGTTTCGGGGGCATGGAGACGAGACAAGGCATCCGCTCGGACGTTCTTCGAACCAGGGCGATAGGAGATCTGAAAATGGAAGCGAGTAAAAAAGAGTGCCCATCTGGCCTGGCGTGGGTTAAGTCTCCTTGCCTCTTTCAGGTATTGCAGATTTTTGTGGTCTGTGAGAACCAGAAATGGGTGTTTGACTCCTTCCAACCAGTGTCTCCACTCTTCCAGAGCTAGCTTAACCGCCAGGAGTTCTCGATTGCCAATATCATAATTTACCTCTGCAGGAGATAACTTGTGAGAGAAGAATGCGCAAGGCATAGGTTTGGGTGAAGAAGCCGAGTACTGTGACAACACAGCTCCTACTCCTGTAGTAGAAGCATCAACTTCAATAATGAACATTTTTTCAGGATTGAGATGCTGGAGTAAGGGGGCTGTGGTGAACGCGAGTAGTTCTTATAATATACTTTGTGTCAAAAATTGATTTATGGCTTAATTGCTGTACCTTTGACCTTTCCCCTTCCGCTCACCCCGCCCCACACCGCCCCACCCGCCCCGCCCGCCCTCTTTCCCTCCCACCCACCTTCCCCCATTCCGGTGTGTGTTGTGGTGTGACGTGTTTGGTCATATCTGATGTTATATGTTTGCAAAGGTATCCGCCCCCACAACTGTGTATTTAAAAAGAGTTTAGGTTTGAAAATGAGATGTCAAGATAACGTATGGTTCATGATGAAATAATTCATTGTTGTAATCATTGAGTTGTTTTCCGGAAACATGTTAAAGTAATGTGTGTGTGGGGTTCATTTGGATTTATCATTATTATTGTAAGACATAAAAAGCAGTATTATGTTTAAAATGTGTTTAAATGACATCTTTAATGAGTGTGTAATGCTTGGTGTCAAACATGGTACAAGTTTTTTTATTAACAAAAGGGTGAAAATGTGTTTTCTAAAACAGTGGATATTGGATAAGACAAAAAACATTCAGATGGTCGCTTTAAAATAAGGATTTAATGGTTAATGATTGTTATTTACTTTTTAACAGAGAAAATGTGTTTTCTAAAACAGTGGATATTGGATAAGACAAAAAACTTTCAGATGGTCGCTTTAAAATAAGGATTTAATGGTTAATGATTGTTATTTACTTTTTAACAGAGGAGAAAGAGGTTAGGATTCCTGGTTTTCACCCAGGCGGCCCGGGTTCGACTCCCGGTATGGGAGAGGTGTGGCATGGTAATCCACTGAGCTCTGATCTACGCGGAGCTGTTGTGAAACCAAAGGCAATTCAGTGGCATTCTCGGCACAATGACGTGGTTTTCAACAACTATAATCTTTGATATTGGTTTAACAAATACACGTATTATTAAAAACAATATTTCATTTAATTGTAGTTCTAACAACAGATGTTTCTAAACAGTGGATATTGACTGATCAAAATCAAAGGATGCTAGTCATTTTTAAAAATAATTAATAAATCGTTAACAAATGCATATGTGGTATTTTATCAGTGACCTTTTTTATAGATCAAAGGTTCAGATTGTCAAAACACATCAAAGACATTTTTAAAAATATAGAAAATAGTTTATCATCCTTAATCTTTGATATTAGATTAACAAACACAATAATTAATTTTATCTGTAACACTAACAAAAGGTCTTACATTTTAAAAACAAAATAGTTCGCTTTATAAAATACAGATTTAACACAAAAATCTTACATTAGTTCTGCGCAGTCCTTTCATGAGCGAGGGGTTGCGATAATGGTTTAAGAACAGTGACAAATGCAAGACAGTCCTAAAACCTGTGTTAATTTCATATCATCATTTCTCTTAGGAGATGCGTGTGTGTGTGTGTGTGTGTGTGTGTGTGTGTGTGTGTGTGTGTGTGTGTGTGTATGTGTGCCCTATAGAGGGTTGATGGATAGATAACTACCTAAACATGTGTGTGTGTGTGTGGCCTATAGAGGGTTGATGGATAGATAACTACCTAAACTTTGTGTCAAAATTGGGCTTCCATGCAGGGGGGGTGTAACTTTTTACCATTTGTGCGGTATGTGTGTGGAAATTGCGCTTTAACTG